>NC_139995.1:38241513-38565601 GCF_964263955.1 Coregonus lavaretus
GAGGTCCTGGATGGCAGGGAGCACGGCCCCAATGATGTACTGGGTGGTACGCATTACCCTCTGTAGCGCCTTGTGCCAAGCAGTTGCCATACCAAGCCGTGATGCAGCCAGTCAAGATGATCTTAATGGTGCAGCTCTATAACCTTTTGAGGATCTGAGGGCCCATGCCAAATCTTTTCAGCCTCCTGAGGGGAAAGAGGCGTTGTCGTGGTTCTTCATGACTGTGTTGGTGTGTGTGGACCATGCTAATTCCTTAGTGATGTGGACCCCAAGGAACTTGAAGCTCTCGACCTGCTCCACTACAGCCCCGTCGATGTGAATGGGGGTGTGCTCAGCCCTGCGTTTCCTGTAGTCCACGATCAACTCCTTTGTCATGCTGACATTGAGGGAGAAGTTGTTCTCCTGGCACCAAACTGACAGGTCTCTGACCTCCTCCCTGTAAGCTGTCTCATTGTCGTCGGTGATCAGGCCTACCACTGTCGTGTCGTCAGAAAACTTAATGATGGTGTTGGAGTTGTGCGCAGCCATGCAGTCGTGGGTGAACAGGGAGTACAGGAGGGAACTAAGCACCCACCCCTGAGGGGCCCAGTTGTTGAGGGTCAGTGTGGCGGATGTGTTGTTGCCTACCCTTTCCACCTGGGGGCGGCCCGTCAGGAAGTCCAGGATCCAGTTGCAGAGGGAGGTGTTCAGTCCCAGGGTCCTGAGCTTAGTGATGAGCTTGGATGGCACTATGGTGTTAAACGCTGAACTGTAGTCAATGAACAGCATTCTCACATAGGTGTTCCTCATGTCCAGGTGAAAGAGGGCAGTGTGGAGTGCAATAGAGCTTGCTTCATTTGTGGATCTGTTAGGGTGGTATGCAAATTGGAGTGGGTCCAGGGTGCCTGGGATGATGGTGTTGTTGTGAGCCATGGCCAGCCTTTCAAAGCATTTCATTGCTACAGATGTGAGTGCTATGTGGCGATATTCATTTAGACAGGTTACCTTGGCATTCTTGGGCACAAGGACTATGGTGGTCTGCTTGAAACATGTAGGTATTACAGACTGGGTCAGGGAGAGGTTGAAAATGTCAGTGAAGACACTTGCCAGCTGGTCAGCACATGCTCTGAGTACGCGTCCTGGTAATCCGTCTGGCCATGAGGCCTTGTGAATGTTAACCTGTTTAAAGGTCTTACTCACATCGGCTACGGAGAGCAAGATCACACAGTCGTCCGGAATAGCTGGTGCTCTAATTCATGGTTCAGTGTTGCTTGCCTCGAAGCGAGCATAAAAGGCATTTAGCTTGTCTGGTAGGATTTAGCACGTCTGGTAGGCTTATGTCACTGGGCAGCTCACGACTGGGTTTCCCTTTGTAATCCGTGATAGTTTGCAAGCCCTGCCACATCCAACGAGTGTAAGCGTCCTTTATTGAAGCTTTGCCTGTTTGATGGCTCGTCAGAGGTCGTAGCGGGATTTCTTATAAGCGTCCAGATTAGTGTCCCACTCCTTGAAAGGGGCAGCTCTATCCTTTAGCTCAGTGTGGATGTTGCCTGTAATCCTTGGCTTCTGGTTGGGATATGTACGTAAGGTCACTGTGGGGACGACGTCGTCGATGCACTTATTAATGAAGCCACTGACTGATGTGGTAAACTCCTCAATGTTATCGGATGAATCCTGAAACAAATTCCAGTCTTTGCTAGTGAAACAGTCCTGTAGCTCAGCATGCGCTTCATCGGACCACTTCCATATTGAGTGGATCACTAGTAATTCCTGTTTGAGTTTTTGCTTGTAAGCAGGAATCAGGAGGATAGAGTTATGGTCAGATTTGCCAAAGGGAGGGCGAGGGAGAGCCTTGTATGCGTTTCTGTGTGTGGAGTAAAGGTCATCAAGAGTTTTGTCGCCTCTAGTTGCACAGGTGACATGCTGAAAAATAAGTATATATCAGCTCTGGGCTCCCTTACTGCTTCAACAGACATAATTAGTATGGGGTTAGGTACTTGTTCTTTTGAAAGTCAGTGTTCTCTCTCTCTCTCTCCCTCTCCTTTACGCCCCTCTCTTTCTCTCGCTCCTTTTCAGCCCCCCCCCCTCTCTCTCTCTCTCTCACTCCTTCACTTTTTACTCCATACATACGAGACCCTGTAATGCTGTTTGCCTGTGTAATTAGGAGTAAAAGCATGCTTTTATGACTCCATTACGAAAACAGCAAACGCTCCAACGCTTTATTGATAAAGCATTACACTCTGTGACGCATTATAGTATGGAAACGTACATTATGTACACACAGCCTGAAGCATATCAGGTGGACCCTAACCCCCCAACCCCCAGTCCTCTTCGCCCCCAGTGAAAGCATTATCTGGATTAAATGTCATTATGCTGTAATGACACCATCTCCAACCGTCACTGACAAAAAGGCCAGCAGGCCAGCTGTGTGCATGAAATATAGCGGGAGAACATCGCGGTGCCACGCTCTGTCAAATGGAGAAAATAGCCAAATAAACACAAAAACAAACAAACATACCTTATCCAATCTCAGAGAGAAAGAGAGAGAGAGAGAGAGAGAGAGAGAGAGAGAGAGAGAGAGAGAGAGAGAGAGAGAGAGAGAGAGAGAGGAATAGTAATTTCACACTGCGTCATGCGGTTAGGTATTTAAATGCGTTGTTGACGGTCCAATCTGGTTTCTCAGGGGGGACGTGATATTTAAAAGTGACACGGGTGACCCTCCACATTTGCGAAGTGTCATCATGCATCAATCGGCGAGGTGTATATCAAAGCTCCTCCTAATGGTGTGTGCATTGGGATTTATATTTCCAATTAAATCTGCAAATTATATGATTATACACCGCACTGCGCCAGGCCATTTTGGAAATGGCTTGCGCTGTTCATTTTGTTTTCTCCAAAGATAATAGTGCCAATTGCGAAACGTGCATGTGTGAAGAGAATATTAATGTTTTTTCTCTCTCTCTGAGAGAGAAACACAAATACCCAAGAACACACCTTTACAGATAAACACACATATCCAAGAGTGCTTGTAAACGCACGCACGAGCGCGCACACACACACACAGACACAGACACACACACACAAACACAAACACACACACAAACATATTTGAGATGCTTTTCACTGACAGCCGCTACTCAATAATTAGCTAGGCATTTTGCCACACGCACTGCCTATGAAAGACTTCCTCATATGCCATTCCTCTCCTGGTTTTCATATAAACTTTATTTCATTGTCCAGAAGACAAATGCACAATCATTGTCATAGTAGCAACCTATCCTAGTTGTTGCATCTTTAGATTCAACCTCATTCTAAGTTTCTAATGGAGATGTTCAGAATAGTGTTTCTGTTTTCCCTTTTCCCGTGAATTGCATTTTGGCAAATGTTTGAAAATGCCATTTTATTGTCTGCTTCATTACAGGAGTTGCATGTTTTGTTAAGATGAATTACCATAATCTAAATATGATTTCTGTCATTCTGAGCACCGTGGGTTACACACCCAATGCGTATGTGTCCGGTAAATATCTCAACTGGCCAGTAAAATCTTCCCAGCCACATTTCCCTAACGGAAACCTTCCCTAACGGACACACACGCACACGCACACACACACACACACACAAACACACACACACACACACACACACACACACACACACACACACACACACACACACACACACACACACACACACACACACACACACACACACACACACACACACACACAACACACACACCACACACACACACGCACACACGCACACACATTCATGCTACACACAACTGCTGCTACAATACTGCACTAGTTAAACACTTTCCCCCCAATCCCTCTTTCCCCAAAACACGTGTAAATATTGGAGTATAAATTGTGCCTTCCTGTATTGTACTTCTACTGAGCCATTTACTTTATGTTCGTATTCTCATCTTTTCTTATTTCTTATTGTTGTTGCACTGTCGAGAAAGAAGCTGGGAAAAAAAATGGACAAAAGAACCATTGGAATGAACACACAAACTGTTGGCTCTGAGACTTTTCAACGATTTCCAGAGTAACGAGACAGTATCTGTATGAGCCCTTACTAGCTAAGATCCAGCACCTGCCTCAACACATTAATTGCCTGGGAAAAATTATATCAGCAAAAGAGCCTGCCCGATAAACCAACAAGTCGATCTGTCAGACAGAGCAAGGGGGCCCCTCAGACGACAAACAGGAGCTCTGCCTGCTATTGCTCTGCACTCCCCCTATCCTCATTGCTGTAAATTATTGATTTTAACATGACAGCTATCGAAGAGACAGTCTGAATACAGACTGGAGGAGGAGGAAAAGGGGAATATTTGCTATTGCTTGTCTATGCTTGACCATGAACTTTATGCCTACCAAGGAGCGCTGATTAAATTCTTGAATTCCAACTACTGCCAGTCATTATATAGTTGGGAATCATTCTTCCCCAAACTCATGTTTACTTAGCCAGAGCGGCCTATCATATCTTAATAAAGGGATTCTGAATGAGAGATGGAAGAAGATGGAAGAAGAGTGAACTGATAAGCTGTGCAGCTGTAATACTAATACACATTTCAATATCCCTGCCCGGCAACAGAAGTAGCCAGATTGTAATTTGTGACTTTGAGTATGAATTGCATAACAGCATCTGGACAATCCTCAACCTTCAGGCACATAAGCATATCTACCAAATATATCTATTTGCAGCCTTTATGGGATCTGTTTTTACCCTTGGCATTGGATCTGGTGAAAAATGTAATTCAAACTGGAGCGTATTCCAACTGGATTCCCATGGCCACAAACGGAGAAGGAGGAGGAGGAGAAGTAGAAGGAAGATGACAGAGCAGTGAGCACACAAGGCTTGCATGCATTGATCTCGTGTACCTCTGAAACCAAGTACAAACCAACCAGCAGCGTGCTACTGCTTCTGCATCTCTTCGTAGATCTGCAATGAGCATGTGACGCCAATGATTTGCTTCCAGAAATATCTTCATAAGAATGAGATCAATTGACTCTGGGATCTTTTAAGAGGTCCCTGTGAAGGTAGATGTACAGAGGTATGCCTTCAGAAAGTATTCACACCCCTTTACTTGTTCAACATTTTGTTGTGTTATAGCCTGAATTGAAAATGGATTAAATTGAGATTTTGTGTCACTGATTTAAACACAATACCCCATAATGTCAAAGTGGAATTTAGTTTGAAGAACATTTTAGAAATTAATAACATTTTTAAAGCAGAATTGTCTTGGGTCAATAAGTATTCAACCCCTTGGTTATGGCAAGCCTAAATAAGTTCAGGAGTAAAAATGTGCTTAACAAATCGCATAATAAGTTGCATAGACTCATTCTGTGTTCAATAATAGTAGTTAACAGGATTTTTGAAGGACTACCCAATCTCTGTATCCCACACATACAATTATATGTAAGGTCCCTCAATCGAGTAGTGAATATTAGGCACAGATTCAACCACAAAAATCAGGGAAGTTTTTCAATGACTCGCAAAGAAAGGCACTGATTGGTAGATGTGTAAAAAAATAAGCAGATGCTGAATATCCCTTTGAGCATGGTGAAGTTATTAATTACACTTTGGATGGTGTATCAATACACCCAGTCACTACAAATATACAGGTGTCCTTCCGAACTCAGTTGCCGGAGAGGAAGGAAACTGCTCAGGGATTTCACCATGAGGCCAATGGTGATTTTAAAACAGTTACAGAGTTTAACCTTTTCATGTGTGAGTTCCAAATATCTCTAACGGTCACCCCAGTGTGAGTTTTTTTATGAGCGTGATGTCAGAATGCACTCACTGTTCCAAAATGTGATTGGTACACAACAGGACAGTTAACCCACGCTACCCTCAAACCAAGGCATGCTGGCTGCTAATTATCTATAGGCTTTTTCAACTTGTCAATTTCCAATTATTTTCTAACTAGTTTTATTTTCTAACAACAGTTTGAATTGAGGAGTTTTCCGCCTCCTCATTAATTCACATAGAAGTAGCCCATTTCACTGTTTTGGACAATTTACGTTAGAGGCATTACTGAGCAGGACAAACTTCTCTCTTCAACGAGAGCCCAAGCATATACTTGTTCATCGCTGGCACATTTTTTCCGGCTGGTGCCCACATTGCCTTTACTATTAATAATAACATTGGACATGTGTGCGTTCCTATCAAAGTAAGTGCCATATTAAGCTATCATTATAGTTTCTGTATATCGTGTTGTCGTTTCTACTGTAGCACACCCTATGTATGTATGGAGCATAATGTATTTACTGTTTCATTCACCTTTTCAAGTACTGGTGACAAATAATGCATTCCGATTCTTGCATATGATGTTTGTAAAATGCTTTTTGAAGCCTGTACTGATTATGATGAGCTAATGCTAAGCTAATTGCCAGCTATGTGTTTTGCCATGTTTGTAAACATCATACAATGCATTCCGGTTGTCAAGTAAACGTCTGACAGACCAAAGATCTAATAACAAAATGAGGTGAAGGGATGGTTCGAATGATGGAATTGAATGATGGAAGTGAATGATGGTAGACAACACACCCTCTTCAACATGCATAATGCAAACAGACCCAACTCCTTTTGTAACCTCTTATCTTTGGTTGACACGAAGAATGAACATGTCGGATTACTTTAGATTTTTACTAAATTATTTTGATCACTGGTGAGGTCACCCGTGATGAGATTAATTGTAAATAGTAATTGCTATTAGCTAATTAATATTACGGTTTCTGTCAGCCGAGAGTTAGCTAAATATGACCGCTTGTCTTAGGTCACTCTTTCCTCAGTTAGCACTATGACTAATGTAGCCTACATTTTCCGGTTTGGATGAGAATTGTGTTATGCTGTCGCTACTTCTGTGAATGTCTGAACATTGCATCCAAAAATAAATTGCTCACATTGAAGACATAACATTGTAAAGACTGTGTTTGTTCAAAATGTTTCTGCGAAAAAACAGTGTGGCCAGCTCAAACGCTGACTGTTGGGTCAATCGTAACTGGACGTTCTAAATAAGTGTTCTAATCACACCAGTTTGAACGTACGCTGCAGGGACCACTGTAGAAGGATCCCACTCATGTGTTTGTATGTGTCAAAGGGTTAATGGTTGTGATACGACATACAACATTGTATTTACTCCACAATACTAACCTATATGACAGAGTGAAAAGAAGGAAGCCTGTACAGAATAAACATATTCAAAAAAATGCATCTTGTTTGGAACAAGGCACTTAATACTGCAAAAAATGTGGCAAAGAAATAAACTTTTTGTCCTGAATACAAAGCGTTATGTTTTGGACAAATCCAATAAAACACATCACTGAGTACCACTCTTCATATTTTCAAGCATGGTGGTGGCTGGCTGCACAATGTTATGGGTATGCTTGTCATCGGCAAGGACTAGTGTGTTTTTTAGGATTAAAAGAAACGGAATACAGCTATAAGCATAGGCAATATCCTAGAGGAACACCTGGTTCAGTCTGCTTTCCAACAGACACTGGGAGACGAATTCCCCTTTCAGCAGGACAATAACCTTTTCATTATTTATATAAACTTTTCATTATATATTTTATTTCATTTAGTCCTGCATGTTGGAGCTCGAAGCCTAAAATGTTCCCTGTGCCCTGCAATCACACCTGCAACCCTGTACATGTGACTATTAAACACTCTGAATCTGAATCTGAATGTTCCTGAATGGTGTAGTTACAGTTTTGACTTAAATCGGCTTGAAAATCTATGGCAAGACTTGAAAATGGATGTCTAGCAACAATCAACTTGACAGAGCTTGAAGCATTTTAAAAAGAACAATGGGCAAATATTGTACAATCCATGTGTGCAAAGCTCTTAGAGACTTATCCAAAAACACTCACAGCTGTATTCACAGCCAAAGGTGCTTCTACAAAGTATTGACTCAGGGGTTTGAATACATATGTAAATTAGATATTTCTGTATTTCATTTTTAATACATTTGCAACAATTTCTAAAAGCATGTTTTCACTTTTTCATTATGGGGTATCATGTGTAGACGGGTGAGAAAAATAAATATATTAATCTATTTTGAATTCAGACTGTAACACAACAACATGTGGAATAAGTCAAGGGGTATGAATACTTTCTGAAGGCACTGTAACTGTTTAGCAATACACCTCTGCAAGTGAAGGTAGATATAATAGACAGTATAGACATATAAGGGGATAAGAAGTGAAACTAAAGTCAGCTAACCTAAATGTGTACCTGGTTTGATAAGGGAAGAAAAAGTCAATCTAAGCTCAGCCATGTGCCATATATGTATATGTGTCTATTATACAGTGCTGTGAAAAAGTATTGGTTGTGCCACCTTTAGCTGCAATGACTGCAACCAAATGCTTCCTGTAGTTGTTGATCAGTCTCTCACATTGCTGTGGAGGAATTTTGGCCCACTCTTGCATGCAGAACTGCTTTAACTCAGCGACATTTGTGGGTTTTCAAGCATGAACAGCTCGTTTCAAGTCCTGCCACAACAACTGAATTGGGATTAGGTCTGGACTTTGACTAGGCCATTTCAAAGCTTCAAATTTGTTGCTTTTTAACCATTTTCATGTATTGATTGTTTTGCTGTCCAACAGTGCCACCATGCGGCCAAACTAAAGCATACTCTATAGCCCTCAAGCTCAACTCTGCACTTCAAATCCAGTTCCACTGCATTTTTTAATTGTTCCCCTCTAATCAGGGACTGATGTACACCTTGGACACCAGGTGTGTGCATTTAATTATCAGGTAGAACAGAAAACCAGCAGGCTCCGGACCTCGCAGGGTAAGAGTTGAGTACCCCAGCTCTATAGGTTAGCTAGACTCACATGCATGAGCATGTGTGCCAAATTACGTCACTCTGAGTCAAACAGATCTAGAGATAGAAAAATGTGCCCGTTGACGCCACCGTGTCGTCGATGTACAATTGCTTGCATATGTTGTCTTGACAGTGTTTTGACCATGTGTATCAAGTTTTGTTGCAATATTAATAACTGTGTTTGATGAGCCTGGTCAGGCCCACGTGAATGTTCATTGGTTTATAGCAGCCATGTTGTTTAATCTACAAGCCTGGAAAATATTGCATTGAGAGACCTTGGTCCAGAGATGCTATATATCAAGTTTCATGCAGATCTCAAGGGTCTTTGAGGCAAAGTTGTTCCTTGTAAAGAGAGAGGGACTGTAGGTCACATGGGGCAAGGGCGTGACTTTTCAAAGTTTGCATTTTCAATTGCTTGTTATAGCGCCACCATGTGGCCAATTGGCATGGCATATGAGAGGGTGTGGCCTCATGCCCTTTACCATCATGCAAGGTTACATCCTCCTCTGCCTTATTATCTCACAGGAATTTATATTTTTTTACCAAATCTGTGGAGAATCGGAATAATAACGCATTAACCCCTAATTCTGAAGAATTACATGACTGTTTAACCCACAAGTTTCCGTGGTTCCTTGAGAGGTGCATAGGCTGTGGGCTCCGCCCTTGTCACTCCCTAGCCACTCCCATAGTCACTTCCTAGAGTTTGTTCAGTTTGCTTCAATGTTTGCTACGTTGCGTGACGGTTTGCACTAAACAACACTTTTCCCCAAAACGGTGCACACAGTTTTTTAACAGCCTTTGAGGTACGTTTGCTCCCGTTTGGTGGGTGTGGCCTGATCAATATGGGTGTGACCATCTGAAATCGTAAAACTCGTGCAGCACACCATATAACTGCCCTCTGGGTTCACCATGATCACAAAGTTTTTCAACTGGTCGTTCCGCATAGTACCGTTCTGTCGTACTGAATGCAACCCTGGGGCGTATTCACTAGGAACCAAACAGAATCAAACGGAAACAAACGGAACAAAACGGGGAGGGACCTACCTGGATTTGCCCAATAGAAACTATTGTTTTCGTTGCAAAATGCAACTGTTTGGACTAATGATTACACGCCTGATTTGAGTGTGTAGGGCAGGGTTCTTCAATTCCGGTCCTGGAGGGCCGAAACACTTCTGTTTTTTATTTCTACCTGGTAGTTAATTGCACTCACCTGGTGTCCAAGGTCTGAATTAGCCCCTGATTAGAAGGAGAGGATGAAAAACATAGGTGTTTCGGCCCTCCAGGACCGGAATTGAAGAACCCTGGTGTAGGGGGAATGGGAAGCCATTTTGACTGCAGGTTGTTGTTGTAAATGTTTGGTGACTAGTTTGGAAACTGTTTATAGTTTGTTTTCTCAGTCCATACAAGTGTTCTCAATGTTGTATTAATCATCAAAATACATTTAATTTTGTGGACTATGGACTTCTAAAGACAAGTGTGGAAACCTATTTCTAAGGACTACTTATCTATTTGGGTAGCTAGGAGATTGTAACGGGCTAAAGTGATGCTCCATTAGCTGTTACAGGGTAGGTACTGTTTGGTTTAACACAGATAATTTGACCAACCTTAACTTGGCGATACTATTTTCATTCTCGATTTGACCAAACATGTATCTTCTAAAATGTCTCTGTCCAGTTGCAGGTGATTCGTTTGAATTTAGAAAATGCTCTGTTAGTAAAAGTAATCCAACAATGTGTATGTCGCCATCCTGTCTATTTCAAATCTTCTCTCATTAATTGAGACAGGTGAGTGTAGGGCGCACCGATTGGTGTCACCTTGTTAGTCAGTATGTGTTATACCTGTGCTGATTTGCCATCTCATTAGTGGGAAGGTGTTTCACCAAGCTGGCTCAGGAGCTATTCAAGAGTGGCTGGCCCAGTGCTCCAGTTGTCTTGATAGATGCGGAGGGTTAACACTTGTAGTTGGTTCGCCCTATTTAGATTTTTTGAAAAACAATCCTTTATCTGATTTTCCTGATTTTGTTTTGCTTCCTGTCTTTAAGTTTGGTGTGAGTTTTTCTTTTGTTTGCTTCTTCTTGGGAAAATTTAGTGTGTGCTCATGGTGGGTGTCTTTTGGGTTCCAGTTGTTGCTAGTCAACTTTCAGTGGACACCCCCATGAGTGTCTTTCAGAACCCCTCCTAAAACCCCACCTGTTTAGCTATGGTTGTTGTCAGTGACTCTTTGTTAGTTACCCCTTCTGTTTGAGCAACATTTGGTGTTCTTGCTGGGGAACGTAACACTACACAGACTACCAACTGATCTGATTTGGTCAAATTAATCCTTATTTCATTTCTTGCATCTAGATTATTTGAATTTCTGCCCCAAAAAATATTTCTTGCTGGATCAGAATTGAACATTTACTTTCATTGGAAGACAAAGACATTGTTACTCAACAAAATACTTGATTTTGCATATTAATTTGTGATTCAAACTGAGCTTGTACATTTTAATTTTTGGTTTGATTCTGTATGCCATTTGATTCATTTGTAAACACACAATTCTTTACATGACATTTATGTCCTCTGTTATTACTTTGTTAGTGGCTTTAGGTTAAGGGCTATCTAACCGTTATAACTGATTGACCATGAACCAGTGTCTGATTTACTAGGATAAAGCTGCAGCATTTGGCCCTTGTAAAGCAGGAGTCAGTTGGCATTCTCTCCTAATCCCAACCACAGACACACACTCAGAGAGCAATGAGAGAATCAGATGCTGAAAAATGATAGAACTGGAGGGAGGAGGCGGGGAGGGTGAGGCCAATGAAGCCTTGATAGCTTCAATTTTATGGTTAAGATGAATTTGAAAATGCATCACTGTGGTGACAGAGATCACGGCAAACAGTTGTCTCCCCCGCCTCCGATTGTAACTGGCCACAGAGAGAGAGAAAAAACACCATTAGCCAAGGCCTCTCTTTGACTAAACAGATGTTTCTTTTTTGGGGGGGGGGGGAGGCGACGAAATAAGCACATTTACGAGTTGGCGAATTTCACACGTTGGCTATGGCGTGAAGGATTATCTTGCAGATTACATTTTTTTTTGCGGTAATCTGTTCGGAGACACAGTGAATGGGGGAGAGAGAGCGCATCTCGCCAAACAGGCCAGGGGATTCCATCACAATGATACGACATGACTCTTGGTGATTAAGTAGTCATTGACCACAGTGCCACTATCTCTCCTCTCCTCATAAATCGAACCACTGATGCTGCTGTTATTACCATGTAATGTAGAAGAAGCGCTCGGCGCAGGTGTGTGTATGACTGTATGTATTCGAGCAGAGATATACTGCGGAAGCATGAACAATAGGATTTGGTGCTCAACCTTGGGCGGCGTGTATGAGGTGCATATCAGAGCGCCGTCGACAGGGTGCGGGGATAATTGTTTACTGAAGAGAAAACTGTCTCATAAGAGACAGACCGATGTGAATGTAATTTGAGTGTCCCTGTGCCACCTCTCTCACTCACTCGCTCTCTCTCCATCTCTATATCACAATCTTTCTCTCTCATCACTCTTTTACTCTCTCTGTCTCTTTTTCACTCACTCTCTCCATCTCTCTTTTACTCTACCTCATGCTGTCTTCCTCGGCTGCCCTCTCCTCTCCTATCTCCTGCGCCTCCATGGGGATCTAGTGTCTAATTAAAGATGTCCTCCAGCTAGTTGCTGTCCACTTAACACTGTCAATTAGGAACTGGAGCTCAGTTTATGGATCTGTGTGTTTGTGTCTGTTTGTGTTTGTTGGGGTGTGCTTCTAATTTTGGACAGGGTTACATGTGTATGTGTACATTTGTGCACATACAAGTGTGTGTGTGTTGTCTTAAGAGTGTGTGTGTCCATTTGTGCTTGTCCTGGTTAGGGAATGCAGTGCTCTGCAGATCCTGGGGTGTCTTCTTAATAATTCACAAGTCATTATTTATTATCAGAGGCCAGCTGGGCTGACAGGCTGCTTTTTAAAATACATATTTTTAATTGAACCTTTATTTTGACAGGGAAGTCATACTGAGACTAGGGTCTCTTTTTCAGATGAGCCCTGCATAAATACATCCAACATTCTGTTTATACAACATACAATATACAAAATTACAAAACATAAAGGGTGCAAAAAAAACAAAAAGCAGCTTTACCCGTCTCTGCTACGGGAGAGCTGTGCGTCAGCCGCAGCACCCCTGGCGCTGCAACTCTTTATATGGCCCTGCTTCGTTAAGTCAAAGTAAACAAGCACATTCCTGTTCCGATTGCTCCCTGCTGCATTCTGTTTCCCCGGCGATGGCGCTAAGGGATCACTCTCCTCCTGCTGCAACTTCCTGTAGCGTTTATTTACCATTATCACCATTCAGGGAATCCATTTCTCATATGCAAACGATTTAATGGAACATTTTATATCCTTATTTCTGTCCAATTTAACTTTGTACATAACCTCCTGAGAGAAGAAATGCAATTAATTTGTTTTCATGTACTCAAATGTGTTTCATTTGGGGGCGTGTTATCCGGATTTAGTGCAGTGCAATGAATGTGTGGGGACTCTCTATCCTGGAACTCCTTTCCAACACGTGCATGTTTGTGACAGGGTTGCTTTTTAGTCTCATTTTATGAACCAATCCCACACTGGAAAGTCTACATGTTCACATATTTATAAAGTTGTTTACCTTTTGAATTCCTCCAAGGTGCTCGGAGGAACACATTCTGGCATGAGAGTGTAGTTATATGTCACTCGTGCAGCACTACGGGAGAGCTGTGCGTCAGCCGCAGCACCCCTGGCGCTACTGTTTGTTGTGTCCAATTAACACCTGAGTGGTTTTGACGCACGGTACTCACTACCTGTGGTAAGACACCTGTCCCAAAACACGTTGGCGCTCAGGTGAGGCACGTGTGGGAAGTTGTTTTGGTTGCTTGGCGACCTACTCTCTCAGTGGCATTTTTACAACACATTACTGTTGTTAGTGTAAGGATAGTCACCAGGTATAGTACAATAAACAAAGTAATTAAAATATATGAGAGAAAACTGGGACCAATTTCATAGGTCCCATTTACCACTGTTGAAACTAACAATATTTGATGTGGTAATGGCATTGGCAAGTACAGTATAATGAACAGTGCCAGAGTTAGCTAGAAAGCTAGTGTTCTTCCACATGGTGGTTAAACATGTAATAATATTGTACCTGTACTGGCCAATGCTTTAAGATATATTGTAAACAGTAGTAGGCCTAGCATGTAGTAGCACAGCCTGGTCTCATAGACTAGACGTAACATAGTAAATGTAAATCCGAGACACTCAAATTAGTATGATATATTATGTTTGGTATGGTTCCATAAGACAGATGCTTACTTAAGGCAAAAATGAAAGTAGGGTGGTTGGTCGGGCTGGGTGTATAACACGGACAACTTTAGCATTTTAGCTCATTAGCAACTTCACAACTACAGTGGGGGAAAAAAGTATTTAGTCAGCCACCAATTGTGCAAGTTCTCCCACTTAAAAAGTTGAGAGAGGCCAGTAATGTTCATCATAGGTACACGTCAACTATGACAGACAAATTGAGAGAGAAAAAATCCAGAAAATCACATTGTAGGATTTTTAATGAATTTATTTGCAAATTATGGTGGAAAATAAGTATTTGGTCACCTACAAACAAGCAAGATTTCTGGCTCTCACAGACCTGTAACTTCTTTTTAAGAGGCTCCTCTGTCCTCCACTCGTTACCTGTATTAATGGCACCTGTTTGAACTTGTTATCAGTATAAAAGACACCTGTCCACAACCTCAAACAGTCAAACTCCAAACTCCACTATGGCCAAGACCAAAGAGCTGTCAAAGGACACCAGAAACAAAATTGTAGACCTGCACCAGGCTGGGAAGACTGAATCTGCAATAGGTAAGCAGCTTGGTTTGAAGAAATCAACTGTGGGAGCAATTATTAGGAAATGGAAGACATACAAGACCACTGATAATCTCCCTCGATCTGGGGCTCCACGCAAGATCTCACCCCGTGGGGTCAAAATGATCACAAGAACGGTGAGCAAAAATCCCAGAACCACACGGGAGGACCTAGTGAATGACCTGCAGAGAGCTGGGACCAAAGTAACAAAGCCCACCATCAGTAACACACTACGCCGCCAGGGACTCAAATCCTGCAGTGCCAGACGTGTCCCCCTGCTTAAGCCAGTACATGTCCAGGCCCGTCTGAAGTTTGCTAGAGTGCATTTGGATGATCCAGAAGAGGATTGGGAGAATGTCATATGGTCAGATGAAACCAAAATATAACTTTTTGGTAAAAACTCAACTCGTCTTGTTTGGAGGACAAAGAATGCTGAGTTGCATCCAAAGAACACCATACCTACTGTGAAGCATGGGGGTGGAAACATCATGCTTTGGGGCTGTTTTTCTGCAAAGGGACCAGGACGACTGATCCGTGTAAAGGAAAGAATGAATGGGGCCATGTATCGTGAGATTTTGAGTGAAAACCTCCTTCCATCAGCAAGGGCATTGAAGATGAAACGTGGCTGGGTCTTTCTGCATGACAATGATCCCAAACACACCGCCCGGGCAACGAAGGAGTGGCTTCGTAAGAAGCATTTCAAGGTCCTGGAGTGGCCTAGCCAGTCTCCAGATCTCAACACCATAGAAAATCTTTGGAGGGAGTTGAAAGTCTGTGTTGCCCAGCGACAGCCCCAAAACATCACTGCTCTAGAGGAGATCTGCATGGAGGAATGGGCCAAAATACCAGCAACAGTGTGTGAAAACCTTGTGAATACTTACAGAAAACGTTTGACCTGTGTCATTGCCAACAAAGCGTATATAACAAAGTATTGAGAAACATTTGTTATTGACCAAATACTTATTTTCCACCATAATTTGCAAATAAATTCATAAAATATCCTACAATGTGATTTTCTGGATTTTTTTTTCTCATTTTGTCTGTCATAGTTGACGTGTACCTATGATGACAATTACAGGACTCTCTCATCTTTTTATGTGGGAGAACTTGCACAATTGGTGGCTGACTAAATACTTTTTTCCCCCACTGTAATTACTACTTTTTAGCTACTTTGCAACTACTTAGCATGTTAGCTAACCCTTCCCCTAACCCTTTTAGCTAACCCTTCCCCTAACCTTATCCCCTTTAACCTAACTCCTAAACTTAACCTTAACCTTAACCTTAATCCCTAACCCTAACCCCTAGCCTAGCTAATGTTAGCCACCTAGCTAGAATTCCTAACATATCATACGTTTTGCAAATTCGGAACAATGATATATATTGTGTGTGTGGGAGTCTGTGTGTGTGCGCCCACTTCTCAGTCCCTGCACCACAGTGGTGCTGGCCTGTTCTGACCCTACTGACCTAATGTCCCTGGCATCTCTCCAGATAGCCTGCAGTCACATTCTATCTCTCTAACCCACCCCGTTTAGTCCCAATCTACACCAGAGCCCAGATCACCCACCAGAAGATAGCTGTGAACAAATAGTAATTTCAGTCAACCCAGTCCTTTTCAATGAGTGATTAGGGCCCCATTTAAACAACTCAAAAAAACAATGATTTGGGGGATTTTCACAAAATGTAATCCATTTACCATAGAATGGTCCTTTGGAGGAAGGATTGTTGACATACACTATTTTACCAAAAGCATGTGGACACCAGCTCGTCGAACATCTCATTCCAAAATCATGAGCATTAATATGGAGTTGGTCCACCCTTTGCTGTTATACAGCCTCCACTCTTCTGGGAAGGCTTTCCACTAGATGTTGGAACATTGCTGCAGGGAGCTGCTTCCATTCAGCCACAAGCATTAGTGAGGTAGGGCACTGATGTTGGGTGATTAGGCCACTTCACAATAACAGCATTTATAGTTGACCGGGGCAGCTCTAGCAGGGCAGAAATTTGACGAACTGACTTGTTGGAAAGGTGGCATTCTATGACGGTGCCACGTTGAAAGTCACTGAGCTCTTCAGTAAGGCCTTTCTACTGCCAATGTTTTTGTATATGGAGATTGCATGGCTGTGTGCTTGATTTTATATACCTGTCAGCAACAGGTGTGGCTGAAATAGCCAAATCCACTAATTTGAAGGGGTGTCCACCTACTTTGGTATACATAG
The DNA here is from genome assembly GCF_964263955.1 of Coregonus lavaretus. NCBI lineage: Eukaryota > Metazoa > Chordata > Actinopteri > Salmoniformes > Salmonidae > Coregonus > Coregonus lavaretus. The sequence goes on from NC_139995.1 coordinate 38,258,447, forward strand.
TGTATGTGTATTTTGTATCTAAAAGAATAATTGAGAAACAATTAATGAAAGTGCCAATATTTATGACATTTTGGCCTTACCCAGGCCTCTTTAAGACTCCATAATGTTTCATTGTTAGGTGCTACAAATCAAAAATGTATGTCATATTAAGCTTTTCTGCTTGCTCTCTAATATGAGTAGGATTTTTGATTTCAATAATTTTGCTTACATTAATTTATGAATATTGAAAACTATAAACATGAATATTGAAAAAACAATTTTTCAAGATATTGTTGAACAGAATATACTTTAAGGGATTATCAAAGTTCCAGAGTGGGATCTCTGCTACTTACAGTGAGGGAAAAAAGTATTTGATCCCCTGCTGATTTTGTACGTTTGCCCACTGACAAAGAAATGATCAGTCTATAATTTTAATGGTAGGTTTATTTGAACAGTGAGAGACAGAATAACAACAAAAAAATCCAGAAAAATGCATGTCAAAAATGTTATTAATTGATTTGCATTTTAATGAGGGAAATAAGTATTTGACCCCTCTGCAAAACATGACTTAGTACTTGGTGGCAAAACCCTTGTTGGTAATCACAGAGGTCAGACGTTTCTTGTAGTTGGCCACCAGGTTTGCACACATCTCAGGAGGAATTTTTTCCCACTCCTCTTTGCAGATCTTCTCCAAGTCATTAAGGTTTCGAGAATGACGTTTGGCAACTCGAACCTTCAGCTCCCTCCACAGATGTTCTATGGGATTAAGGTCTGGAGACTCATCTGTGGAGGGAGCTGAAGGTTCGAGTTGCCAAACATCAGCCTCGAAACCTTAATGACTTGGAGAAGATCTGCAAAGAGGAGTGGGACAAAATCCTTCCTGAGATGTGTACAAACCTGGTGGCCAACTACAAGAAATGTCTGACCTCTGTGATTGCCAACAAGGGTTTTGCCACCAAGTACTAAGTCATGTTTTGCAGAGGGGTCAAATACTTATTTCCCTCATTAAAATACAAATCAATTCATAATATTTTTGACATGCGTTTTTCTGGATTTTTTTGTTTTTATTCTGTCTCTCACTGTTCAAATAAACCTACCATTAAAATTATAGACTGATCATTTCTTTGTCAGTGGGCAAACGTACAATCGTACTTTTTTCCCTCACTGTACATATGGGGTAAAACAAAACAGAAAGTCAAAAATACAACAGAAAATATACATACAGTGGGGAAAAAAAGTATTTAGTCAGCCACCAATTGTGCAAGTTCTCCCACTTAAAAAGATGAGGGGCCTGTAATTTTCATCGTAGGTACACGTCAACTATGACAGACAAAATGAGAATTATTTTTCCAGAAAATCACATTGTAGGATTTTTAATGAATTTATTTGCAAATGATGGTGGAAAATAAGTATTTGGTCAATAACAAAAGTTTCTCAATACTTTGTTATATACCCTTTGTTGGCAATGACACAGGTCAAACGTTTTCTGTAAGTCTTCACAAGGTTTTCACACACTGTTGCTGGTATTTTGGCACATTCCTCCATGCAGATCTCCTCTAGAGCAGTGATGTTTTGGGGCTGTCGCTGGGCAACACAGACTTTCAACTCCCTCCAAAGATTTTCTATGGGGTTGAGATCTGGAGACTGGCTAGGCCACTCCAGGACCTTGAAATGCTTCTTACGAAGCCACTCCTTCGTTGCCCGGGCGGTGTGTTTGGGATCATTGTCATGCTGAAAGACCCAGCCACGTTTCATCTTCAATGCCCTTGCTGATGGAAGGAGGTTTTCACTCAAAATCTCACAATACATGGCCCCATTCATTCTTTCCTTTACACGGATCAGTCGTCCTGGTCCCTTTGCAGAAAAACAGCCCCAAAGCATGATGTTTCCACCCCCATGCTTCACAGTAGGTATGGTGTTCTTTGGATGCAACTCACCATTCTTTGTCCTCCAAACACGATGAGTTGAGTTTTTACCAAAAAGTTCTATTTTGGTTTCATCTGACCATATGACATTCTCCCAATCCTCTTCTGGATCATCCAAATGCACTCTAGCAAACTTCAGACGGGCCTGGACATGTACTGGCTTAAGCAGGGGGACACGTCTTGCACTGCAGGATTTGAGTCCCTGGCGGCGTAGTGTGTTACTGATGGTAGGCTTTGTTACTTTGGTCCCAGCTCTCTGCAGGTCGTTCACTAGGTCCCCCTGTGTGGTTCTGGGATTTTTGCTCACCGTTCTTGTGATCATTTTGACCCCACGGGGTGAGATCTTACGTGGAGCCCCAGATCGAGGGAGATTATCAGTGGTCTTGTATGTCTTCCATTTCCTAATAATTGCTCCCACAGTTGATTTCTTCAAACCAAGCTGCTTACCTATTGCAGATTCAGTCTTCCCAGCCTGGTGCAGGTCTACAATTTTGTTTCTGGTGTCCTTTGACAGCTCTTTGGTCTTGGCCATAGTGGAGTTTGGAGTGTGACTGTTTGAGGTTGTGGACAGTTGTCTTTTATACTGATAACAAGTTCAAACAGGTGCCATTAATACAGGTAACGAGTGGAGGACAGAGGAGCCTCTTAAAGAAGAAGTTACAGGTCTGTGAGAGCCAGAAATCTTGCTTGTTTGTAGGTGACCAAATACTTATTTTCAACCATAATTTGCAAATAAATTCATTACAAATCCTACAATGTAATTTTCTGGATTTTTTTTTCTCAATTTGTCTGTCATAGTTGACGTGTACCTATGATGAAAATTACAGGCCTCTCTCATCTTTTTAAGTTGGAGAACTTGCACAATTGGTGGCTGACTAAATAGTTTTTTCCCCACTGTATCCCAAATGAAATAAATGATCTCACTCCAATACATTTTAATAGAAAGTTATTAAAAATAGATAAGATCTTGCTACCATGGAAAGGTAAATACCTGTCAATTTGTGGAAAAATCACCCTGATTAACTCTTTAGTATTATCCCAGTTTACCTATTTGCTTATGGTCTTGCCTCCGCCTAGTGAACAGTATTTTAAAATTATATTTTATTTTTTTATTTTTTTATTTTTGGTCATTTAGCAGACGCTCTTATCCAGAGCGACTTACAGGAGCAATTAGGGTTAAGTGCCTTGCTCAAGGGCACATCGACAGATTTTTCACCTAGTCGGCTCGGGGATTAGAACCAGCAACCTTTCGGTTACTGGCACAACGCTCTTACCCACTAAGATACCTGCCGCCCTGAGAAAAAAAGATTCCATTTCATTTGGAACGGCAAGCCAGACTAAATTAAACAGGCCTATTTATATAATGAATATTCGGAGGACAGAAATTATTAAATATTAAAGCATTAGACCTATCGATCCCACAGGTGAAGAAGCCGGTCCTCTGTAGCTCAGCTGGTAGAGCACGGCGCTTGTAACGCCAAGGTAGTGGGGTCGAACCCCGGGACCACCCATATACAAAAAAAAAATGTATGCACGCATGACTGTAAGTCGCTTTGGATAAAAGCGTCTGCTAAATGGCATATTATTATTATTACTAAAAGCTTCAGTCATACAAAAGTTATACTTAAATCCGAACTGCTTCTCTAGCAAATTAGTAAGATTGTCTCACCCAATGTTCAGACGGGAGAGGTTGTGTTTTTCTCTAGCAGGAGAGGTAAGCTTGGCTTCGTTTATGGTGTTGAGTTAAGCCTAAACCATGTATTTAGTTTGTAGGTAGCTTACTCCGGTAGTTATTGTAGGTTATTATTGTAGGTTATTATTGTAGGTTATTATTGTAGGTAAGGATTTTATTCGGCGGAGCCCAGGCGAAGCACGAGGCTAGCTTACCCACTACCTGGACCAACAAAGCTAGCTAGCTAGAGGGTAGCTATCGGTAACTTTTAGCAACTGTGGTTAGCTGTTTCCAATGTTATTTCATGCTTAAGAGTACCTGTAATTGAGCCAGCTAGCTGCTACCATTCAGCTGTTTTTCTAACCTCATTATCATTAACGTTAGGTGGTCGGTAGCTGCTGTACCTAATTTCGGCTACTGATTGCAGTCTGCCAGTTTGGCTTTATACATAGCTTGGGCTTTGTCGAGTAAGGCTTAAACTATATATTTAGATTGTTGTTAGGTACTATACGTAGGCATCGTGGGCTGTATATTATTAAGTAGTATAGGTAGGCATCGTGGGCTGTTGTGGGTAGCTGTTGTGTAGTTATTGTAGGTTATTTTTGTATTCGGCGGTGCCGGATACACGAAGCTAGCTAGCTAACTCGAGCACGAAGCTAGCTAGCTAACTCACCTCCTGGATTAGCTGGCGAGTTGCTATTAGCAACGGTAGCAACTAAAAACAATATCCTTTTAGCCAGCTACATTCGCTCACTGCGACGCCGTTTTTCAAACAAAAGTCAACACAGTAGCCATTGCTAGCTAGCCAACACTACCAGCAGGCTGTGGTAGCTAAATACAATATATTTGTGCTAGCTACCCAACGTTTAATCCTTGCTGCGTTATGAAAGGTAAGCCTGGCTTCTTATATGGTGTTGAGTTAAGCTTAAACCATGTATTTAGTTTGTAGGTATGTATTGTAGTCTGGTATTATAGGTAGCTTACTCCGGTAGTTATTGTAGGTTATTATTGTAGGTTATTATTGTAGGTAAGGATTTTATTCGGCGGAGCCCAGGCGAAGCACGAGGCTAGCCTACCCACTACCTGGACCAACAAAGCTAGCTAGCTAGAGGGTAGCTATCGGTAACTTTTAGCAACTGTGGTTAGCTGTTTCCAATGTTATTTCATGCTTGAGAGTACCTGTGATTGAGCCAGCTAGCTGCTACCATTCAGCTGTTTTTCTAACCTCATCCGAGGCATTAACGTTAGGTGGTTGGTAGCTGCTGTACTTAATTACAGCTACTGATAACAGTCTGCTGTAGCTTACAACAATTCTAATTTCTAAAGTGGAAGTTGGGAGAGTTTTATTCGGGTGGTTCAGTGAAACAATCATAGTTTCTGAGGTGGAAGTTGGGAGAGTTATATATTTATTTATTTTTTGGTGAGGGAGGCCTGCTCTCTCCTTTCCCTGATGTTCAGTGCATTTCATCCCGATCTCCTCTGCATTATTGTAGCCATCTGTTGCAGCCTGTCAACTATGCCTCTGCCTATCCCTGTTCTCTCCTCTCCGCACAGGCTACACAAACGCCCCACACCGCGTGGCTGCTGCCTCTCTAACCTGCTGGTCCCTGCACGCACCCCTCACCTGGAGTTCCAGGTCGCAGGCAGCCTCTGGAACTGCCGTTCTGCTGCCAACAAAGCTGACTTCATCCCAGCCTATGCTAATCTCCAGTCCCTCGACTTCCTGGCGCTGACGGAAACATGGATTACCACTGAAAACACTGCTACTCCTACTGCTCTCTCCTCATCTGACCATGTGTTCTCGCATACCCCGAGAGCATCTGGTCAGAGGGGTGGTGGCACAGGAATCCTCATCTCTCCCAAGTGGTCATTCTCAATTTTTCCCCTAACCCATCTGTCTATCTCCTCATTTGAATTCCATGCTGTCACAGTCACTAGCCCATTTAAGCTTAATATACTTGTCATCTATCGCCCTCCAGGTTCCCTTGGAGAGTTCATCAATGAGCTTGACGCCTTGATAAGTTCCTTTCCTGAGGATGGCTCACCCCTCACAGTTTTGGGGGATTTCAACCTCCCTATGTCCACATTTGACTCATTTCTCTCTGCCTCCTTCTTTCCACTTCTCTCCTCTTTTGACCTCACCCTCTCACCGTCCCCCCCTACTCACAAGGCAGGCAATACGCTTGACCTCATCTTTACTAGATGCTGCTCTTCTACTAATCTCACTGCAACTCCCCTCCATGTCTCCGACCACTACTTTGTTTCCTTCTCTCTCTCGCTCTCCTCCCACACTACTCACTCTGCCCCTACACAGATGGTAATGCGCCGCCGCAACCTTCGCTCTCTCTCTCCCACTACTCTCTCCTCTTCCATCCTATCATCTATTCCCTCTGCTCAATCCTTCTCCCTCCAATCTCCTGATTCTGCCTCCTCAACCCTCCTCTCCTCCCTTTCTGCATCCTTTGACTCTCTGTGTCCCCTATCCTCCCGGCCGGCTCGGTCCTCCCCTCCAGCTCCGTGGCTCGATGACTCATTGCGAGCTCACAGAACAGAGCTCCGGGCAGCGGAGCGGAAATGGAAGAAAACTAAACTCCCTGCCGACCTGGCATCTTTTCACTCCCTCCTCTCTACATTTTCTTCATCTGTTTCTGCTGCTAAGGCCACTTTCTACCACTCTAAATTCCAAGCATCTGCCTCTAACCCTAGGAAGCTCTTTGCCACATTTTCCTCCCTCCTGAATCCTCCCCCCCCCGCCCCCCCATCTCTCTCTCTGTGGATGACTTCGTCAACCACTTTGAAAAGAAGGTTGACGACATTCGATCCTCGTTTGTTAAGTCTAATGACACTGCTGGTCCTACTCACACTGCCCTACCCTATGCTTTGACTTCTTTCTCCCCTCTCTCTCCAGATAAAATCCTGCGACTTGTGACTGCAGGCCGCCCAACAACCTGCCCGCTTGACCCCATCCCCTCCTCTCTTCTCCAGACCATCTCCGGTGACCTTCTCCCCTACCTCACCTCGCTGATCAACTCATCCTTGACCGCTGGCCATGTCCCTTCCGTCTTCAAGAGAGCGAGAGTTGCTCCCCTTCTCAAGAAACCAACACTCGATCCCACTGATGTCAACAACTACAGACCAGTATCCCTTCTTTCTTTTCTTTCCAAAACTATTGAGCGTGCCGTCTTTAGCCAACTCTCTTGCTATCTCTCTCAGAATGACCTTCTTGATCCAAACCAGTCAGGTTTCAGGACTGGTCATTCAACTGAGACTGCTCTTCTATGTGTCACAGAGGCTCTCCGCACTGCTAAAGCTAACTCTCTCTCCTCTGCTCTTGTCCTTCTAGACCTGTCTGCTGCCTTTGATACTGTGAACCATCAGATCCTCCTCTCCACCCTCTCCGAGCTGGGCATCTCCGGCGCGGCTCACTCCTGGATTGCGTCCTACCTGACCGGTCGCTCCTACCAAGTGGCGTGGCGAGAAGCTGTCTCCGCACCACGTGCTCTCACCACTGGTGTCCCCCAGGGCTCAGTTCTAGGCCCTCTCCTTTTCTCCCTATACACCAAGTCACTTGGCTCTGTCATATCCTCACATGGCCTCTCCTATCATTGCTACGCTGACGATACACAACTAATCTTCTCCTTTCCCCCTTCTGATAACCAGGTGGCGAATCGCATCTCTGCATGTCTGGCAGACATATCAGTATGGATGACGGATCACCACCTCAAGCTGAACCCTGGCAAGACGGAGCTGCTCTTCCTCCCGGGGAAGGACTGCCCGTTCCATGATCTCGCCATCACGGTTGACAACTCCGCTGTGTCCTCCTCCCAGAGTGCGAAGAGCCTAGGCGTGACCCTGGACAACACCCTGTCGTTCTCCGCCAACATCAAGGCGGTGACCCGCTCCTGCAGGTTCATGCTCTACAACATTCGGAGAGTACGACCCTGCCTTACACAGGAAGCGGCACAGGTCCTAATCCAGGCACTTGTCATCTCCCGTCTGGACTACTGCAACTCGCTGTTGGCTGGCCTCCCTGCCTGTGCCATCAAACCCCTACAACTCATCCAGAATGCCGCAGCCCGTCTGGTGTTCAACCTTCCCAAGTTCTCTCACGTCACCCCCCTCCTCCGCACACTCCACTGGCTTCCAGTTGAAGCTCGCATCCGCTACAAGACCATGGTGCTTGCCTATGGAGCAGTGAGGGGAACGGCACCTCTGTACCTTCGGGCTCTGATCAGTCCCTACACCCAAACGAGGGCATTGCGTTCATCCACCTCTGGCCTGCTGGCTCCCCTTCCTCTGCGGAAGCATAGTTCCTGCTCAGCCCAGTCAAAACTGTTCGCTGCTCTGGCACCCCAATGGTGGAACAAGCTCCCTCACGACGCCAGGACAGCGGAGTCACTCACCACCTTCCGGAGGCATTTGAAACCCCACCTCTTTAAGGAATACCTGGGATAGGATAAAGTAATCATTCTAGAATGTTCAAGAATGGCCTTTTTCTCTTTATTCAGATTACAACCTCTCATTTTAAGTTATTTGAAAAGGAGATAATCTCCCAAATATCACTATTTCTTAAACAAGCTATAGAAAGTTGGTTGCAATTTCAATTTAATCCTCCAGAAACGACAGAACAAATAATGCAACAAATATTGTGGTTAAACTCAAATATACTAATTATCTCCAGCATGCCAGTGGGCATCGAAGGTGAGCATTTGCCCACTGAAGTCGGTTACCGAACTGCAGTCAGGTCAAGACCCTCGTGAGGACGACGAGCACGCAGATGAGATTCCCTAAAACGGTTTCTGACAGTTTGTGGAGAAGATCTTCGGTTGTGTAAACCCAAAGTTTCATCAGCTGTCCAGGTGGCGGGTCTCAGACGATCCCACAGGTGAAGAAGCCGGATGTGGAGGTCCTGGGCTGGCGTGGTTATGCTGTTCATGCTGTTTAATCAGCTTCTTGATATGCCACACCTGTCAGGTGGATGGATTATCTTGGCAAAGGAGAAATACTCTCAAACAAGGTTGTAAACAAATTTGTGCACAACATTTGAGAGAAATACGGTTTTTGTGCATGTGGAACATTTCTGGGATCTTTTCTTTCAGCTCATGAAACATGGGACCAACACTTTACATGTTGCGTTTATATTTTTGTTCAGTATATCTTTTCCCTTCATACAATAGGTTGGTTAGTCATCTTGGGCGTTGAGGGAGTGTGAATGGGAATGTATGGGGGGGATCTCTCTCTCTGTGTGTGTGTGTATGCATGTATGTATGTCTGTGTGTTTGTATGCGTGGGGGATAGATGCCTGTGGGACGTGCCTCTCAGAGTAATTGAAAAATGTGACCTGGAAAATGTTTGCCCAGTGGAGCATGAAAGTTACCTTCCATGGCACGTGGTGGCTAGCATCTCTCTCACCTGGCCCCTGACTTGGAGATCCCAGACAACACTGGGAGCCCGCCTTAAGAGACACTTTATCCCCACGGCAACCCATCCTATGCATTATTCACTAGCGCTAAATAAGCCGGGATTGGCTAAAAAACAACAACAAAGGAATTCAGCCCGGAATTCCCCCCCCCCCCCCCCCCCCCCCTCAGGTGTGGATCTTGGAAGCTGACCTCGAAAAGGGCATTAGAATGGGAGTTTTGAATGAATGTGTGTGTTTTAGGTGCTTGTGTGAGGATGTGAATGTCTGTTTGTGTATGTGTATGTGTTTGTTAGTTTTTTATGTGTGAGGATGACACTGAGGATGGGGACGTCTGTGAGATGAGGTGCGAAGACACTGGAAGGAAGATTGACAGTGAAAAACAGGGTGTTATTCTGCGTTTTCAACATAAAAAGGTCAACAGAATGACAGACAATTCACATAAATAAATGATGACAATGTACGGACCAGTGGCGGCTGGTGGGAGGAGCTATAGGAGGACGGGCTCATTGTAATGGCTGGAATGGAATAAATGGAACGGTATCAAACACATCAAAGATACGGAAACCATGTTTGACTCCGTTCCATTAATTCCATTCCAGCCATTACAATGAGCACATACTCCTTTAGCTCCTCCCACCAGCCTCCACTGGTACGGACCTGTTTCTATTTTATAAGCCTGAGAGGTGATGTCAAGGAGTGGGAAGGAACGAACACAGTTTTAAGCATCACCAAATCTGACTGCAATTATAGCCTCGCTACTGTAATTTCACTGCTGCTGTTTAATTCTTTTAATTTTTTACTTATCTATTTTTTACTTATCTATTTTTTACTTAACACTTATTTTTCTTAAAACTGCATTGTTGTTTAAGGGCTTGTAAGTAAGCATTTCACTGTAAGGTCTACACCTGTTGTATTCGGCACATGTGACTAATAAAACGTTGATTTGATTTGAGAGAGAAAGAGAGAGCGTGTGTGTGTGTCTGAACGCTGGCACATATCTTGTGTATACCAGATGCCAATTGGTAAGTGTCTTTATTCCCAATCACACGGCCTGGTGGTTGAGCAGAGAACACACTGATGAATTAGATGCCCCCCCCCCTCTCTCTCCTCTTCTCCTCTTTCCTTCTCCCTTGATCACTGAAGTGGATGCCCTCGCTCCTTTCAGAATGCAGACGATCTCACCGTATCATAAACATTTAGGATCAACTCATTTAGGCAACACTCCATCACCTTGAGGGGCTAGCGTTGGTCTCCAAGGGCGCTCTTGTGAGTTGCTTGAGGGACGAAGATTATGAAGAAGCCATTGCATTTGAGAGAAACCAAACCATTGGCAACTCTTTGTTATTGACTTTAAAGACCCTTGCAATCATTTTTGGAAACCCATGAAGAGTAGTGTAGACGTGTGGAAAATACAAATTTTTGGATTATTAAAAATTCGGCCCAGCCCCCGAAGTGACTCTTATCAACTGTATGCAAGAGCACTGATTGTTTTGTCAGGAATTCAGTATTCTCTTTGTTGCTCTTGTCATCCACTATTCTGTTACACCTCTTTGAAGCAGAGGTGCAGTTTTATTTACATCCTGTAGGTCTGATATCTGATTGGAGGTTAACTTTACAGTAATACAACAACTCAGATTTTGAATCCAAACAACTCATATGTTATAAAGGGGTCTCAGATTCATTGTCTGTCTCTTTGTTCCTGCATGGTCTTTCAAGACATGTCTCTCTTTCTCTCTCAATAGCTATTGGCCATGGCACAAGCCATGGATTCTTTGTCTCTCTCCCTCTCTGATCATGCTTAGATACTTAATGTTTTGTTAATGTCATTAGTGCCTTGTAACTTCAGCTTTATGCCTTGTATAATTTATTGTTCTTTTTACAATCTAATTACATCTATTTGCCTTTGATAGACAACTCTCAGACCTTTCTTGACCTTTAATTTCTGTAACTCAACTATACTGTGTTGCATATTGCTAAATCTTCTTTATGGAGTCATTTTAATAAAATAAAAAAACTGAAATATTATATTTGCATAGTATTCAGACCCTTTACTAAGTACTTTGTTGAAGCACCTTTGGCAGCGATTACAGCCTTGAGTATTCTTGGATATGTCACTTCAAACTTGGCACACCTCTATTTGGGGAGTTACTCTTATTCTTCTTTGCAGATCCTCTCAAGCTCTGTCAGGTTGGATGGGGATTGTAGCTGCAAAGCTATTTTCACGCCTCTCCAGAGATGTTCGATCAGGTTCAAGTCCGGGCTCTGGCTGGGCCACTCAAGGACATTCAGAGACTTGTCCCGAAGCCCCTCCTGCGTTGTCTTGGCTGTGTGCTTAGTGTCGTTGTCCTGTTGTAAGTCTGAGGTCCTGAGCACTCTGGAGTAGGTTTTCATCAAGGATCTCTCTGTACTTTGCTCCCTTCATCTTTCCCTCAAACCTGCCTAGTCTCCCAGTCCCTGCTACTGAAAAACCTCCCCACAGCATGATGCTGCCACAACCTTGCTTCACCGTAGGGATGGTGACAGGTTTCCTCCAGACGTGACGCTTGCAATTCAGGCCAAAGAGTTCAATCTTGATTTCATCCGACCAGAGAATCTTGTTTCTCATAGTCTGAGAGTCCTTTAGGTGCTTTTTGGCAAACTCCAAGCGGGCTGTGCCTTTTACTGAGAGGTGGCTTCTGTCTGGCCACTCTACCATAAAGGCCTGATTGGTGGAGTGCTGCAGAGATGGTTGTCCTTCTGGAAGGTTCTCCGATCCCCACAGAGGAACTCTGGAGCTCTGTCAGAGTGACCATCGGATTCTTGGTCACCTCCCTGACTAAGGCCCTTCTCATCCGATTGCTCAGTTTGGCTGGGCGGCCAGCTCTAGGAAGAGTCCTGGTGGTTCCAAACTTATTTAATTTAAGAATGATGGAGGCCACTGTGTTCTTGGGGACCTTCAATGCTGCAAAAAAATGTTGGTACCCTTCCCCAGATCTGTGCCTCGACACAATTCTGTCTCGGAGCACTACGGACAATTCCTTCAACCTCATGTCTTGGTTTTTGCTCTGACATGCACTGTCAACTGTGGGACCTTATATAGACAGGTGTGTGCCTTTCCAAATCATGTCCTATCAATTGAATTTACCACAGGTGGAGTCCAATCAAACATCTCAAGGATGATCAATGGAAACAGGATGCACCTGAGCTCAATTTCGAGTCTCATAGCAAAGGATCTGAATACTTAAGTAAATAAGGTATTTCTGTTTTTTATTTTGTATACATTTGCAAAAATGTGTAGATCGATGAGAAAAATGTATAATTGAATCCTTTTTAGATTATGGCTGTAACGCAAGGAAAAAGAATACTTTCCGAATAAACTGTATATATTTTTTAACGCTGCATCATTGGGAAGGGCTCATAAGCAAGCCTTTCACGGCAAAGTCTACACCCCTTTGTACTCAGCGCATGTGACAAATAGAATTTATGGAATGTTTGCTCACAAGTATAATTAATTGGCTGATCCCTCCTGATGACCTGGATGGAATTATGTGATCCTTCCTTAACCCTTAGGGTGGCAGGTAGCTTAGTGGTTAAGAGCGTTGTGCCAGTAACCGAAAGGTCGCTGGTTCTAATCCCTGAGCCGACTAGGTGAAAAATCTGTCTGTGCCCTTGAGCAAGGCACTTAACCCTAATTGCTCATGTAAGTCTCTCTGGATAAGAACTTCTGCTAAATGACAAAACATTTTTTAAATAAAAGCCCATGGGAAGTCCCATCCAGTGGTGTAAGTCCTCAATATGGTGTAAGTCTTCAATGGCGCTACCCATGCTAAAACTGGCTTTTGGGCGCTAGAGACCTCTATCTATCTCTATGGATCTGATCTACGTTAGTTAAATGTCACCCGCCCAACATATCCCCTCTGAAGGTCATTGATGTCAGCAGAAGCCATTAAGAGCCATGCAGCTCACAGATTAATCCCATCCAATGAAATATTACAGCTCTCTGACAATGGTTTCAGTAGGCAAAACATTTCAAGTGTGCATTGTGTAGATTGCAAACGCAACGCTCTTTAGTCCTAATTACTTTTTAAAGGCACTTGGGTACAGAATCAGAATCCCAGTACTCATCTACATACACTACATGACCAAAAGTATGTGGACACCTGATCATTTAATAATAATAATAATAATAATAATATTTAACATCTCATTCCAAAATCATGGACATGAATATGGAGTTGGTCCCCCCTTTGCTGCTATAACAGCATCCACTCTTCTGGGAAGGCTTTCCATTAGATGTTGGAACTTTGCTGCAGGGACTTGCTTCCATTCAGCCGCAAGAGCATTAGTGAGGTCAGGCACTGATGTTGGGCGATTAGGCCTGGCTCGCAGTCGGCGTTCCAATTCATCCCAAAGGTGTTCGATGGAGTTTAGGTCAGGGCTCTGTGCAGGCCAGTCAAGTTCTTCCACACCGATCTTGACAAACCATTTCTGTACGGACCTCGCTTTGTGCACAGGGGCATTGTCATGCTGAAACAGGAAAGGGCCTTCCCCATACTGTTGCCACAATGTTGGAAGCACAGAATTGTCTAGAATGTCATTCTATGCTGTAGCGTTAATATTTATCTTTTCATGGAACTATGGGGCCTAGCCCGAACCATGATAAACAGTCCCAGATCATTATTCCTCCTCCACCAAACTTTACAGTTGGCACTATGCATTTGGGCCGGTAGCGTTCTCCTGACATCCACCAAACCCAGATTTGTCCGTCGGACTGCCGGATGATGAAGCGTTATTCATCACTCCAGAGAATGCTCCAGAGTCCAATGGCGGCAAGTTTTACACCACTCCATCCGACACTTGGCATTGCGTATGGTGATCTTAGGCTTGTGTGCAGCTGCTCATCCATGGAAACCCATTTAATAAAGCTCCCGATGAACAGTTCTTGTGCTGACGTTGCTTCCAGAGGCAGTTTGGAACTCGGTATTAAGTGTTGCAACTGAGGACAGACGATTTTTACGCGCTACGTGTTTCAGCACTCGGCAGTCCCCTTCTGTGAGCACTTACAGTTGACCGGGGCAGCTCTAGCAGGGCATAAATTTGATGAACTGATTTGTTGGAAAGGTGGCATCCTATGACGGTGCCAAGTTGAAAGTCACTGAGCTCTTCAGTAAGGCCATTCTACTGCCAATGTTTGTCTATGTAGATTGTATGGCTATGTGCTCGATTTTATACACCTGTCAGCAACGATTGTCCACATACTTTTGCATATATAGAGTATCTAATCATCTGTGATTTGATTAGTGTCCCTCCACATAGACATATTCATTGCATGTACTGGACATAGTATTTGGTAATGCTGTGCATTTGTACAAAACTGGAAAGTTTCATGCTATCAGTGCAGAGCCAAAAAAACTATCAAAATGTGATGGTCAGCATATGAACGTTTCTAAGCGAAAGCTTGTGGCTCAGGAAAATGATTATGGCTAATTATGTAGGAATTTAGGTAAGAGAAGGGACTACCTTTCAAGTCGTTAATGATCACATTTGCATCTTATATTCATTAAGTTGATATATGTGTGTGAATGTTAGAGAGTGAGACGCATAAACTGGGGGTGTTGTGCTTGAGGATATTCATAGTTTTGCAGCCCACATCTCACTGCTCAAGGCGGGAAGTCAGCCTGCATGTGCTATCAATCACAGTTCTCAGCGATTATCACCACGGCTGTGTACATCCCGCCTCAAGCCGACACCAAAAATGCTCTCAGATCTTCATTGGACCCTGACCAAACTGGAGACTGCTTACCCGGAGGCAGCGTTTATTGTCATGGGGGACTTTAACAAATGTAATTTGATAACCGTGCTCCTGAATTACTATAAACACATTGACTGTCCAACTCGCGGCGATTCTATGCTGGAGCACTGCTACACGCCTTTTCGACACGGGTATAAGTGTCACGCCCTGGCTCTGGGGACTCTAGTATGTTGAGCCAGGGTGTGAGTTTTCAGTTGTTTTTCGTTCTAGTTTTGTAGTTCTATGTTGGCCAGTGTGGTTCTCAATCAGAGGCAACGTGTATCAGCTGTTGCTTGTTGTCTCTGATTGGGGACCATACTTAAGCAGCCAGTTTTCCCACAGTGTTTGTGGGATCTTGTTCCTGTGTAGGTTTGTGTTTTGCACCTTTGGACGTCACGTATCGATTTGTTGTTTTTGTTCGTGTAATCATTATTTAATAAATATGTTCACCTTCCACGCTGCGCCTTGGTCCTCTGTATCCGACGATCGTGACAGAAGATCCCACCAACACTGGACCAAGCAGCGTGTCCAGGAGCCAGCGCCAGAGGTATCGCTAAAGGACATCAACCTCGACTGGGCCTGGCCCACGGGGAGGAGAGGCCCCCAGAAATTTTTTAGGGGGGGGCTCACGCCGTGGACGACGGGGCAGCAGGAGGCCGCGATAGAGCGGTCCAGCGGGTTTGCAGAGGAGGCCGCCAGGTTAAGGGGGCCACTGGTCACAGAGGAGAGGGAAAGTGTAGAGGCACGGCGAGAGGTACTGGGGTGTGTTACCAGTCCGGTCCGGCCCGTTCCTGATCCCTGCGTAGGGTCAGTGGTGTGTGTCCCCAGTACGGTCCGGCCTGTTCCTGTTCCTCGCATCGAGCCTGTGGTGCGCGTCGTCAGCCCGGCCCGGCCTGTTCCTGCTCCACGCACCAAGCCTATGGTGCGCATCGTCAGCCCGGCCCGGCCTGTTCCTGCTCCACGCACCAAGCCTATGGTGCGCATCGTCAGCCCGGTTCGGCCTGTTCCTGCTCCACGCACCAAGCCTATGGTGCGCATCGTCAGCCCGGTTCGGCCTGTTCCTGCTCCACGCACCAAGCCTATGGTGCGCATCGTCAGCCCGGTTCGGCCTGTTCCTGCTCCCCACACCAAGCCAGTGGTGTGCGTCGTCAGTCCGGCACAGCCCGTGCCTGTTCCACCGGTGCCTGGTTCGGCACCGGTCAGCTGCTCCACGCCGGAGCTAGAGCAATCCGCTCCACCGGTGTTCAGTCCAGCTCCGGCCAGCAGGGTCAGACCGGACCAGGGGTACTTTGGGGGGTTGGAGAGGGAGTGGGAATCATGCCCGGAGCCGGATCCACCGCCAAGGCGGAGTGCCCACCCGGTCCCTCCCCTGTGGTGTTTGGTTGGCGCGGCCGGAGTCCGCGCCTTTGGGGGGGGTACTGTCACGCCCTGGCTCTGGGGACTCTAGTATGTTGAGCCAGGGTGTGAGTTTTCAGTTGTTTTTCGTTCTAGTTTTGTAGTTCTATGTTGGCCAGTGTGGTTCTCAATCAGAGGCAACGTGTATCAGCTGTTGCTTGTTGTCTCTGATTGGGGACCATACTTAAGCAGCCAGTTTTCCCACAGTGTTTGTGGGATCTTGTTCCTGTGTAGGTTTGTGTTTTGCACCTTTGGACGTCACGTATCGATTTGTTGTTTTTGTTCGTGTAATCATTATTTAATAAATATGTTCACCTTCCACGCTGCGCCTTGGTCCTCTGTATCCGACGATCGTGACAATAAGGCCATCTTCCATCCTCCTTTAGGCAAATCTGTCCATGACTCCATTTTGCTCCTCCCCGCCTACAAACAAAGACTCAAGAAGGAAATTCCAGTGGTCAGGTCTGTACAATGCTGGTCTGACCAATCAGAATCCATGCTCCAAAACGGTTTAGATCACATGGACTGGAATATGTTCCGGGTCGCATCTGGGGATAACATCAATGAACACGCCGACTCAGTCACCGGATTCATATTTTTTTTTATAGATGATGTGATACCGACGGTGTCTTTCAAAACTTATCCGAATCAAAAACCGTGGATTGAGGGCAGCCTTGTCGGGAAACTGAAGGAGAGAGATGATGCTTATAAAGTCAAAGAGTGGAGGAGCAATTCAGCGGGTCGGATTGGAGGTGTATGTGGCAGGGGCTTCTAACGATCACGGATTACCAAAAGAAAGCCAGGCATTTCGCACACACCAACGCTGCCCTACCGGATGAACTAAACACCCTTTTCTCATGCTTCGAGCAAAATGACTCTGAGCTGCCGAGGAGAGGCCCTGAGGACAACGAGATATGTGCTTACGGTCTCCACGGAGGACGTATGTAAGTCATTTAAACGTGTTAACCCTGCATCACAGCCTGGTACGGCAACTCCCACCGCCACTGACCGCAAGGCACTACAGAGGGTGGTATGCTCAGCCGAACACACCATTGTACCTACCCTGCCCCACCCCAATGGACATAAATATATCATGCTAAATAGTCACCACTACTCCTGAATTCCTCCACCCGCTAGCTGCAATAGTTTCAACCTTGTGAAATTGTTTTGTAATAGCCAATGTATGTAAGAAAGTGTTTCACATAGCAGGACATCTAACATCTAGCTAACGTCATTCATTGTATAGGCAGGTTGCGTTGGACAATGTTGATGATGGCAGTCCGACTAGCAGGGCAAGAGGCAGGGCTCATGGGAGAGCCAGGAGCAGAGGACAGACAGGCAGAGGCAGGCAGCAGAGAGACAGAAATTGGGATGAGGAGAGGCTTTTTGCTCTCCGACGTGATAGAATGGCTGCCACACAGGTTTGTATTATGTTGAAAATGCCTATATATTTAACAAAAATAAAGTATTTTTTCTTGAATAGTTGATGTATGAACAGAATAATTGGTGGCTGAATACATTTAGGTTTTTGGTATTTCTCCACACATACTACTTTCAATAGAAACATGATCTAGTTTAATCAATTTGCAATAGAAAGTAGTGTTTGAATTGGCTCTGAATTCATCGTAGACCTTGACCATTCATATGAGAAATACCTTTAGTTGGGTATGGAGAGAAATATCACATTCTACCTTACTGATAATAGGCTATGTGTGCATCTGTTAATTCAGGAATTCCTCATCAGGGAGCTAGATGATGCAGACAACAGGGAGGTGGTGAGGCTGATGTTTCAGCGAGAGCCAGGGTTGGTTTTTGATGTCCTACAGATTTACCGGTGGCGGAATGGTGAGCCACCACCTGCACATGTACCAGGTGCATCTGTGGCAACTGCAGGGAGATGCCTACAGACAGAGAGAGGAAGTGTTGCGGTCAGGGACCAGACCTCTGTGTAAGCCGCCACATTTCTCCCATTACTGCCTAGACAATGGATATTTACGTTTGTACAGGCGGTATAGGGTTGACGTGTTGGCAGTGGCTTATGCAGCACAGCCTGGAGATGATGCCCGGGAGTACCGGCATGCTGCCTACACACAGTTTGTGATGTGGCAGCATGGTGCCCTTGGTGCAGGAAACCGAGTTGTCATCCCCAGTTACTGTGTTTGGAGAATCAGTGACACTTTCCCTGATCCCCATTCACAGTACACTGGGTTCCACCCTGGGCGCTAGGATTCTCAAAGCGTTTGGCATGATGACATACTAGTGTTATGCCCAAAGAGTGTCCGTTGCCAGACACTTATTGGCATGACATTAGTGTGGCATCATGTCACTTGCTGTGAACAGAACGCAACCTCTCCCTCAGTTTGCATTCTCCACACACAAACACCTGGAAGGTGCATCGTCAGGACATCAAAAACCTTCTTACTGGGCAGACCATGTCATATCAAAGATTCTGAAGGTTGTTAGTTTACTTCTAACCCAAAAGTGTCATCACTGCACTTTCTCTCAGCACAACAAAGTTTAAATGGGAAAATGTCCTGAAAAAAAAAATCTGAAAAGTGTGCTTGAATAAATAACAATTTTCCATTAGTTTGTTTGCATATTTGTTTTTTTCTGGATATAAAGTTTCTAAGGCAAGATTTTACACATTTTAGACAATGTTTGTCTATTTTCAAAATTGGTTACCATTGACATAATTCTACGGTTGAAATGTCACCCTCAAAACAACAGTTAACACCAATTACTTGTGCCAGGTCTATGCAGGTAAATAAGAACTTACTCCGAGTTGCTAATCAAGGATACATGGGATGTCCAGTGAAATAAGACATAAGACAGTGAAATAAGACAGAGGATTGAAATGGTTAGGTTATGGTACCGATTTTCCAGAGGAGTTTTCAACTGGGATATAAAACACATAACTACCCCTGGACAAATTAACTCAATTACATATTTAAAGTGGTAATCAGCGAGTCGTCCATGACCCCAGGCTACCCCCGCTTCTTGTGTTGTTTATATATACACAATCTATCATTGTGAGAGAGTGGGAGAGCGCATAGATGCGAGAGAGAGCGCTTGGGTCAACTGATAAATGGCTAAAACAGAAACTCAGAATACAACCAGATCAATAACACCAATGATTAAGAACCTTGTGTCAAATCAAATCAAATGTTATTTGTCAAATGCTTACTTACAAGCCCTTAACCAACAATGCAGTTCAATAAATAGAGTTAAGAAAATATTTACTAAATAAACAAAAGTAAAAAATTAAATAAAAAGTAACACAAAATACCAATACCGGGGCTACATACAGGGGGTACCGGTACCGAGTCAATGTGCAGGGGTACAGGTTAGTCGAGGTAATTTGTACATGTAGGTAGGGGTAACGTGACTATGCATAGATAATAAACAGCGAGTAGCAGAAGTGTAAAGTGGGAGGGGGGGGTCAATGTAAATATTTGATGAATTGCTCAGCAGTCTTATGGCTTGGGGGTAGAAGCTGTTAAGGAGCCTTTTGGACCTAGACTTGGTGCTCCAGTACCGCTTGCTGTGCGGTAGCAGAGAGAACAGTCTATGACTTGGGTGACTGGAGTCTTCAACCGCCTAGTATATACTCGGGCTCCCGAGTGGCGCAGCGGTCTAAGGCACTGCAGCTCAGTGCTTGAGATGTCACTACAGACCCCCTGGTTTGATTCCAGGCTGTATCACAACCGGCCGTGATTGGGAGTCCCATAGGGCGGCGCAGAATTGGCCCAGCATCGTCCGGGTTTGGCCAGTGTAGGCCGTCATTGTAAATAAGAATTTGTTCTTAACTGACTTGCCTAGTTAAAAAAATTAAATAGGTCCTGGATGGCAGGAAGCTTGGCCCCAGTGATGTACTGGGCCGTACGCACTACCCCTCTGTAGCGTCGGATGCCGAGCAGTTGCCATACCAGGCGGTGATGGTGCAGCTGTAGAACTTTTGGAGGATCTGGGGACCCATGCCAAATCTTTTCAGTCTCCTGAAGGGGAAAAGGTGTTGTCGTGCCCTCTTCACGACTATCTTGGTGTGTTTTGACCATGATAGTTTGTTGGTGATGTGGATACCAAGGAACTTCAAACTCTCTACCTGCTCCACTACAGCCCCATTGATATGAATGGGGGCATGTTCGGCCCTCCTTTTCCTGTAATCCACGATAATCTCCTTTGCCTTGCTCACGTTGAGGGAGAGGTTGTTGTCCTGGCACCACACTGCCAGGTCTCTGACCTCCTCCCTATAGGATGTCTCATCGTTGTCGGTGTTGTCATCTGCAAACTTAATGATGGTGTTGGAGTCGTGCTTGGCCACACAGTCGTGGGTGAACAGGGAGTACAGGAGGGGACTAAGCATGCACCCCTGAGGGGCCCCCGTGTTGAGGATCAGCGTGGGAGATGTGTTGTTGACTACCCTTACCACCTGGGGGCGGTCCGTCAGGGAGCCAGGATCCAGTTGCAGAGGGAGGTGTTTAGTCCCAGGGTCCTTAGCTTAGTGATGAGCTTTGTGGGCACTATGGTGTTGAACGCTGAGCTGTAGTCAATGAACAGCATTCTCACATAGGTGTTCCTTTTGTCCAGGTGAGAAAAGGCAGTGTGGAGTGCGATTGAGATGCGTCATCTGTGGATCTGTTGGGCCGGTATGCGAATTGGAGTGGGTCTAGGGTTTCTGGGATGATGGTGTTGATGTGAGCCATGACCAGCCTTTCAATGCACTTCATGGCTACCGACGTGAGTGCCCACTTTGGTAGTCATTTAGGCAGGTTACCTTCACTTTCTTGGGAACAGGGACTATGGTGGTCTGCTTGAAACATGTAGGTATTAAAGGGAGAGGTTGAAAATGTCAGTGAAGACACTTGCCAGTTGGTCCACGCATGCTCTGAGTACACGTCCTGGTAATCCGTCTGGCCCCGCGGCCTTGTGAATGTTGACCTGTTTAAAAGTCTTGCTCACATCAGCTACGGAGAGCGTGATCACACAGTCATCCGGAACAGCCGGTGCTCTCATGCATGATTGAGTGTTGCTTGCCTCGAAGCGAGCATAAAAGGCATTTAGCTTGTCTGGTAGGCTCACGTCACAGGGCAGCTTGCGGCTGGGTTTCCCTTTGTAGTCCGTAATAGTTTGCAAATCCTCCAACGAGCGTCAGAGCTGGTGTAGTAGGATTAAATCTTAATCATGTATTGACACTTTGCCTGTTTCATGGTTCATCTCAGGGCATAGCGGGATTTCTTAGAAGCGTCCAGATTAGTGTTCCGCTCCTTGAAAGCGGCAGATCTAGCATTTAGCTCGGTGCGGATGTTGCCTGTAATCCATGGCTTCTGGTTGGGATATGTACGTACGGTCACTGTGGGGACGACGTCGTCGATGCACTCATTGACGAAGCTGCTGACTGAGGTGGTATACTCCTCAATGCCATTGGATGAATCCTGGAACATATTCCAGTCTGTACTAGCAAAACAGTCCTGTAGGTTAGCATCTGCGTCATCTGACCACTTCCGTATTGAGCGAGTCACTGGTACTTCCTGCTTTAGTTTTTGCATGTAAGCAGGAATCAGCAGGATATAATTATGGTCAAATTTGCCAAATGGAGGGCGAGGGAGAGCTTTGTATCCTTCTCTGTGTGTGGAGTAAAGGTGGTCTAGAGTTTTTTTTCCTCTGGTTGCATATGTGACATGCTGGTAGAAATGAGGTAAACCGGATTTAAGTTTGCCTACATTAAGGTTCCCGGCCACTAGGAGCGCCGCTTCTGGATGAGCATTTTCTTGTTTGCTTATGGCCTTATACAGCTCATTGAGTGTGGTCTTAGTGCCAGCATCGGTTTGTGGTGGTAAATAGACGGCTACAAAAAATATAGATTAAAACTCTCTTGGTAGATAGTGTGGTCTACATTTTATCATGAGATACTCTACCTCAGGCGAGCAATACCTTGAGACCTCCTTAATATTAGACATCATGCACCAGCTGTTATTGACAAGTAGACACACACCCCCACCCCTCGTCTTACCAGATGTAGCTGTTCCGCCCTGCCGATGCATGGAAAACCCAGCCAACTGAATATTATCCGTGTCGTCGTTCAGCCATGACTCGGTGAAACATAAGATATTACAGTTTTTAATATCCCGTTGGTAGGATAGTCTCAAGCGGAGATCATCCAGTTTATTTTCCAGTGATTGCACATTGGAAAATAAAATGGATGGTAGGGGCGAGTTACCCCCTCGCTGATGAATTCTCAGCTTTTTTCGGTCATAAGAGACGGTAGCAGCAACATTATGTACAAAATAAGTTACAAACAATGCGAAGAAACACACAAAATAGTACAGTTGGTTAGGAGCCCGTAAAACGGCAGTCATCCCCTCCGGCGCCATTATGCCACTTGTCACCTAACAATAAATAAAAGATGTGTGTGTCAGCCCAGACATAATATACACTCCTAGAGGCAGGTAGAGACCAGTGAACAGAGGGATGGGAGGATTAGAAGAGGGTAAAGAGGCAAACAATATATTTTAATAAAGCTATGGTTGACAGGTGGTCCGGGTAAGACGTAGCAGCATAGGTGGATCAATGGATCTAGCTGTGTAAAGACCTCTATAGATTTTTTCTGAACTAACTGTTTAAAGGTCCACTGTCATCACATGATCACCCCATTAAAATGACCGCACATGTACACCACCGACCACAATCTATATCAAAATAAGGTTCAGGTGTGCAGCAAGGGGTTTGGGGAGGAGGGTGGTATGTTCTGTGTTGTTTCAATAGGCTAGAATCAAGTTGTCACTCTTATTTTATCTTCTAAACCAATGATTAGTTTGCAAGTTGGGATGTGTGATGTCACTTTTTGTGAAGAGCCTTTTAGGAGGAGCTGCTTGGGGTGATCATTGATTGGGGTGATCATGTGATGACGGTGGGCCCTTAAAATTAAGTAATGTACTCTCAAAAGTAAGGCCTTGTTTACAGAGCAAAGTAAACCTATGAAAATGGTCTGGCACTGTAGGCCCTCTTCACAGCATTAGATCAATGCTAATTTCATCCCATTCCTTCACTATGCCAGCCAGCCATAGAGGGACTGGAAGGCAGGCAGGGAGGTCTCCCCCTAGTTGCTTGATAGTGGAGGCTTCAGAGGGGTCTTTAGAGAGGTCCAGCAGCAGAGGTCTTGGTCCATCAGGGCCTTTACTGTTAATCTAGAGATGTATTCCAACAGATAAGTCAGAAAAAATATAATTGTTACTATGAGGGGCAAAGAATTCTGTAGTGCAAAAACTAAATGAAACTGCTTCTTTCAAATTCTGTCATTGTAATGTACTTGGTGTAAAATGGTTTGTATGTATGTGAGTCGTTACCTGGGTTTCTCACAGGGTTGCTGAGCTGGAGTAGGTTTCTGGAGCTCCTGCATGGTCTCGAGGTTCACCCAACGCTAGGGGGGAGGGAAAGAATAAGGAATGTGGAGGTTTAGTGTGCCGATAAAGTGACTGCATAGGTATCATCTCCTACAGGCTTTGTTATAACTCATTCTGAGGACTGATGCAATTCTACCTGACATTCCTGCCTTCAGCTTTTTACTTACCTAGGCCTCTTCTCACTTGTGATTGCACAAGTTCCTCAGTTGTTGGTGGAGGAATAGGGGGTAGGAGTCCAATTCTTCTAGGGTCTTCGGCATCAGGATTCTTCTCCTTGGCATCCCGCCACCAGATTCCAACCGCTTCCTCAACATCTTGCATTGGAGGTCCGGAATGTATCCATATGTCTTCTTAGTCTTTAATGAGTAGACACTCCAACATTTAGCATTTCTTTATACAGTCTTCTATAGCTATAAATCAACAGAATTTGAGAGTATGCATTGTGTTATAAAAATATTAAATATGTACTTTCAAGGACAATTAGTAAGGTCACAGATCTTGCAATCTGAGTACAATAGAACAAATAAGGTTGTGCATCACCTCCCTCAATGGTTTAGAGAAAGGAGATTGGATGGTTTACAATACACTGCAAATACACTTAGAAGTTCCTGTTTATATTCAATGACTAAATGTTTCTTGCATCCCACGTCCTCGCCTACTTCTCACTCGTATGGTAGAAGAAGGTCCAGGGTCACTCCCCTCTGACCCTCTTCTCCAATAGGTTTTGAAAAGGAGGCAAGGAGAGATGATGTAAACAATTCAGGAAATATTAATTTAGAAAGACCCTGTTTTTGGCCAATGTGTGAGTGCGAACAGGTGCGTGGGGCAGACTTGAAAAGTTATGTTGTTCAAAACTTCCTTCTCTAACATATCGACTTCAAATAGAGTGGGGACTTCAATCTAGGATCCATCTGCGTTCCGCCTGGCTGGTCTGTCCTTTTGGAAGTTGTAATCTAGTGCTGCCAGCAGTGTTCTGGCCTCATAGACAGGTGGTGAAAAGGAAAAACGCTTGCTGGCGTACATCAGAATATGGTTCTGGTAGGAATCAAGATCAGCTGTTGATCTGTAAAAAATATATATATATATAAAGAACACATGAATGCGTCATGAAATCAACAAAATTGTAATCCTCCTTTAGCTGTGTGCATGTCAAACATAACCCTAATGCAGGGTTTCCCAACCATCTCCTCTGTGACCAATGGACCAATATGTTTTATACATTTTCTGGTGGTCCCAGAGGACAGTACTGCAGTAATGGTGGTCCTCTGTAGCTCAGCTGGTAGAGCACGGCGCTTGTAACGCCAAGGTAGTGGGTTCGATCCCCGGGACCACCCATACACAAAAAAAATGTATGCACGCATGACTGTAAGTCGTTTTGGATAAAAGCGTCTGCTAAATGGCATATTATATTATATATTATAATGCATAATGGACCATTATCTGTAACCAATTGCTAAATAGGGGGAAGGATTCTTGAGAAAATATGTAACTCACCTGAAGTTCAGGTATTTATGAAGATCCTTCAGCCACCTTGTGTTGAGGACGATGTCTGTGAGATCCCTTTTTGATCCATTCCTTGGTGTGGTTGTCCCCCAGGCAGTCAAGTTCACCATGTCCCAGTGTCCATGTGTGTTCATTCACCACATGGTGAATAACACCTCTCCACAGGTCCTGAGACATACAATCGCAATGCATAAATGTTTTCAAAATTCAGTGTCATTATCCACTTTGCCTATTGCAGATGTGATTTCAGCAACTCAGGGACAAGTGCTAGCTCACAGCTAAGCACAATACAGTAAGTACATCATCACTCAAACATAACATAAATGAGAGCAATAAATAAGACAAGATAAATATGACTTACAATAAACTCCGCCCTTTTACAGCACCACCAAAAGTGGTTGACAACCTCCTTCGTCTACAGGATGAGTTCTTTCTGGCCTTTAATCTGTGCTGTCTAGATATGATAACAATTACAACACTGGAGCAACATCATCACGTCATAAAAGTTTACAAATATATACTGTAATATCTATCAGAACATACTCACTGCATGGATCTTCTTGGCCAGGTTCTTGGCTCCATGCCACATATCGAGAGAGTGCTGTATTCCGCTGTCTTTATATTTTCCTTTCGCTGGGTCTGAAAAAATATGAGATATATATATATATATAATATATATTTCTAAAATGATTAAATCTTGAAAAATACATTTTTTAGATGTGCATGGTCATAATCAAACTTACTCATTAGAGCAGAAATCTGAACATGTGCATCTGTGCAGATTTCTTTTAGCGGGATCTACGTAATCAGCTGATCCATGGTCCTAATGAACACATCTTTCTCCATGATGACAGAGTTTCTCTGGGTCTCCCTCTTGTCAATGTTCACTACGGTGATGATGTCCCTGGAATCATTCTCCAATGTAGTGTAGGTGCAATACTGTGCACAGTAGCCTGGTGAGTCCATGCGGCCATCAGCTGAAATTGTAAGAGACAGAAATAATAAATAAAAAAGCAGGACATCCATGTTAAATACTTGTGGTGTACTGTAAGCACACAAACAATGAAGTCTTACCTAGGGCTACCACACAGTCTTTGGTTCGCAGACGGTCAATGATCACAGCCCTTTTCTCCATCCAAAACAATTTGATCGAGTCCACACAGTATGTCATGAAACCATCCCCATGTTCATGAATTTGAAAAGGAGGCCAATGTTTTAGTAATTATTCCCAGACAGCAAAATGTTTGTGGCCAACAAAAAGTCACCTGCCAGCATCCCATGCTTCACTGTGGGCTGAGACTTCCATTTCCAGACGCAGTGACCTAAGATAAAGACAGCATGCAGTAGTTTCCATACTACCATATATATATATAATATAATATACCCCCCCTCCCCCACAAGCGGTCTTGCTCTCGAAACAGGTCTCTTGGAAGAGAGATTTTATCTCAATGAGACAACCTGGATATCTACTAAAAATTATATAAAATATTATATTATTATATCCAAAATATAATATAAAAAATACACTATTACCAAATTACAGCTTTTTTTGCACAAATACATTTGCACAAGCATCCTTACTTGGGTGGATGTCAACCAATGTCTAAATAGCATAGGAAATTCAAAGATACATTGTATGCATGTAGAGAAGTATAACAAACCCATGTTAGGATTGGATTAACTCATCCATTCAATGATGCTTGCTGGGCCTCTCAAACTGATGTGGACCTCAAAGGGTGGAAGGACATGGCAATCTTCACCTGTTCCCCGGTTGTGGAACAGGCACTGATCCACAGGTAGCACAAGAAAGTTTGTCAGATGTATTAAACTGTCTTCATAAGTGATGGATGCATGCTTGCCAATGATGTCATCCTCGCAAATCACTTGATGTGGGTCAGGTGCGTCTGTGGATGGAGGTGCGTCTGTGGCAGAAGAGTCTTCTAAAAGGATAGAGTCATGCACTGTCTCTTCCACACTGATGACTGGTAGTCTGTCAATGCACAGCTGTGGATGGAGAGATCCACCCGTACTGTTTTAACACATAGAAAATAATGTGGATGAACAATTTTCGAAAACGGTACAGATGTAGCATAAGATGCTAAAGGCATAGAATGATAAACATACCGCACACAAAGTGAAGGAATGTATTCTTCGTCCGAGCTGCTGTCCCCAGAATCTATAAACTCGTCAGACTCCTCTTCATCAGAATCTTCATTCACCTGTGATTCCTTTGAGGGACTCCAGGTTTCATCAGCACCACTCTCATCAGCACCAATTTCATCATCCCAATCGATGCTATCACAAATAAGACAGAATAATAATATAATGGTAAACAGTGGTGTAAAGTACTTAAGTAAAAATACTTGAAAGTACTACTTAAGTAGTTTTGGGGGGTATCTGTACTTTACTTTACTATTTATGTTTTTGACAACTTTTACTTTAACTTCACTACATTCCTAAATAAAATAATTTACTTTTTACTCCATACGTTTTCCCTGACACCCAAAAGTACTTGTTACATTTTGAATGCTTAGCAGGACAGGAAAATGGTCCAATTCACACACTTATGAAGAGAACATCCCTGGTCATCCCTACTGCCTCTGATCTTGTCAGAATGCGACGGTGAAATGCGGTAGGCGAAGTCAAACGCAGGACACAGAGCTTACTGGAAACGTACTTTACTCTAAAATAACCAGAGTAGAAAAAACAATCTCCACATAAGGAGGATAAACAACCCGCACACGAACACTGCCGATGACGAAAGACAATAACACACAACACACAATGAACGACAGAGGGTTAAATAGGGAATACAATACAACATAATGGGGAACAGGTGTACACAATCAGGACGCGGAGCAGGGCGAGTCGGATGACTCCGGTGGAAGTCCCTCAACATGGAGGGATCTAGAATGTCCCTCCTGGGGACCCAGCACCGTTCCTCCGGACCGTACCCCTCCCACTCCACGAGATACTGCAGGCCCCCCGTCCGACGCCTCGAATCCAAGATGGAACGGACTGAGTACGCCGGAGCCCCCTCGATGTCCAACGGGGGCAGAGGAGCCTCTCGTACCTCACTCTCCTGGAGTGGACCAGCCACCACCGGCCTGAGGAGAGACACATGGAGCGAGGGGTTAATGCGGTAATTAACGGGCAGTTGTAACCTATAACATACCTCGTTCAATCTCCTCAGGACTTTAAAGGGCCCCACTAACCGCCGACCCAGCTTCCGGCAGGGCAGGCGAAGGGGCAGGTTTCGGGTCGAGAGCCAGACCCGGTCTCCCGGTGCATACACCGGAGCCTCACTGCGGTGGCGATCGGCGCTCGCCTTTTGCCGCCTGATGGCCCGCTGCAGATGGACATGCGCAGCGTTCCAAGTTTCTTCTGAGCGCCGAAACCACTCGTCCACCGCAGGGGCTTCGGTCTGGCTCTGATGCCAAGGTGCCAGAACCAGCTGATAACCTAACACACACTGGAAAGGCGTAAGGTTAGTGGACGAATGGCGGAGGGAGTTTTGGGCTATCTCTGCCCAGGGAATATATCCCGACCACTCCTCTTGCCGGTCCTGGCAATATGACCTCAGAAACCTACCCACATCCTGGTTAACTCTCTCCACCTGCCCATTACTCTCGGGGTGAAAACCTGAGGTAAGGTTAATCGAGACCCCCAGACGTTCCATAAATGCCCTCCAGACTCTAGAGGTGAACTGGGGACCCCGATCAGACACTATATCCTCAGGCACCCCATAGTGCCGGAAGACGTGTGTAAACAGGGCCTCAGCAGTTTGTAGGGCAGTAGGGAGACCTGGCAGGGGAATGAGACGGCAGGCTTTAGAAAACCGATCCACAACGACCAAGATCGTAGTGTTCCCCTGGGAGGGAGGAAGGTCCGTGACAAAATCCACCAATAGGTGAGACCACGGCCGTTGTGGAACGGGTAGAGGTTGTAACTTCCCTCTGGGCAGGTGTCTAGGCGCCTTACATTGAGCGCACACCGAGCAGGAGGAAACATAAACCCTCACGTCCTTAGCTAAGGTTGGCCACCAGTGCTTCTCACTAAGGCAGTGCACTGTCCGACCAACACCCGGATGACCAGAGGAGGGTGACGTGTGAGCCCAGTATATCAAATGGTCGCGAACCTCGAGCGGCACGTACCTCCGACCCTCCGGACACTGTGGAGGAGTAGGGTCGGAACGTAACGCCCGCTCGATTTCCGCATCCACCTCCCACACCACCGGTGCCACTAAGCAAGACTCCGGGAGTATGGGAGTGGGCTCAATGGACCTCTCCTCTGTGTCATATAGTCGGGACAGGGTGTCTGCCTTAGCGTTCTGGGACCCTGGTCTATAGGTGAGCTTAAATACAAAGCGGGAAAGAAACATTGACCACCTTGCCTGGCTAGGATTCAGCCTCCTCGCTGCCCGGATGAACTCCAAGTTACGATGGTCAGTCAGAATGAGAAAAGGGTGTTTAGCCCCCTCAAGCCAATGTCTCCACACCTTCAGGGCTTGAACCACAGCCAGCAGCTCCCTATCCCCCAAGTCATAATTGCGCTCCGCCGGACTGAGCTTCTTAGAATAGAAAGCACAGGGGCGGAGTTTAGGTGGCGTACCCGAGCGCTGAGACAGCACAGCGCCGATCCCAGCCTCGGAAGCGTCCACCTCCACCTGACATGCCAAAGAGGGATCCGGAATGCGCCAGCACCGGAGCCGAGGTAAACAAGTTCTTCAGACGTTTAAACGTCCTGTCCGCCTCAGCTGACCACTGCAAGCGCACCGGACCCCCCTTTAGCAGAGAGGTAATGGGAGCTGCTACCTGTCCAAAGCCCCGGATAAACCTCCGGTAGTAATTGGCAAAACCCAAGAAGCGCTGCACCTCCTTTACCGTGGTGGGAGTCTGCCAATTACGCACGGCAGAAACGCGGTCAATCTCCATCTCTACCCCTGACGCGGACAACCGATGTCCCAGGAAGGAGATGGACTCCTGAAAGAACAGACATTTCTCCGCCTTCGCATACAGGTCATGCTCCAACAGTCTACCAAGCACTCGACGCACCAGGGACACATGCTCGGCTCGTGTAGCGGAGTATATTAGAATGTCATCAATATATACCACAACACCCTGTCCATGCAAGTCCAGGAAAATCCCGTCCACAAATGATTGGAAGACTGAAGGAGCATTCATTAACCCGTATGGCATGACGAGGTACTCATAGTGACCCGAGGTGGTACTGAATGCTGTCTTCCACTCATCTCCCTCCCTAATGCGCACCAGGTTGTACGCGCTCCTGAGATCCAATTTTGTGAAGAATCGCGCCTCGTGTAATGACTCCGTCATACTAGCAATCAGAGGGAGAGGATAGCTGTATTTGATGGTGATCTGATTTAGACCACGGTAATCAATACACAGGCGTAAACCCCCATCCTTCTTCTTCACAAAAGAGAAACTCGAGGACGCAGGGGAAGTAGACGGCCGTATGTACCCCTGTCTCAAAGATTCGGTGACGTAGGTCTCCATAGCGGCCGTCTCCTCCTGAGACAGAGGATACACGTGACTACGTGGAAGCGCAGCGCCTACCTGGAGGTCTATCGCACAATCCCCCTGTCGATGAGGTGGTAATTGAGTCGCCTTCTTCTTACTGAAGGCGAGAGCCAAATCGGCATACTCAGTTGGAATGTGCAAGGTGGGAACTTGGTTCGGGCTTTCCACCGTCGTTGCCCCTACGGAAACGCCTACACACCGCCCAGTACACTGATCAGACCATCCCTGGAGAGTTCTCTGCTGCCATGAAATGTTGGGGTCATGAGCTGTTAACCAGGGAAGCCCCAACACCACGGGAAACGCAGGAGAATCAATCAAATACAAACATACTATCTACTCATGACCCTCCTGCGTTTTCATCCAGAGAGGCGCAGTGACCTCCCTAATCAATCCTGACCCCAAAGGGCGGCTATCTAGGGCATGAATGGGGAAGGGCACATCAACAGGTACGATAGGAATCCCTAACTAATAGGTGAACTGGCGATCAATAAAATTCCCAGCTGCGCCTGAATCTACTAGCGCCTTATGCTGGGAGTGAGGAGAAACCTCGGGAAACACCACTTTAATACACATATGATCAGCAGAGAGCTCTGGGTGAGTTGGGTGCCTACTCACCTGGAATGACTCATCAGTGCGTCGCCCACTGCCTCGATTCCTAGGAGACCCTCCCCAGCACCGACCAGCAGTGTGTCCTCTGCGGCCACAGTTGGTGCAGGGGACGGCCTCCCTCCTGGTCTCCCTCCTGGTCTCCCTAGCACCAGCACCCCCGAGCTCCATAGGGGTCGGCTCGGGAGTGCTGGGGGATGGAATGGACGGCCCCGAATCCGGACGTCCCCGGGTAGCCAACAGGGTATCCAGGCGAATCGACATGTCCACCAGTTGATCAAAGCTGAGGTTGGTGTCCCTGCAGGCCAATTCCCGACGCACGTCCTCCCTCAGGCTGCATCTGTAGTGGTCGATGAGGGCCCTCTCATTCCATCCCGTGTTGGCAGCTAGCGTCCGGAAGTCCAGCGCGAACTCCTGCGCGCTCCTCCTCCCCTAAGGTGGAATAGACGCTCACCCGCCGCTTTACCCTCTGGGGGATGATCGAATACTGCCCGGAAGCGGCGGGTGAACTCCGCATAGCTGACCGTAGCGGCGTCTATCCCACCCCATTCGGCGTTGGCCCACTCCAGCGCCTTGTCGGACAGACAGGAGATGAGGGCGGACACGCTCTCGTATCCCGAGGGCGCCGGGTGAATGGTTGCTAGGTAGAGTTCAACCTGGAGTAGGAAACCCTGACACCCGGCCGCGGTGCCATCATAAGCCCTCGGGAGCGAGAGCCGAATCCCACTGGACTCCGGAGATGGAACGATGGGTATGGCTGATGGTGATGGTATCGTAGGAGGAGGTGTGGGCAAACCTCCACTCTCCCATTGCCTCAAGGTGTCCATCACCCCTTGCATGGTGGTGCCCAGGTGCTGGATCATGGCCGCTTGGTGGATTACGCACTCCTCCAGTGATCCCCTTGGCACCGCCGATCCTGCTGACTCCATGAAGGTGTGTTATTTTGTCAGAATGCGACGGTGAAATGCGGTAGGCGAAGTCAAACGCAGGACACAGAGCTTACTGGAAACGTACTTTACTCTAAAGTAACCAGAGTAGAAAAAACAATCTCCACATAAGGAGGATAAACAACCCGCACATGAACACTGCCGATGACGAAAGACAATAACACACAACACACAATGAACGACAGAGGGTTAAATAGGGAATACAATACAACATAATGGGGAACAGGTGTACACAATCAGGACAAAACAAGTCAAACACCGAAACATAGATCGGTGGCAGCTAGTACTCCGGGGACGACGAATGCCGAAGCCTGCCCGAGCAAGGAGGAGGAGCAGCCTCGGCTGATTCCGTGACAGATCTGGCGGCTCACTAAACACAAATGCTTTGTTTGTAAATGATGTCTGAGTGTTGGAGTGTGCTTCTGGCTATCCGTAAAATAAATGAAAAAAATAAGAAAATGTTGCCATCTGGTTTGCTTAATACAAGCAATTTGAAATGATTTGTACTTTTACTTTTGATACTTAAGTATATTTGAGCAATTACATTTACTTTTGACACTTAAGTATATTTAAAATCAAATACTTTTAGACTTTTACTCAAGTAATATTTTACTGGGTGACTTTCACTTTTACTTGAGTCATTTTCTATTAAGGTATCTTTACTTTTATTCAAGTATGACAATTAGGTACTTTTTCCACCACTGATGGTAAATTGTAAATACAATCAACAAAAGTAAGTACACTAGCACATCACAAACACTAAGAACAATCTTATACTTACACACTATTCATTAGGTCATTGACCTCATCTTCATTTACTTCTATGGTCTCTTCGTAGATGCTCAAATTCAACAGGCTAAATAGAAGTGATAGAACATAACAAAAAATGTAAATTCACTGAATAAGATCTGTACAACATTGGCAATACACATATAGAGTGATAATATCTGGGAGTAGTTAACGCTTTCTGTTGCCTCCATGGTGCTCCCATCTAGCTCAACCACTCCAGGCTGCTCCAAGCATATAGTATCTTCATTACTGGCAAACATTTTGAATACTAGAGAGGGAGACATGACAGTACCAGAGAGATACACCCCCACATAGGCTACTCAAAGAAGGCAGGCACAAAGAGAGGGACACAAAAACACAGAAATCAACCATAAATGATGCACACACAAGAAAGTTCACACTACCCAATAGCCATCATTGAAAGAAATAGGAAAAAAGTATCTAGCTATTCTCCTATTGAAATTAAGCATGTTCTTCTCACCTATCTGACAGTGTGGTGCTGGATGACAGTCTAATGCTTGATAAAGCAGGCAGAGGTAACACTTTCCTTGGAGTGGATTGTAGTCGGGCCTTTTCATAACTAGAAGATGAGAAATTACATTTTTATTTTGCGCATGTCCCATTATTATATCACATTATATCTAGCTAGCTAGCTAATGTATGTCACAAAACCTAGCTAGTGAGCTTGCTTGTCAACTCTCTACCAAGCTACATAATGTTAGCTAGCTAGCTAACATTGTTTCAGTAATGTTCTGTAATAAAGTGTCTTCACTGACATTTTCAACCTCTCCCTGATGAGTCTGTAATACCTGGTCATGGCTCACATCAACACCGTCATCCCGGAAACACTACACCCACTCCAATTTGCATACAGCCCCAACAGATCCACAGATGACGCAATCTCAATCGCACTCCACACTGCCCTTTCCCACCTGGACAAAAGAAACACCTATGTGAAAATACTGTTAATTGACTACAGCTCAGCATTCAACACCATAGTGCCCACGAAGATCATCACTAAGCTAAGGACCCAGAGACTAAACACCTCCCTCTGCAACTGGGTCCTGGACTTCCTGACGGGCCGCCCCCAGGTGGTAAGGATAGGCAACAACACATCTGCCATGCTGATCCTCAACACGGGGGCCCCTCAGCGGTGCGTGCTTAGTCCCCTCCTGTACTCCCTGTTCACCCACGACTGCGTGGCCAAGCATGACTCCAACACCATCATTAAGTTTGCTGACGACACAACGGTCGAGACAGCCTATAGGGAGGAGGTCAGAGACCTGGCAGTGTGGTGCCAGGACAACAACCTCTCCCTCAACGTGAGCAAGACAAAGGAGCTGATCGTGGACTACAGGAAAAGGAGGGCCGAACACGCCCCCATTCACACAGGGCTGTAGTGGAGCTGGTCGAGAGTTTCAAGTTCCTTGGTGTCCACATCACCAACAAACTATCATGGTCCAAACACACCAAGACAGTCGTGAAGAGGGCACGACAATGCCTTTTCCCCCTCACGAGACTGAAAAGATTTGTCATGGGTCCCCGGATCCTCAAAAAGTTATACAGCTGCACCATTGAGAGCATCCTGACCGGTTGCATCACCGCCTGGTATGGCAACTGCTCGGCATCCAACCATAAGGCTCTAAAGAGGGGTAGTGCATACAGCCCAGTACATCACTGGGGCCAAGCTTCCTGCCACCCAGGACCTCTATA
Organism: Coregonus lavaretus; assembly: GCF_964263955.1. NCBI lineage: Eukaryota > Metazoa > Chordata > Actinopteri > Salmoniformes > Salmonidae > Coregonus > Coregonus lavaretus. Next base: position 38,293,108 of record NC_139995.1, read on the forward strand.
CCAGCTGGTGTCAGAGGAAGGCCCTAAAATTGTCAAAGACTCCAGCCATCCTAGTCATTGACTGTTCTCTCTGCTACCGCACAGCAAGCGGTACTGGAGCGTCAAGTCTAGGTCCAAAAGGCTCCTTAACAGCTTCTACCCCCAAGCCATAAGACTGCTGAACAATTAATCAAATGGCCACCCAAACTATTTACATTGACACCCCCCCCCCCTTGTGTTTACACTGCTGCTACTTGCTGTTTATTATCTATGTATAGAGTGGCACAGTGGTCTAAGTGGTCTAAGGCACTGCATCGCAGTGCTAGCTGTGCCACTAGAGATCCTTGTTCGAATCCAGCTCTGACGTAGCCGGCCGTGACCGGGAGACCCACGGGGCGGCGCTCAATTGGCCCAGCGTCGTCCAGGGTAGGGGAGGGAATGGCCGGCAGGGATGTAGCTCAGTTGGTAGTGCATGGCGTTTGCAACGCCAGGGTTGTGGGTTCGACTCCCGCACATTGACTCGGTACCCCCTTTATATAGCCTTGTTATTTTATTGTGTTACTTTTTATTCTATTTTTTACTTTTGTTTATTTGGTAAATATTTTCTTAACTATTTCTTGAACTGCATTGTTGGTTAAGGGCTTGTAAGTAAGCATTTCATGGTAAGATCTACACCTTTTGTATTCGGCGCATGTGACAAATACAATTTGATTTGATTTGAGATGTGGAAATGGACAACAAGGAAGAAGGAAATGAGCTGAGTGTAGAGGGAAGCGTTGTGGCGAGGAAGATTGGCTTCAAGTATTACAAAATAAATTACTCCGGTAGCTCAGAAATCTAATGAGAGGGAGCATGAAGTACCTGCGGTGGCAGGTGCGGTGAAGACACCTGAGGTCGAGCCTCGTCCTGATGATGATAAAGATGATTCTAGATTTTTGGAGAGAATGGATCCTTGCCGGCTGGCCAGGGTTGGGTAGGTTACTTTCTAAATGTAATCCGTTACAGTTACTAGTTACCTGTCCAAAATTGTAATGTAATGTAACTTTTGGATTACCCAAATTTAGTAACGTAATCCGATTACTTGCAGTTACTTTTAGATTACTTTCCCTTTATGAGGCACAGGTTAGTAGCCTAACCCTAACCCTAGCCACAAAGTCATATATTTTTACAATAGGCTATAGCCAATTTAGACTATGCAGCTGGCCCATCTAGTGGAAATCACTCAGTTCTGCCTCAATGACAAGAATCATCCCAATAAACGTCAACCTGCTTAAGAGGCATTAGAAGAAGACAAAAATGAATATTACCAAATTAATGACATCTATTGCAGGATAAATCATTGTTAGAATTTACATCGCTCGCCCTAAATGAATGTTGCATTTTACTTTATGGGTTGGTTATGTAGGCTTCTTCTAACCCATTGATTTCTATTACAGATAATAATACAGTTTTAGCTGAAGGTCGTCGGGTGCGGTTGTGTCTCTCTCTGGCGGGAGGTAAGCTTGGCTTATATGGTGTCGAGTAAAGCTTAAACCATGTATTTAGATTGTAGTTAGGTATTGTAGGTAGTTTATCTAGGTAGTTATCGTAGGTTATTGTAGGTTATTGTAGGTAATTATTGTAGGTAAGTATTGTATTCGGCTGAGCCCGGTGAAGCACGAGGCTAGCTAACCCACTACCTGGACTAGCTAGCGGGTAGCTACTGGTAACTATTAGCAACTGTGGATAGTTGTTTCCAATGTTATTTCACGCTTAAGAGTACCTGTAATTATGCCAGATAGCTGCCTACAATTCAGCTATTTTTCTAACCTCATTATCTGAAGCGTTAACGTTAGGTAGTTAGTAGCTACTGTACTCGAAATGTAGCTAGCTTGTTGTTACCTGGATAGCTAACTAGACAATAGCTGGAACGACCTAGCGAACAGACGCGAACTGGCTGAATCGATTCAGTGGCTAGCTTTGCACTTAACTGGCTAACAGTAGCTACTAAGGGTAAGTTATAACCTACATTTGTGTTTTGTTTTTACATACTGGTAACCAGAGTCGTTCAAGGGAATTCGGGACATGGGTGACTAGTTAACGTTAGCTTGGCTGTCTCTGTGTGTTCGTGCCGTGGGAGAAGGGTTTTTTTCGTTGGCAGAGAGCAATGGCTAGCTAGTATGCTAACTATTCTAGCTAACTAACTGGCTGAATAAGTTGACGACGGACTCACTCAAACTGTCAAAACTAACCCAAATCTTTACACAACGTAAGACACGGACACAAATGATCTGCTTGGCGTGTTAACACACTGGTGGTTTGTTGTAACCGAGTATTGGTGCTAAACCGTGTTATTGGAGCCTGGCATGCTAGTTGGCTATGGCGTCATAGGATTCGGTGCCCTGGACGGTTTTCACGGAAGAATACTGTACCAAGTTAGCTTCCTGAATAAACTAAGTTAGTCTATTCCTAGAAAACATTGAACCGCTGTAGTTTACAACAATTATAATTTCTAAAGTGGAAGTTGGGAGAGTTAAATTTGAGTGTTTCAGTGAAACGTAAGTGAGGGAGGCCCCGCTCTCTCGCTTTCCCAGATGTTTAGTTCATTTCATTCCGATCTCCTTTGCATTATTGTAGCCATTTTCTGTAGCCTGTCAACTATGCGTCTGTCTATCCCTGTTCTCTCCTCTCCGCACAGGCTATACAAACGCCTCACACCGCGTGGCTGCTGCCACTCTAACCTGGTAGTCCCTGCACGCACGACCCACGTGGAGTTCCAGGTCTCCGGCAGCCTCTGGAACTGCCGTTCTGCGGCCAACAAGGCAGAGTTCATCTCAGCCTATGCTACCCTCCAGTCCCTCGACTTCTTGGCGCTGACGGAAACATGGATTACCACAGAAAACACTGCTACTCCTACTGCTCTCTCCTCGTCTGACCATGTGTTCTCGCATACCCTGAGAGCCTCTGGTCAGCGGGGTGGTGGCACAGGAATCCTCATCTCTCCCAAGTGGACATTCTCTCTTTCTCCCCTGACCCATCTGTCTATCTCCTCATTTGAATTCCATGCTGTCACAGTCACTAGCCCATTCAAGCTTAAAATCCTTATCATTTATCGCCCTCCAGGTTCCCTTGGAGAGTTCATCAATGAGCTTGACGCCTTGATAAGTCCCTCACAGTTCTGGGTGACTTTAACCTCCCTACGTCTACCTTTGACTAATTTCTCTCTGCCTCCTTCTTTCCACTCCTCTCCTCTTTTGACCTCCCCCTCTCACCATCCCCCCCTACTCACAAGAAAGGCAATACGCTTGACCTCATCTTTACTAGATGCTGGTCTTCTACTAATCTCACTGCAACTCCCCTCCATGTCTCCGACCACTACTTTGTATCCTTTTCTCTCTCGCTCTCCTCCAACACTACTCACTCTGCCCCTACTCAGATGGTAATGCGCTGTCGCAACCTTCGCTCTCTCTCTCCCGCTACTCTCTCCTCTTCCATCCTATCATCTCTTCCCTCTGCTCAACCCTTCTCCCTCCAATCTCCTGATTCTGCCTCCTCAACCCTCCTCTCCTCCCTTTCTGCATCCTTTGACTCTCTATGTCCCCTATCCTCCTAGCCGACTCGGTCCTCCCCTCCTGCTCCGTGGCTTGACGACTCATTGCGAGCTCACAGAACAGGGCTCCGGGCAGCCAAGCGGAAATGGAGTAAAACTAGACTCCCTGCGGACCTGGCATCTTTTCACTCCCTCCTCTCTACATTTTCTTCCTCTGTTTCTGCTGATAAAGCCACTTTCTACCACTCTAAATTCCAAGCATCTGCCTCTAACCCTAGGAAGCTCTTTGCCACCTTCTCCCCCTGCTGAATCCTCCTCCTCCTCCCCCTTCCTCCTCCCTCTCTGTGGATGACTTCGTCAACCATTTTGAAAAGAGGGTTGACGACATCCGATCCTTGTTTGTTAAGTCAAATGACACCGCTGGTCCTGCTCACACTGCCCTACCCTATGCTTTGACTTCTTTCTCCCCTCTCTCTCCAGATGAAATCTTGCGACTTGTGACGGCCGGCTGCCCAGCAACCTGCCCGCTTGACCCTATCCCCTCCTCTCTTCTCCAGACCATTTCCGGAGACCTTCTCCCTTACCTCACCTCGCTCATCAACTCATCCTTGACCACTGGCTATGTCCCTTCCGTCTTCAAGAGAGTGAGAGTTGCACCCCTTCTCAAAAAACCTACACTCGATCCCTCCGATGTAAACAACTACAGACCTGTATCCCTTCTTTCTTTTCTCTCCAAAACTCTTGAGCGTGCCGTCTTTAGCCAACTCTCTTGCTATCTCTCTCAGAATGACCTTCTTGATCCAAACCAGTCAGGTTTCAAGACTGGTCATTCAACTGAGACTGCTCTTCTCTGTGTCACAGAGGCTCTCCACACTGCTAAAGCTAACTCTCTCTCCTCTGCTCTCATCCTTCTAGACCTATCTGCGGCCTTTGATACTGTGATCCATCAGATCCTCCTCTCCACCCTCTCCGAGTTGGGCATCTCCGGCGCGGCTCACTCTTGGATTGCGTCCTACCTGACAGGTCGCTCCTATCAGGTGGCGTGGCGAGAATCTGTCTCCGCACCACGTGCTCTCACCACTGGTGTCCCCCTGGGCTCAGTTATAGGCCCTCTCCTATTCTCACTATACATCAAGTCACTTGGCTCTGTCATATCCTCACATGGCCTCTCCTATCATTGATACGCAGACGACACACAATTAATCTTCATCTTTCCCCCTTCTGATAACCAGGTGGCGAATCGCATCTCTGCATGTCTGGCAGACATATCAGTGTGGATGACGGATCACCACCTCAAGCTGAACCTCGGCAAGACGGAGCTGCTCTTCCTCCCGGGGAAGGACTGCCCGTTCCATGATCTCGCCATCACGGTTGACAACTCCGTTGTGTCCTCCTCCCAGAGTGCAAAGAGCCTTGGCGTGACCCTGGACAACACCCTGTCGTTCTCCGCTAACATCAAGGCGGTGACCCGATCCTGTAGGTTCATGCTCTACAACATTCGCAGAGTACGACCCTGCCTTACACAGGAATCGGCACAGGTCCTAATCCAGGCACTTGTCATCTCCCGTCTGGATTACTGCAACTCGATGTTGGCTGGGCTCCCTGCCTCTGCCATTAAACCCCTACAACTCATCCAGAACGCCGCAGCCTGTCTGGTGTTCAACCTTCCCAAGTTCTCTCACGTCACCCCGCTCCTCCGCACACTCCACTGGCTTCCAGTTGAAGCTCGCATCTGCTACAAGACCATGGTGCTTGCCTACGGAGCTGTGGGGGGAACGGCACCTCCGTACCTTCAGGCTCTGATCAGTCCCTACACCCAAACGAGGGCATTGCGTTCATCCACCTTTGACCTGCTGGCCCCCCTACCTCTGCGGAAGCATAGTTCCCGCTCAGCCCAGTCAAAACTGTTCGCTGCTCTGACACCCCAATGGTGTAACAAGCTCCCTCACGACGCCAGGACAGAGGAGTCACTTACTACCTTCCGGAGACACTTGAAACCCCACCTCTTTAAGGAACACCTGGGATAGGATAAAGTAATCCTTCTACCCCCCCTTAACCCACCCCCCCCCCCAAAAAAAAAAAAAATATATATATATACAGTGGGGGAAAAAGTATTTAGTCAGCCACCAATTGTTCAAGTTCTCCCACTTAAAAAGATGAGAGAGGCCTGTAATTTTCATCATAGGTACACGTCAACTATGACAGACAAATTGAGAGAAAAAAAATCCAGTAAATCACATTGTAGGATTTTTTATGAATTTATTTGCAAATTATGGTGGAAAATAAGTATTTGGTCACCTACAAACAAGCAAGATTTCTGGCTCTCACAGACCTGTAACTTCTTCTTTAAGAGGCTCCTCTGTCCTCCACTCGTTACCTGTATTAATGGCACCTGTTTGAACTTGTTATCAGTATAAAAGACACCTGTCCACAACCTCAAACAGTCACACTCCAAACTCCACTATGGCCAAGACCAAAGAGCTGTCAAAGGACACCAGAAACAAAATTGTAGACCTGCACCAGGCTGGGAAGACTGAATCTGCAATAGGTAAGCAGCTTGGTTTGAAGAAATCAACTGTGGGAGCAATTATTAGGAAAAGGAAGACATACAAGACCACTGATAATCTCCCTCGATTTGGGGCTCCACGCAAGATCTCACCCCGTGGGGTCAAAATGATCACAAGAACGGTGAGCAGAAATCCCAGAACCACACGGGGGGACCTAGTGAATGACCTGCAGAGAGCTGGGACCAAAGTAACAAAGCCTACCATCAGTAACACACTACGCCGCCAGGGACTCAAATCCTGCAGTGCCAGACGTGTCCCCCTGCTTAAGCCAGTACGTGTCCAGGCCCGTCTGAAGTTTGCTAGAGTGCATTTGGATGATCCAGAAGAGGATTGGGAGAATGTCATATGGTCAGATGAAACCAAAATAGAACTTTTTGGTAAAAACTCAACTCGTCGTGTTTGGAGGACAAAGAATGCTGAGTTGCATCCAAAGAACACCATACCTACTGTGAAGCATGGGGGTGGAAACATCATGCTTTGGGGCTGTTTTTCTGCAAAGGGACCAGGACGACTGATCCGTGTAAAGGAAAGAATGAATGGGGCCATGTATCGTGATATTTTGAGTGAAAACCTCCTTCCATCAGCAAGGGCATTGAAGATGAAACGTGGCTGGGTCTTTCAGCATGACAATGATCCCAAACACACCGCCCGGGCAATGAAGGAGTGGCTTCGTAAGAAGCATTTCAAGGTCCTGGAGTGGCCTAGCCAGTCTCCAGATCTCAACCCCATAGAAAATCTTTGGAGGGAGTTGAAAGTCCGTGTTGCCCAGTGACAGCCCCAAAACATCACTGCTCTAGAGGAGATCTGCATGGAGGAATGGGCCAAAATACCAGCAACAGTGTGTGAAAACCTTGTGAAGACTTACAGAAAACGTTTGACCTGTGTCATTGCCAACAAAGGGTAAATAACAAAGTATTGAGAAACTTTTGTTATTGACCAAATACTTATTTTCCACCATAATTTGCAAATAAATTCATTAAAAATCCTACAATGTGATTTTCTTGATTTTTTTCCCTCATTTTGTCTGTCATAGGTGACGTGTACCTATGATGAAAATTACAGGCCTCTCTCATCTTTTTAAGTGGGAGAACTTGCACAATTGGTGGCTGACTAAATACTTTTTTCCCCACTGTACACTCAATTAGTATTTGGTAGCATTGCCTTTAAATTGTTTAACTTGGGTCAAACGTTTCGGGTAGCCTTCCACAAGCTTCCCACAATAAGTTGGGTGAATTATGGCCCATTCCTCCTGACAGAGCTGGTGTAACTGAGTCAGGTTTGTAGGCCTCCTTGCTCGCACACGTTTTTTCAGTTCTGCCCACACATTTTCTATAGGATTGAGATCAGGGCTTTGTGATGGCCACTCCAATACCTTGACTTTGTTGTCCTTAAGCCATTTTGCCACAACTTTGGTAGTATGCTTGGGGTCATTGTCCATTTGGAAGACCCATTTGCGACCAAGCTTTAACTTCCTGACTGATGTCTTGAGATGTTGCTTCAATATATCCACATCATTTTCCTTCCTCATGATGCCATCTATTTTGTGAAGTGCACCAGTCCCTCCTGCAGCAAAGCACCCGCACAGCATGATGCTGCCACCCCTGTGCTTCACGGTTGGGTTGGTGTTCTTCAGCTTGCAAGCAGCCCCTTTTTCCTCCAAACATAACGATGGTCATTACGGCCAAACAGTTCTATTTTTGTTTCATCAGACCAGAGGACATTTCTCCAAAAAGTACGATCTTCGTCCCCATGTGCAGTTGCAAACAGTGGTCTGGCTTTTTTATGGCGGTTTTGGAGCAATGGCTTCTTCCTTGCTGAGCGGCTTTTCTGGTTATGTCGATATAGGACTCGTTTTTCTGTGGATATAAATACTTTTGGACCTGTTTCCTCCAGCATCTTCACAAGGTCCTTTGCTGTTATTCTGGGATTGATTTGCACTTTTCGCACCAAAGTACGTTCATCTCTAGGAGACAGAACGCGTCTCCTTCCTGAGCGGTATGACGGCTGCGTGGCCCCATGGTGTTTATACTTGCATACTGTTGTTTGTACAGATGAACGTGGTACCTTGAGGCGGTTGGAAATTGCTCCCAAGGATGAACCAGACTTGTGGAGGTCTACAATTTTTTTGTTGAGGTCTTGACTGATTTATTTTGATTTTCCCATGATGTCAAGTAAAGAGGCACTGAGTTTGAAGGTAGGCCTTGAAATACATCCACGGGTACACCTCCAATTGACTCAAATTATGTCAATTAGCCTATCAGAAGCTTCTACAGCCATGACATCATTTTCTGGAATTTTCCAAGCTGTTTAAAGGCACAGTCAACTTAGTGTATGTAAACTTCTGACCCACTGGAATTGTGATACAGTGAATTGTAAGTGAAATAATCTGTCTGTAAACAATTGTTGGAAAAATGACTTGTGTCATGCACAAAGTAGATGTCATAACTGACTTTCCAAAACTATAGTTTGTTAACAAGAAATTTGTGGAGTGGTTGAAAAATGAGTTTTTATGACTCCAACTTAAGTTTATGTAAACTTCTGACTTCAACTGTATATACAAAAACACAGTAATTCTAATTCCAAATGAAACATTACAAATCACCCACAACAACAGTTACATTTCTCCACAAATACATCCCCAATCAATACTTTAAATTGCCTGAACGGCACCAGAACATTAAGATTACATTTATTTTGAATTTTGTTCCAGCAATACGGTGCATTGAAACTAAAAGCAGATTTACCTAGCTCGGTGGAGACCCTAGGACCCTCAAGAGTTAACCAAGACTGTAAAAGGGTTAGGCAACTCAGGTGTCTATACTTCAACAGCAAAGTTAGATAAGATGGAAGGGAGTAATGTTGAGATCTACAGGTCTTTAGCGAAGTCCAGCCAACCTTTTGATACAGGATAGTGATGAGTATCAAAACTATCGCCTGTAACAAAACGAAGGGCACTATGGCAGATGGCATCCAAAGGTTTAAGAGTAGTAGCAGCTGCACTTTGATAAATAATATCGCCATAATCAAGAACAGATTAAAAGGTTGAATGAATAATCTGCTTCCTACTGTTTAGAGAAAGGCACTATCTGTTTTTGTAGAAAACGCCAACTTTAAATCTTAGCTTCTTAACCAGCTTATATATATGTAAAAAAAGAAAAGAAAATTCATATCAATCCAAATGCCTAAGTACTTATATGCGGGAACACGTTCGATTGGAGAACCATCTAATGAGTGAACATACTTCAGAGAGTTTAAAAACAACAAGAGCTGATTTCTATACTTTTGGAATATTTCCTGATAACAATGTTAAATAAAAAATGTGGGTTATTGAGCCAACAATGATGGGCGCTGCACACTTAAGCAGACCAGGATCCAATTGGTCGGCCCCTGTGGATTTCTTGTTGTCTTATTTTTCTGTAAATAGCCTAAAATAAAAGCTTTGACTATCATTTATTTGATCATTCAGCAAGTTTCCCCTATCAGCATCCAGCCCAATATCATTGTGAATAGGCTTAGAAGTTCTTTCAAATTGATAGCCAGCTGAAATAAAATGGTGATTAAATGCATCAATGATGGCATTTTTTCCATGATGAGGCCAGTCTCTGAATTAATTTGTTGTGGCATAGAGGAGGAAATAGAACCCTTCCGGGATTTGACAGTTTTCCAGAATTTAGCCGGGTTCCCATTATAATCTGAAAGAGCGGTTACATAATAATCAGATTTAGCCTTTTTGATTTGTTTTACACAATGATTCCTCTGTTGCTTAAAAGCTTGCCAGTCAGGACCTAAGTCTGTGTTCCTGGTCTTGACCCAAGCTTTTATGAATAACTTCTGATAATTCCAGAGTGTACCAGGCATTCGATCTACTTTTAACCCTTTAATTTTTTGAAGGGAGCATGATTATTCACAATAGTTTTGAAGACATCTGCAAAGAGACTCAAAGTTAAATCAGGTTCACGGATAGCTGAAATAAAATCAAGGTCACTAAAATAAAAAAAGCCTGTTCACTGAAGTTTTTAAATGTCCTCTTTGTGATGACACGAGGCTTCGCTTTTTGTACTCTCACATCTCTAACACAAACAACTGGGAAATGGTCACTAATATCTTATTTGTTAAAATAAGATCAATCAGAGTTGACTTTGAAGGTTCTCTAGGGTTGGGCCATGTAGGCTTAGTCACCAGCTGGGTTAGGTTTAGATCATTACACATGTTTTTTAGATTGTCTGCATTTCCCAATCATTATTTAGGTCACCCAGGATAATAACTTCTGATTTAGTAAAAGAAGACAACAAACTAGTTAACTCCTCAAGTGCACAAAGATTAGCTGAGGGATTATCTGAGGGATTAGTTGAGGGAACCCCTATAACAGTTATGGATAAAACATTTCCTCAGACAAAGGCTTAAAGATGGTGCTCAAATTTTTGGGCAAGGGGAATGGATTTCAATAAAGAGATAGAGAAATAGTTTTTTTATAAAAATGGCCACTCCACCACCTCTACCCTGTCTGTCAGCTCTGAATACACGATAACGGTTAATATTAATATCAGAGTCCAGAATGTCCCCAGAGATCCAAGTTTCAGTCAATACCAGAATGTCTGGATTCGTTTGCATAGCCCAGATCTTGATGTAATCCAGTTTAAGAAGTAAGCTCCTAATATTCAGATGCATCAACCCAAGTCCTTTATGATTTTTAAAGTCACTCAAACAAGCTATGTTAGATAGGCTCGGTTCTCCCGAGTGGCGCAGTGGTGTAAGGCACTGCATCGCAGTGCTAGCTGTGCCACTAGAGATCCTGATTCGAATCCAGGCTCTGTCGTAGCCGGCCGCGACCGGGAGACCCATGCGGCGGCGCACAATTGGCCCAGCGTCGTCCAGGGTAGGGGAGGGAATGGCCGGCAGGGATGTAGCTCAGTTGGTAGTGCATGGTGTTTGCAACGCCAGGGTTGTGGGTTCGATTCCCATGGGGGGGCAGTATGAAAAATAAATAAATAATGTATGTATGCTCTGGATAAGCGTCTGCTAAATGACTAAAATGTAAATGTAAATAGGTGGTTGCAGGCCCTGTCTGATTGTTGATATTTATATAATTGGTATGGCTATAAGATTGCATAGAAGTGCACCATTTGATCTATCCCTATTAGTAATAGAGGAAGGAGAAGAAATTGTGTTGAGGAGGATCAACTGAAATTGAAGATCCTCGGCGTCTGTGACGCCCGTCGTTTGGTGCAACACAGACCCGGTGGAGAGTGTGGTGAAACGGAGAAGACACTGTCTGTCCTGCTGAGTTTTGATGCAGTCTTTACCAGACAAAATCAAATTAGGATGTGTCAGTTATCCCGCGAGAGCTTTTGTAGCGAACCCAGTACGGTGTTTTAGGTGTCAAGCTTATGGTCATGTTGCAGCAGTGTGTACTGTAGCAGGGAGATTCCTAGATGTGAGAAGTGTGCAGGAGGGCATGAGAGAAAGGAATGTGTAGTATCAGTGGAAACAGTTGTGTGTGTTAACTGTAGGGGAGATCAGAAGTGTCCGGTGAGAGAAAGGCAGGTTGAGGTTGCCAGGATCAGAGTAGTACAGAAGGTGTCGTATGCTGAGGCAGTGAAGAGAGTAGGAGAGGAAAATGGGTACAGCGCAAGGGACCCTGAGAGGATCCCTGTGAGGATGCTAAGGCCAATAGAGAATGATAGGAATAACATGTGCTTCAGTAAGGTTTCTTAGCACTCAAAGCCGTGGTTATCAACTGTACTGCAGAAATGGAACGTAAATCACAGAAAATAGATGTTATGGTGGCAGCTGCAGAGATGTACTTGGTGTGTTGAACGATAGTGTCCCGTCCTCCTAAGATGTCGGCCTGGTGTAGGATCCGATAGGTCCAAGTAGTGGAATAGTGGTGAGGTTTTTTAATGGGTGTAGGGTCAGTTGGTAAGGCAATTTTCTTCCCTTTTCCTGTCCTTTGGATTATATAAATGGGTTGGTTGTTTAGCAACAACTATGGGGCAAAACAGATGGGGTTGGCTTAGATTGTGGACAACGTGTAAACTATATTTTGTCTCAGTGTTTATTGAAAACATAAATACATTTGCACAATGAGCACTTGTCTCTCAAATACATAATTACAGTTCCTGGTTAGCTAGATATAAGCATTTGTATTTTGTATTGATTAAGGATCCCCATTAGCTGCTGCCAAGGCAGCATCTACTCTTCCTGGGGTCCAGCAACATTAAGGCAGTTATATACAATTGAAAATATTAAATTACATTACATTTCATAACACTTTACCCAATACATTTATTGTGTTCCTTCAGGCCACTACTCCACTATCACATATTTACAATACAACATCCATGTGCACGTGTGTGTAGAGTGCGTGTCTTATCATGTGTATGTGTGTCTGTGCCTGTGTGTGTGTCTCTTCTAGTCTGTTCTTGACTTGGGGATTGTGAAGAGGCCTTTGGTGGCATGTCTTATGGGGTATGCATGGGTGTCCTAGCTGTGTGCTAGTAGTTTAAACAGACATCTCGATGCATTGAGCAAGTCTACACTTCTTACAAAAACAAGTAGTGATGAAGTCAATCTCTCCTCCACTTTGAGCCAGGAGAGATTTACATGCATATTATTAATTTAACCTCTCCGTGTACATTTAAGGTCCAGCCGTGCTGCCCTGTTCTGAGCCAATTGTAATTTTCCGAGGTCCCTCTTTGTGGCACCTGACCACACAACTGATCAGTAGTCCAGATGCGACAAAACTAGAGCCTGTAGGACCTACCTTGTTGATAGTGTTGTTAAAAAGATAGGGCAGTGCTTTATTGTGGACAGATTTCTCCCTATCTTAGCTACTGTTGTATCAACATATTTTGACCATAACAGTTAACAATCCAGGGTTACTCCAAGCAGTTTAGTCACCTCAACTTGCTCAATTTCCACATTATTTATTACAATAGTTAGTTGAGGTTTAGGGTTTAGTGAATAATTTGTCCCATATACAATGCTTTTAGTTTTTGAAATATTAAGGACTAATTTATTCCTTGCCACCCATTCTAAAACTAACTGCAGCTCTTTGTTAAGTGTTGAAGTGATTTAACTCGCTGTAGTAGATGACATGTATAGTGTTGAGTCATCCACATACATAGACACACTGGCTTTACTCAAGGCCAGTGGCATGTCATTAGTAAAGATTGAAAAAAGTAAGGGGCCTAGACAGCTGCCCTGGGGAATTCCTGATTCTACCTGGATTATGTTGGAGAGGCTTCCATTAAGGAACACCCTCTGTGTTCTGTTAGACAGGTAACTCTTTGTCCACAATATAGCAGGGGGTGTAAAGCCATAACACATATGTTTTTCCATCAGCAGACTATGATCGATAATGTCAAAAGCCGCACTGAAGTCTAACAAAACAGCTCCCACAATCTTTTTATCATCAATTTCTCTCAGCCAATCATCAGTCATTTGTGTAAGCGCCATGCTTTTTGAATGTCCTTCCTTATAAGCGTGCTGAAAGTCTGTTGTCAATTTGTTAACCGTAAAATAGCAATGTATCTGGTCAAACACCATTTTTTCCAAAAGTTTACTAAGGGTTGGTAACATGCTGATTGGTCGGCTACTTGATCCAGTAAAGGGGGCTTTACTATTATTGGGTAGAGGAATTACCTTTGCTTCCCTCCTGGCCTGAGGGCACACACTTTCTAGTAGGCTTAGATTGAAGATATGGCAAATAGGAGTGGCAATATCGTCCGTTATTATCCTCAGTAATTTTCCATCCAAGTTGTCAGACACCGGTGGCTTGTCATTGTTGATAGACAACAATACTTTTTTCAGTTCTTCCACACTGACTTTACGGAATTCAAAATTACAACGCTAGTCTTTCATAATTGTATCAGTTATACTTGGATGTGTAGTGTCAGCGTTTGTTGCTGGCATGTCATGCCTAAGTTTGCTAATCTTGCCAATTAAAAAATTGTTAAAGTAGTTGTCAATATTAGTGGGTTTTGTGATGAATGAACCATCTGATTCAATGAATGATGGAGCTGAGTTTGCCTTTTTTACTATCATTCTTTGTCATTTATCTTTGATTCATAGTATAGTTCTTCTTCTTTTTATTCAGTTTAGTCACATGATTTCTCAATTTGCAGTACGTTTGCCAATCAGTTGTGCAGCCAGACTTTATTACCATTCCTTTTGCCTCATCCCTCTCAACTATACAATTTTCAATTCCTCATCAATCCACAGGGATTTAACAGTTTTTAGTAATTTTCTTAACGTGTGCATGCTTCTTAGTAACTGGAATAAGCAATTTCATAAATGTGACAAGTGCAGCATATGGTTGCTCCTCATTGCACATTACACACCACAGACCAACAAATATTATTTACATCAACAACATAGGAATCACTACAAAACTCGTATAGACTATATTAGGCCCAGCCTTTGGAACTTTGGTTTTCGTAGATATGGCTGCTATATTGTGATCACTACATCCGATGGATTTGGATACTGCTTTAAAACACATTTCTGCAGCATTAGTAAAGATGTGATCAATACATGTTGATGATTTCATTCCTGTGCTGTTTGTAACTACCCTGGTAGGTTGACTGATAACCTGAACCAGGTTGCAGGCACTAGTTACAGTTTGAAGCTTTCTCTTGAGTGGGCAGCTTGATGAAAGCCAGTCAATATTTAAATCACCCAGAAAATATACCTCTCTGTTGACATCACATACATTATCAAGCATTACACACGTTATCCAGATACTGACTGTTAGCACTTGGTGGTCTATAGCAGCTGCCCACCAGAATGGGCTTTAGGTGAGGCAGATGAACCTGTAGCCATATTACTTAAACAGTATTTAACATGAGATCCTCTCTAAGCTTTACAGGAATGTGGTTCTGAATATAAACAGCAACACCTCCATCTTTGGCATTTCTGTATTTTCTGTAGATATTATAACCCTGTATTGCTACCACTGTGTTTCAGAGATAGTCAGAATATGAATGTCATCTGTTACTAGCAAATTATTGGATTTCATTAACCTTGTTTCTTAAGCTACATATGTTAACGTGGGCTATTTTTAGCACTTTTCTGGGATGCTTGTTGGTTTTCATTGTTTTACTGGGAAGCTTAGCAGAAGTAGACATGCTCATGTAATTTATGTTAGTGCAGGGTAAGCTGCACACAGTGGACTTCCTACTAGGGCACACCGCCTCAGTGCTAACAGTATAACTCTGGTTCATAGGCACATGATTATTGCATACAATAGCTGCAAGATCAGCAGAGGCATTCAAGGCAGTTAGAGGGACATAAATTAGGTTACTTACAATGTGTCTTCCAACGCCCCTGGTATAATGTATATTTGCTGAAGCATTATGACAACTCAGTGACACAATGGTAGGGATTAACTGAGCTGGGCTTGGGTCATTGATAAGTCATTGTCTCAACGCAGCCTTATAATGCTGTGAAAGGATCCAGGAACCCAAATGATTTGGGTGGATCCCATCCTCCTTATAAAATTAGCTTTGTTTCCAGAAGGTATCAAAATTGTCAATAAATGTTACACCCACAGAGCTGCAATAGTCTCGTAGCCAGTTATAGAGGGCAAAAAGTCTGCTGAAACGTTCAATGCTACGATTTAGGGAGGGCACAGGGACAGATATTATGGGGTGTTTGTTAGTGTCAAGCAGAGACCCAATCAGTTCTTTAAAATACATCTTCAGCTCTTCTGAGCTGCACTTCATAATGTCATTGAATCCCACATGAACTATGATAGACAACATTTCCTGATGCAGGTTTAAAATGTTTGGGAGCAGCTTATTGATGCCCTGTACTCGTGCTCGTGGATAGCACAACGTCTTTGCTCCAGGGACTGAGACATTTCTCACCATTGAACTGCCCAATACAACGGCAGGAGAAGGGGATGGAGAAATCTGCCCATTCCTAACCCTTACACAATTAGTTGAACCTTTTACGGGCCCACGAGAAGCAAGATAGCATATGCCCGCTGCTCCTGGCAATAGGTCCAGACCTCCCACAGCAGGCAGTGCCCCAGCAGGCAGTGCCCCGTCAGATCCAGAGAGAGGGAAAGGAGCTGAACTCAACGACGAAGCCACTGCTGGAGTCAGCATAGTTGGAGTCAGCACAGCCGTCGCAGACACAGGCAGTCCCAGCAATGAAGGCACAGGTAGATCAGGTACCAGTGCGGCGAAGCTATTTCTTATGTCAATCTGCTCCGAACCTCACGCATACACTCCAGTCCGCTTAGCAGCATGCTGCTGCCTTCAGTTTCCACGACTTGTGATATGGGACCAGCGCTGATTGGAACAATCCTCTTGCTGTTCTCCATCTACAACACTACAAGATGGAGGAGGAGAAGCAGATTGAGACGACTTCCTTGGCAGGCAAATTCCAGGTAGCACAGGCCATTCGGATAGGGACAGATGACAAGGCGGGGATACATCCATCAGGCCCGAGCGGCATCCAGCCACAGGAGTAGACAATGAAAAGGTTCCAATTTGCGTTTTCCCAATAATTTCGCTCAAAATTGAAATTTGCTTGCTAAGGGTAGCCACCTCATTCCTGTAATCCTCCGCAAGCAAACAATTGCCGCATTGGAACTCTGGATTGTAAATATTGTCCTGGACAAGAGCGTAATAAACACAGTTTCTACTGCACTGGAAACGTTTGTTAGCTGTTCCAGGTGAAGCGGGCTCCGTTGCAACCTAGCTAGCTAGCTAGCTAGCTGGCTAGTTGGTAGCAGGTGTTGACACAAACACTTATGAACAAAATAAAAACAAAACCAAATAAAACTTTGGAAACAACAGACCGGAACAACAGGTCAAGGCACAGGAGGTATCAGAGTTTGTGACAGGAGTTAGTGGAGTTCGTGACAGGATGTCATCCCAGCGGACGTGACATGAGTCAAATTACCTCAGAACAAGACTAAACTAGAAGGATTACTTTATCCTATCCCAGGTGTTCCTTAAAGAGGTGGGGTTTCAAATGTCTCCGGAAGGTGGTGAGTGACTCCGCTGTCCTGGCGTCGTGAGGGAGCTTGTTCCACCATTGGGGTGCCAGAGCAGCGAACAGTTTTGACTGGGCTGAGCGGGAACTGTGCTTCAGCAGAGGTAGGGGAGCCAGCAGGCCAGAGGTGGATGAACGCAATGCCCTCGTTTGGGTGTAGGGACTGATCAGAGCCTGAAGGTACGGAGGTGCCGTTCCCCTCACAGCTCCGTAGGCAAGCACCATGGTCTTGTAGCAGATGCGAGCTTCAACTGGAAGCCAGTGTAGTGTGCGGAGGAGCGGGATGACGTGAGAGAACTTGGGAAGGTTGAACACCAGACGGGCTGCGGCATTCTGGATGAGTTGTAGGGGTTTAATGGCACAGGCAGGGAGCCCAGCCAACAGTGAGTTGCAGTAATCCAGACGGGAGATGACAAGTGCCTGGATTAGGACCTGTGCCGCTTCCTGTGTAAGGCAGGGTCGTACTCTCCGAATGTTGTAGAGCATGAACCTACAGGATCGGGTCACCGCCTTGATGTTAGCGGAGAACGACAGGGTGTTGTCCAGGGTCACGCCAAGGCTCTTTGCACTCTGGGAGGAGGACACAACGGAGTTGTCAACCGTGATGGCGAGATCATGGAACGGGCAGTCCTTCCCCGGGAGGAAGAGCAGCTCCGTCTTGCCAAGGTTCAGCTTGAGGTGGTGATCCGTCATCCATACTGATATGTCTGCCAGACATGCAGAGATGCGATTCGCCACCTGGTTATCAGAAGGGGGAAAGGAGAAGATTAGTTGTTAAACTGATTATGGCAGTAGGCAGATTACTCTGCTTATTTTAATCTGCATAAGGTCAAACTCGAAGTAAGCATTAGCCGATTAAAACACCTGGTTTTCTGAGCAATCTTTCAAATTATTAGGACATGTAAACACCATAATCGGCGTTCCAGCAGTGTATTTGATCTGCGCATGTGCTAGCACCAGTCGAGCTATCCTCCCACTTTAGCGCGAGTGAAATCAGTTCGGAACAACAATGTATGCATCTTAGAAGTAGATTTCACATACAAACTTTATATGTCCGAACTCAGAATCAAATATGCTTCCCAAAAAGAACATGGTCGCTGTGGTAGAACATTTATTTATTTTCTGCATTTATCAGAGTGCCATCAGGTAGCCTGATTTCAGATGTGTACATGTAAACAGGATTATTAGGGAAATCGTTCTTCTTGCAAAGCATGTAAATGTTTTAATCAAACTATTATATTAATTTGACTATCCACAATAATCACATTATTGTGTGCATGTAACCGGATTCAATGTCTTCAGAACAGATACTAAAATGTGTATACAGTGGCTTGCGGAAGGATTCACCCCCCTTGGCATTTTTTTTATTTTGTTGCCTTACATCCTGGATTTAAAAAAGATTTTTTGGGGGGCTGTATCATTTGATTTACACAACATGCCTACCACTTTGAAGATGCAAAATATTTTTTATTGTGAAACAAACAAGAAAATAATACTTTGTAGAGACACCTTTTGCAGCAATTACATGCTGCAAGTCTCTTGGGGGTTGTCTCTATAAGCTTGGCACATCTAGCCACTGGGATTCTTGCCCATTCTTCAAGGCAAAACTGCTCCAGCTCCTTCAAGTTGGATGGATTACGCTGGATTGAGGTCTGGGCTTTGACTAGGCCATTCCAAGATATTTAAATGTTTCCCATTAAACCACTCGAGTGTTGCTTTAACAGTATGCTTAGGGTCATTGTGCTGCTGGAAGGTGACCCTCCGTCCCAGTCTCAAATCTCTGGAAGACTGAAACAGGTTTCCCTCAAGAATTTCCCTGTATTTAGCACCATCCATTATTCCTTCAATTCTAACCAGTTTCCCAGTCCCTGCCGATGAAAAACATCCCCACAGCATGATGCTGCCACCACCATGCTTCACTGTGCGGATGGTGTTCTCGGGGTGATGAGAGGTGTTGGGTTTGCGCCAGACATAGCGTTTTCCTTGATGGCCAAAAAGCTCAATTTTAGTCTCATCTGACCAGAGTACCTTCTTCCATATGCTTGGGGAGTCTCCCACATGCCTTTTTGCGAACAGCAAAGCCCCTAAGGACTGGAGCTGAATGAACATCCCTGACCTAGATCAGAGATACAACTAGCTAGTTTTACAATGTTGTGTTGTACAACAGCTGACTAAAGATTTGGAATTCAGATCAAGAACACAAGATGTGCAGTTGAGAAAATCTCCACAGTAATGGTGCCGCTTTACAATTCCATCCAAGTTGCCACTTGTTGTAGCAAACGAGTGCCATGAAATACATGCACCAGAAACAGGGTACAGTTTTTAACTTGTCAGAAATGTCAGCACGCCAGGCTAGCTATGTACAGCAAAATAGCTAGCTAGCTCACTGCTTTGCTAGCTAGCTGCTTAGCTGAACACAGAATGTTAGCGCACTGTTCTTTGTATGGCTAAATGGATCCGACTCGTCACAAGACTTAGGCTAAAGTTCACATGTTGAATCTTGAAAACTCCAGCCAATGACATGAGACGTTCTAAAACTAGACCGTTCGATCAAACAAACCATCTCGTCATATCTCATCTTGTGTATCTGAACTGGGCTTGGTTGCTATTCCGTGCCAGTACACTTGTGTGAACTGAAGTAGCTAAGTAGCTAGCCAATATCAGAAATGTAACACAAGGACAAGTAACGTTCTACATATAATTTAGCTAGTTATGAATAACTAGTGAAGCATCATGTTATATTCAAATGAAACACACCAATGTCGCAGTTGGCTAACAAGCTACTAGCGAACATTAGCTAGCTAGCTAATACAAACTATTGGACACATGGCTTGAAAACAATCAAAACAAGTAATCCAAAAGTTTACTCACATAGGTATTTACTTTATATTTAGAAAGATATATTATCTAGCTAGCTATGTTTTACCTTTTCAGCAGAAAAAAATCCCTTCAACTCCTTTAGCTAGTTTTCTCCACCGAAACGCAAATCCGAGGTTTACTCTTGTCTTGGCCTGCTGCTACTCTATTCTTTATTTTACTCTTATTATCATCTATCCAGATGCCTAGTCACTTTACCCTGCCTTCATGTACATATCTACCTCAAGTAACTCGTACCTCTGCACATTGATCTGATACTTGTACTCCCTGTATATAGCTCCATTTTTGTGTATTTTATTTTATTCCTCTTATTTTAGTTACAAATGTATTTTTTACTATTATTTAGAGTTCTAACTCTGCATCGCTGGGACAGGTTCTTAAGCAAGCATTTCACTATAGTCTACACCAGTTATATTCGGGCTGTTACTGTGACCGTATTACCGCCACACCGGCGGTCACGAGTCATGACGACAGTCAAATTCCACATGATCGTTTAGTCACGGTAATTATGCTTCTCCAAGCTCTGATGCTGCTGATAATCATTAGTAGCCTACCAAACTTGCTAACTGCCTGGTACCCCGCTGTCTCTACTGTCCCTCTAATTACTCTGACATCAATGCAAATGAATTCGAAAATCTAATCAAACACTTCATGAGAGCCCCCTCCTGTAGCTCAGTTGGTAGAGCATGGCGCTTGCAACACCAGGGTTGTGGGGTCGATTCCCACGGGGGGCCAGTATGAAAAATGTATGCACTCACTAACTGTAAGTCGCTCTGGATAAGAGCGTCTGCTAAATGACTAAAATGTAAAATGTAATGAGCTGATGTTGCGCAACATTTCTATAGGCTATGCAATTGCATGAGAAAACAAAGTGATGGCCTCTATTAAAAAGGATCCCATCACCTTTCTATAGGCTAGGCCTATACTATATTTATTTCTCAACTGTCCTAATATTAAGCACGTTGCTTATCTTTACAACAGGAGTATAGCCTAACTGGCTGGCATGAAAATGAACCATGGAGAAGCGTCCTCCATTCGCTATTTAAGTGCATAGATGACATATTTTTTTCCACTGAACCTGTTTCGAGACAGGTGCATGATAAATGGTCCATTCTAAATCAAAACATATTTCACACATACCGGTATATTATTTAGTATATGTAAAGACAAGATTAAATCAAGAATAGTGTGATGGGTGACAATATTAGCCTATCGCTTATGAATGATATATTATCACTTGTGAATAATGCCCAGCTTAAGGCAAACAGCGCATGTTTTTTTTTTTGTGCGACTTTTTCAAATCATAGTCGCACACCTCATGTAGCCCAGCCCATAGGCCTAGATGTTTTGATAAGGTTTGTATTACAACTAAAGTGGCCAAATAACTTCGTAAAATGAAGCACATCAATCCGCTTTACAACGGGTGTAGAGCCTAACTGGCATACATACACAGTGCATGAGTTTCAAGTTTGGGGAAGATCATTTTCACCATAACAATGCACCTTTATAATAAAATAATTTCATGCAAAATTGCATTTGTGGTCACTTTTGAGAATGGTGTTTTCCTGCTAATGGAACATACGTGCTTATACAGTGGGGGGAAAAAAGTATTTAGTCAGCCACCAATTGTGCAAATTCTCCCACTTAAAAAGACGAGAGAGGCCTGTAATTTTCATCATAGGTACACGTCAACTGTGACAGATAAATCCAGAAAATCACATTGTAGGATTTTAAATGAATTTATTTGCAAATTATGGTGGAAAATAAGTATTTGGTCACCTACAAACAAGCAAGATTTCTGGCTCTCACAGACCTGTAACTTCTTCTTTAAGAGGCTCCTCTGTCCTCCACTCGTTACCTGTATTAATGGCACCTGTTTGAACTTGTTATCAGTATAAAAGACACCTGTCCACAACCTCAAACAGTCACACTCCAAACTCCACTATGGCCAAGACCAAAGAAATGTCAAAGGACACCAGAAACAAAATTGTAGACCTGCACCAGGCTGGGAAGACTGAATCTGCAATAGGTAAGCAGCTTGGTTTGAAGAAATCAACTGTGGGAGCAATTATTAGGAAATGGAAGACATACAAGACCACTGATAATCTCCCTCGATCTGGGGCTCCACGCAAGATCTCACCCCGTGGGGTCAAAATGATCACAAGAACGGTGAGCAGAAATCCCAGAACCACACGGGGGGACCTAGTGAATAACCTGCAGAGAGCTGGGACCAAAGTAACAAAGCCTACCATCAGTAACACACTACGCCGCCAGGGACTCAAATCCTGCAGTGCCAGACGTGTCCCCCTGCTTAAGCCAGTACATGTCCAGGCCCGTCTGAAGTTTGCTAGAGTGCATTTGGATGATCCAGAAGAGGATTTGGAGAATGTCATATGGTCAGATGAAACCAAAATATAACTTTTTGGTAAAAACTCAACTCGTCGTGTTTGGAGGACAAAGAATGCTGAGTTGCATCCAAAGAACACCATACCTACTGTGAAGCATGGGGGTGGAAACATCATGCTTTGGGGCTGTTTTTCTGCAAAGGGACCAGGACGACTGATCCGTGTAAAGGAAAGAATGAATGGGGCCATGTATCGTGAGATTTTGAGTGAAAACCTCCTTCCATCAGCAAGGGCTTTGAAGATGAAACGTGGCTGGGTCTTTCAGCATGACAATGATCCCAAACACACCGCCCGGGCAACGAAGGAGTGGCTTCGTAAGAAGCATTTCAAGGTCCTGGAGTGGCCTAGCCAGTCTCCAGGACTCAACCCCATAGAAAATCTTTGGAGGGAGTTGAAAGTCTGTGTTGCCCAGCGACAGCCCCAAAACATCACTGCTCTAGAGGAGATCTGCATGGAGGAATGGGCCAAAATACCAGCAACAGTGTGTGAAAACCTTGTGAAGACTTACAGAAAACGTTTGACCCGTGTCATTGCCAACAAAGGGTATATAACAAAGTATTGAGAAACTTTTGTTATTGACCAAATACTTATTTTCCACCATCATTTGCAAATAAATTCATAAAAAATCCTACAATGTGATTTTCTGGAGAAAAAAATTCTCATTTTGTCTGTCATAGTTGACGTGTACCTATGATGAAAATTACAGGCCTCTCTCATCTTTTTAAGTGGGAGAACTTGCACAATTGGTGGCTGACTAAATACGTTTTTTCCCCACTGTAGCCTACTGCCATGTGCGCATTGCTGCGCTTATAATGTGAAGAAATAGCCTAAGAGTTGATCAACATTTTAAGCTAAACATTCTCATCTGTTGCATCAGGCTCATTGTTTTTTTTATGCTAGTGGTTATATTAATTTGGGATCTATTGCATCCCACAACTGTCCCAGACTATGTTTGGAATAATTATTTCTCACACAGAATAGGTCAACCTTTGTACTATAGTGGATAGTAGATTGACATAGGCTAGTGCTTTTGCTGTTTGTTAGGCCTACTCATCTTGTTGGCTGACGAAAAGTAAATGTGGACAGTTCTTCCAATATCTTCAATATGCGCCTCGGAATTGGATAAGGACGCGCGCAGTTGCATCCCCGATGTGTCTGTCTTCACTTGTAGCCTGTGAGAAAGACCCGATCACGTGACTGAGAGCCATGTGAGTGAAAGGTGCTTCCTCATGCAGCCGGGAGAAGGGAATTATAATGATTATTTTCAGCCCAAGGGCACAACGGCCACTGGCCACAAAAGGCATGGATTTTTTTAGGGGGCATTATGGTCGCACATCATTATAGTCGCATCATGCAGCCTTAGAATGTATTAAAAATCATATAGCCCAGTTTGTACCACAAATGAAGTTACATAAATAACTCTAAATTAAGCATATAGGATTAGCTGTTTCTTTGTTCACCGCTCAACACAGAATAGCCACATGTGCGCACTAACCTCAAATCGTTGGGAGAAAATATTATTTCTATTTTATTCACCTATGTTCAATTGTATTCTTCATACTATAAAATAATATAAAATAATACCATGGAATTCAAAGCAACTCTTGTCTGCTAAATGAACTAGTATAGCCCACAGCCATGTCATAGCCAGATCAGGGCCTAACATAAGGACAACTCAGAGTATGCTATTCTGTTCTTCTGAAATAGACTACATTTTCTTCATATCATGTTTCTTTAGACCTGTCTAAAATAAATAATGGATTTATTGTGATGGTGTAGGCTATATTACATGGATTTATTTGACTTTTTTTATGTAGATACTCCAAAGGTCTGCATCAGTGACTTGTAGGCTATGCCTGGAAGCCAGGAGATGCTAAATGTGTTTATGTTAATTAACGGTAAATTACCGTGAGACCGGCAGTTATTTGCGTGACAATATGGCTGAGTGTGCAAAGCTGTCATCAAGGCAAAGGGTGGCTATTTGAAGAATCTCAAATAAAACATGTATTTTGATTTGTTTAACACTTTTTTGGTTACTACATGATTCCATGTGCGCTATTTTCTAGTGTTGATATCTTCACTATTATTCTACAATGTAGAAAATAGTAAAAATAAAGAAAAACCCTTGAATGAGTAGGTTTGTCCAAACTTTTGACTGGTACTGTATATCATACACTGCAGTTGAGGAACAATGGGAAAGTAATTCTGCTTTTAAAGTTGATAAACTTGTAACCCCACTTTTGAGAAAATGGCCCTTGAATGTTTTGGTACACCCACTGGAGAGCTCTTCTTTGTCTACACTCCATTCAGCATCGTTCACACCCTCTTAAGACTTAGTCCCACCCATGTCTTTAAGGATTCACATGTGAGGCCATGTGGTAAACACACGCTATAACAAATAAAATCTAAGTATTTGTCACATGCACATCATACAGAAGGTGTTAACGGTACAGTGATAGTACTTGCATACTTGCATAGTAGCAATATCAAAAACAGAAAGTGTCCAGATGAAAATCTTTTATAAACATTTTATCGTTATTAGATGACGCTTACCCGACACACTTGTCTAAATATATGGGTAATGTGAAGGAAATGCTATAACCACCCCTCACCCACATCTAGCTAAGTGGATGTGTCACTATTGTCTAGACATTTACACAAGTTCGATACCCATAATCACCCCCAGACACATCTGTTAATTTGATGGGTCATGTAATAATCCGGCCAAAGTGGAGTCTTTTGTTTAGACATGTAGCTAGCTAGGTAGTTAGCTAGCTAAACAATGAACCGGCATAACCCCAACTCATACTACTACCAATACAACCACTGTCATAGCTGTAATATGAATCTGCAGTTAGCTAAAGCTAACAAACTAGGTTTCTAATTCGAATAATATTACTACACAGATCATACACGTAACGTTAGCTAACTAACAGTATACTTTAACTTGCAATAAAAATGACTTTCTGACAAAATTATTAACTTATATCTGGAAAATGTAGCTAGACTCTTACCCATATACATGGATGAATGCTTCATGGCAGACTGGAACAATTTAACTCAGTTTTGTTTGTAGCTGCATCTTGTTTGGCCAGCTTTGTGTCAAGTCACTCCGGTTCACACTGACCGTGGCTTGTGCAGAAAGTAGCGCATCACTTTTTCCTACTGATCTGTCGATAGTGCCTACTAAATTCAGGGCATCAATGTTGTTCAGAAAAGCAGCAAAACTTTTGTAGTTCTCGATGGCTAACGTTATATCTTTCAAAACTGGCGCAGTAGAAAGGACTGTCAACACATACTGAACAGCTCACATTATAGACAGAAGCGTGCTACATGGCAGACCAATCCAAACTCATCTCCCGGCATGTCCAGCCCATACATTATCTCAGCCAATCATGGCTAGTGGGAAGGTTCCTGTCTTTTTCCATGGCTAAACCAACTAGGCTCGTAATTTAACCATTTTATTTGTATTTATGGATGGAATACAAGTTTGTTATTAAGGGACATGAAAGTTCACATGTTCCAGAAGGCATTTCTGCCAAAAAATGCATTTTGATAAAACATTTATGTTTACATTCAAATGCTTCTCCTGTGAAGTAGTGACGTGCGACATACGCCTAGTTTCCTGAAACAAATCACATATAGACAGGTGTGTGCCTTTCCAAATCATGTCCAATCAATTGAATTTACCACAGGTGGACTCAAATAAAGTTGTAGAAACATCTCAAGGATGATCAATGGAAACAGGATGTACCGGAGCTCAATTTCGATTCTCATAGCAAAGGGTCTGAATACTTACGTAAATAAGGTATTTCTGTTTAAAATGTTTTATACATTTGCTAAAAATTCTAAAAACCTGTTTTCACTTTGTCATTATGGGGTATTGTGTGTAGATTGATGAGGATTATTATTATTTTTTAATTCATTTTAGAATAAGGCTGTAACGTAACAAAATGTGGAAAAAGTCAATGGGTCTGAATAATAAATAGGTCAACTTTTAGCACCTTTGTCTCCTGAATGCTTTGGCATTCAGGTCCAAAAAGTCACTTTCTGACCACTTCTTCCATGGGCAAACGTATGGAAAGTTTGTTTAAATCAAAAGGGATGCTGTCAAAAAAAATTAGAATTCAAATGGGTTTACCCCTCTACTCACACCTTGTGGGGAATTGTAATAGGCCAGATGGGTGCACAGTAATCCCTCAAAATCAAATGCCTTCAAACCAAATCCAGGAAAGTTTATGTATGAAGTGAACATGCCCTGTGTTTAAATGTATCATCATTACCTTGGCTTAAGTTTTATGGCATAATACTAAATCATTCTCCAATAGGATGTTGGTTTTGAACTTTAGTTCAAGTTGAATTTAAGGTGAAGTTGGAGTTTTAAGGGGTGGTAGGTAGCCTAGCGGTTAGCGCGTTTGGCCAGTTATTGAAGGGTCTCTAGTTCCAATACCCGGGCCGACTAGGTGAAATATCTGTTGATTTGTCCTTGAGCAAGGCAATTAAACCGAATTGCTCCAGGGTCCCCGTTGATAATGGAAGACCCTGGATGTGATCCCACTCTCCGAGGGTGTCTCAGGGGGACTTGGGATATGCAAAAACTAATTTCCAATTCACACGAGTATAATACAAACTTGTGTGAAATAGGACAAATATAAGCGCCCACCAAATTATTATTATAATGTGCTCAATGTTTTTTTTTCTTTATTCATAGCCATATTTAACCTTCTCTTTTCTCCCCCACAAATTTCTTGACAATAGCTTGGTGATAGTTTGTTTCCATGTGTACCAGTAAATAACTAACTTTGTGACTGAAGTATTCGTCAACACTCTACACTTCCATTGTAAACTAGCTACTATTAGCAATTTGTCTAGTAGTTGAGCTGTGAAATAAATCTGATTGGCAATAATTTTGCTTTACTGTTGATGTACTGTAGCATCCCTCCCTCCCACCTCTCCCCTATCTCTTGCCCCCTTGAACGCTTCCTCTCCTTCCTCACCCAGTCTTATTTTAGTCATTTTTTTTAGCAGACGCTCATATCCAGAGCGACTTACAGTTAGTGAGTGCATACATTTTTTTTTTATCACAGTGTCTGTTGATCTGAGGGTGAAATATTGCTGATACAGACCAGGGGTCATTGAGCTGAACACTGTGATGATGGGTAAGTAGGTGGTGGAGAGGTGGGGGAGGTGATATGGAGCGTGAGGGGCTGACAGTAATGTTAAATTACAACGTTGACTGCTGATCTAAGAGGGGGGAGCGATGAAGGCTTACACTACCGTTCAAAAGTTTGGGGTCACATAGAAATGTCCTTGTTTTCCATGAAACATACATGAAATGAGTTTTAATAGGAAATATAGCAAAATGAATAGGAAATGTAAATGTACATGTTAATGTAGTCATTGACAAGGTTAGAAATAATTATTTTTAATTGAAATAATAATTATGTCCTTCAAGCTTCAAGCTTCAAGCTGCTCCCACAACAGCTCAATAGGGTTGAGATCCAGTGACTGTGCTGGCCACTTAATTATAGACAGAATACCAGCTGACTGCTTCTTCCCTAAATAGTTCTCGCATAGTTTGGAGCTGTGCTTTGGGTCATTGTCCTGTTGTAGGAGGAAATTGGCTCGAATCAAACGCCGTCCACAGGGTATGGCATGGTGTTGCAAAATGGAGTGATAGCCTTCCTTCTTCAAGATCCCCTTTACCCTGTACAAATCTCCCACTTTACCACCACCAAAGCACCACCAGACCATCACATTGCCTCCACCATGCTTGACAGATGGCATCAAGCACTCCTCCAGCATCTTTTCATTTGGTCTGCGTCTCACAAATGTTCTTCTTTGTGATCCGAACACCTCAAACTTCGATTTGTCTGTCCATAACACTTTTTCCCAATCTTCCTCTATCCAGTGTCTGTGTTCTTTTTCCCATCTTAATCTTTTATTTTTATTGGCCAGTCTGAGATATGGCTTTTTCTTTGCAACTCTGCCTAGAAGGTCAGCATCCTGGAGTCGCCTCTTCACTGTTGACGTTGAGACTGGTGTTTTGCGGGTACTATTTAATGAAGCTGCCAGTTGAAGACCTGTGAGCCGTCTGTTTCTCAAACTAGACACTCTAATGTATTTGTCCTCTTGCTCAGTTGTGCACCGGGGCCTCCCACTCCTCTTTCTATTCTGGTTAGAGACAGTTTGCGTTGTTATGTGAAGGGAGTAGTACACAGCGTTGTACGAGATCTTCAGTTTCTTGGCAATTTCTCGCATGGAATAGCCTTCATTTCTCAGAACAAGAATAGACTGACGAGTTTCAGAAGAAGGTTATTTGTTTCTGGCCATTTTGAGCCTGTAATCGAACCCACAATTGCTGATGCTCCAGATACTCAACTAGTCTCAAGAAGGCCAGTTTTATTGCTTCTTTAATCAGCACAACAGTTTTCAGCTGTGCTAACATAATTGCAAAAGGGTTTTCTAATGATCAATTAGCCTTTTAAAATGATAAACTTGGATTAGCAAACACAACGTGCCATTGGAACACAGGACTGATGGTTGCTGATAATGGGCCTCTGTACGCCTATGTAGATATTCCCATAAAAATCAGCAGTTTCCAGCTACAATAGCCATATACAACATTAACAATGTCTACACTGTATTTCTGATCAAGTTGATGTTGTTTTAATGGACAAAAAATTGCTTTTCTTTTGAAAACAAGGACATTTCTAAGTGACCCCAAACTTTTGAACGGTAGTGTAGGTCCTGACAGGGTTGCGCTTGACTATGTCAGCAGTCACTCCCCTTCTCCCCCATTGTAATTTGTTTTGCCCCCATCTTATTAGTCAGCTGCAGGTCTGGGGACTGTATGATAATTGAAAAGCTGAGGCGTAGTCACTTCCTGTCTTTAGCTATACCACGGCCCTGGTGTCTTTATGTGTCTGTAACGTCTTGGATTAGTTTAGAACAAAAATGGACTGCACCTTAAAATGGTTATAGCAGATGACACTCAGACCTACGATGTTGTAAAGATTGATGTTTTAAGGAAAGAAAAGTAACTATATCTGAACCATATGTCAAAAATACAGCCCTATATCTATGTGGAGGATAAATTCCACATTATGACCGGATGGATGCCCATTAGAGAAAAGACCACAACAGTCTCTTGTTAGTAATCTTCAGGTATTTTTCTTCCCAACCCATGAAAATGACAATAGAAGAAGCAAAGGGGTACATACAGTGCATTCGGAAAGTATTCAGACCCCTTCCCCTTTTGCACACTTTGTTATGTTACAGCCTTATTCTAAAATTGATTAAATAAATACAAAATCTGATCAATCTACACATAATGACAAAGCAAAAACAGATTTTTAGAAATGTTTGCTAATTTATTAAAAATGTAAAACAAAAATACCTTATTTACATAAGTATTCAGACCCTTTGCTATGAGACTCGAAATTGAACTCAGGTGCATCCTGTTTCCATTGATCACCCTTGATATGTTTCTACAACTTGATTGGAGTCCACCTGTGGTAAATTCAATTGATTGGACATGATTTGGAAAGGCACCCACCTGTCTATATAAGGTCCCACAGTTGACATTGCATGTCTGAGCAAAAACTAAGCCATGAGGTCGAAAGAATTGTCCGTAGAGCTCAGAGACAGGATTTTGTTGAGGCACAGATCTGAGGAAGGGTACCAGAAAATGTCTGCAGCATTGAAGGTCCCCCCCAGGTGAACACAGTGGCCTCCATCATTCTTAAATGGAAGAAGTTTGGAACCACCAAGACTCTTCCTAGAGATGGCTGGCCGCCAAACACAGAGTTCCAGAGTTCCTCTGTGGAGATGGGAAAACCTTCCAGAAGGACAACCATCTCTGCAGCACTCCACCAATCAGGCCTTTATGGTAGAGTGGCCAGACGGGAAGCCACACCTCAGTAAAAGGCACATGACAGCCCGCTTGGAATTTGCTAAAAGGCATCTAAAGACTCTCACACTATGAGAAACAAGATTCTCTGGTCTGTTGAAACCAAGATTGAACTATTTGGCCTGAATGCAAAGCATCAGGTCTGGAGGAAACCTGGCACCATCCCTACGGTGAAGCATGGTGGTGGCAGCATCATGCTGTGGGGATGTTTTTCAGTGGCAGGGACTGGGAGACTAGTCAAGATCGAGGCAAAGATGAACGGAGCAAAGTACAGAGAGATCCTTAATGGAAACCTGCTCCAGAGCACTCAGGACCTCAGACTGGGGCAAAGTTTCACCTTCCAACAGGACAACGACCCTAAGCACACAGCCAAGACAATGCAGGAGTGGCTTCGGGACAAGTCTCTGAATGTCCTTGAGTGGCCCAGCCAGACCTGGGATTTGAACGCGATCTAACATCTCTGGAGAGACCTGAAAATAGCTGTGCAGCGACGCTCTCGTCCAACCTGACAGAGCTTGAGAGCATCTGCAGAGAAGAATGGGAGAAACTCCACAAATACAGGTGTGCCAAGCTTGCAGCGTCATACCTAAGAAGACTTGAGGCTGTAATCGCTGCCAAAGGTGCTTCAACAAAGTACTGAGCAATGGGTCTGAATACTTATGTAAATGTGATATTTCAGTTGCTTTTTCATTGCGGGGTATTGTGTGTAGATTGATGAGGGGGAAAAAAGCAATTTAATCAATTTTAGAATAAGGCTGTAACGTAATAAAATGTGGAAAAAGTCAAGGGGTCTGAATACTTTCTGAATGCACTGTATGATCAACGGAATGATAGAGGGAGGCTGGAAGAGAAAAAAAAAAAGGATGGAGCCAATGACTTGCAGGCTGCGGTGGGCCTTGGACAGGTTGATGTAGCTTCAGCAATGAACATCTCAGAAAAAGTGCTATCCTTAGGACTTAGGAAGATATTCTATCCCTGCCTGCTAACGGCCAAGCCTAAAATCACCTGCTCCATCAAAGTCAGACCCACCCCAAATATATACTCAGCACAGGGAAAACAGAACAAACAAATAAGAACATTCCCACGATTGCTCTGTATGTGTAGAATGTGTGAAGACCTTACTTTTAATTGGAGATTTAGTGTTGTGGAATGGCAAGCATGCATTGAAAGGATGGATTCTCAATGTGAAAGGTAGACCAATATGGATCTTTAAAGAGATTCTCTCAAAAGTAGTTGTCCTTTATTATTTACAAAATAAAATAATTTGAGTAAGTCGTATAATGTGTAATGCCCTGAGAGTATTGCTCAATGACGTTAACGTACGTGTATTTGAACCAGTAATATTACTTAATATAACTTCCCTTGTATAACTATATTTTGTATGACTCAATTGCCTACAATGAGGTTTCAAAGCATAGCGACATCTTGCAGCATTGTAGTTAAAATTAGAGTTATACTTCTCAATTTTAAGAGGGAGCCATAAACTTGAGTGGGTCCTTAGGGTCAGCTTCTGACTCATCTTGAAGGTCACTTTGCCCTCATTGATCACATGGTAAGGGGGAACTTTGCGTCTTTCTTCTCTCAGAAGTCTCGAAAGATGGACAACTTAAATTTCTCTCAGCCCTAATAGAAATGTAACTCGGCCCATAACTCTATAGTAGTCTCCAAGCTGCCGCTAGTGTGAGGCAGCAGCTAAGACCCTGGTGGAAATAGCTTCAGATGTCATTTACTTTACTGTTCTCTTCTTATCTTTTTCATTTCTTCCCTATCCCTGTTCCCATATCTTTTCATGATGTTTGCTGTCATTGGCAGTGGCTTGAGTGGCCACGCCGCTGAAATATTGATTCCCCCTCTCCCTTCTTTCTCCTTTTTTCATCAACCCCCTCTCCTGTCGCATCAGAGGGCTCAAGCTGACGCATGACCGTCCCACTTCTCCGGCAGCTCATCCCGCTTTGTTCTCTCTCTCTTTCTCTCTCACTTTCTTTTTTCCCCACAACTCGATTCTGACGTTTATTCTGTTGGTCTGCCACAGCACCTCCAACAGCCACACTCCTTTATGGGAGAGGATTTCCCTCCGTTTGCTCTGTTCTTCCGTCCATCCATCAAAACCGCAGAGCCCCTGTTCAGACACTTTGTTGACTGCCTCGCTCGCTCACCGTCTTCTCATTCCTGGCGACAACACACAAATAACTATAAACTTGGACTATTAGCGGGGTCACGGCAAAGTGAAAGTATTTTTCAAGCAATGCATTGACAGAAATCTGGCCTGAAAAGAGTAAACCAGACTTCCACTGCAAACAGTGAGGTGCCACTAGCTAGAAAACAACCGATAAAAGCCTAACATTGGCTAGAAACAACCTGTAAAAGCTGAACACTAGCAGAAACCGACCTGTATAAAGCCTAACACGACAGATGTAGAATCTTAATTTGAGTCTGTTTGCTACAGCAGGAAAATAATCAGCAACAGGAAATGTGAAATGTTATGTGGTTTATAATTCATGGACATTTTTGTAGTGGTTGATACACTTAACGCAAAGAGTAAATCAAGTCTTTTTAAACCTCAAATAAATTATAAGTTCAACATTTCCTGCATTGCAGGAAAGTTCTCCTGCAAAAGAGTGATCAAATTAAGATCCTACATCTGTAGCTCGAAACAACCTTGAAAAGCCTAATACTAGCAAGAAACAACCCGTAAAAACCCAAAGGACACTCTTCCTCCATGCGGCTTTACATGATTACAAAATGTGCAGCTCGCCCATTAATGACTACCCACCTAACAGATGCCCAAATACGGGAGCTGGAGGGGATATTAGCATTGTAACTTTACAGGCAGTCATTAGCTGTAAACAAATGCACCTGCCTCTGTTTACTGTGTTGGCTATATTGCTTCTGACAACACATTGACACCCTGTCATAAACACAGAAGATGACCCATTCATCTTTAATGCAATTGTAATCGCTCTAAACATCCTAGAGGGCTGCTATTCCCCCAAGACACAAAACAAGACAACAGTCACAAAGATGTCCCCCACGAACATGGTTCAGGCCAAGATCCTATGGCCCAGTCCACTCTATCATACGTGTTAATTGTGTCTGTTTCTCAGGCTCCCTAGTATACAGTAGGTGTATTTGACCATGTAAACAGCAGACATGAGGCAAACCACAATTAAAATGTGTGTGTGTGTGTGTGCTATGGAAGCTACCTGGCTAGGATAATGAGTGTGGGGGGATAGGCAGGCAGGTGCTGGGCTGATCAACATAGTGACAGTGTAAATGGAGGAAGGCTCGGGGGAGGAGCCCTGGATGATCCGTCTTGATTTTCACTCAGTTCCTTTTCCAATTAAACTCTTTGTTTAGGCTCTGGTTTGTCATCAACATAGGCACACATGGCATGCTCACTCACAGGCACACACACACACATACACATACTCTCAAACACACAAACTCACACACACACATTTTCATTGCGTTTTTGAAGGATGCACCCCTTTGTCAACTTGTAAAGATCATTTTGGTAAATTATGATAGAGTAAAATATAGTAAAAGATGATAGATCTATAAGATGTTTCCACGCTGTCCCTTCAGTGAAAGAGGGAGGGAGGGAGAGATGGTGGTGACATAAGAGACTGAAGATGCTCCCTGTCCTCAGCGAGAGGCCAGGCCAGAAAGGGTAAATTAGACGTGTCCTTTCCCGGGGGAAAAAATGAAAAAGTTCCTATCTTCATCGGCAACCCCCAAAGCTGACAACCAGCTACACCGTTACTCAAGATAAGGTCTAATCTGGTTGACTGAGGAAAAAAGCCATTTGTTTATTTATTTATTTAATGTCGTCAAAGTTATGATGCATTACGCTCATAAGACTCCCCTATTCAATCAAACCAGCTAAACAGCTTTCTGGGCTAAGTCAAAAGCACCACTGCAGGATGTGCACATTTGGGTTCATGTTCTTGACTAAACAAAGTGTACAGTGTGCCAAAGCAGTCAATTGAAACCAAGTGAAGCCTACAATTGTGATGGTAAAGACAGGGAGAGACGGTGAGTATCATTTTTGTATGAAAAACGTACTCTTAAAATGCAAAGCTATCAACAGTGTTGACAGTTTTGAAGGAGTCATGCATTCCTTCACGATTCCATTCCTATGGAGACGTCCTTATATTGAATGCAAACAACAGAACAGACCCCAGATCTTCATATATAGTTTCCATAACCTTTCTCAACAGAGGAATAACAGAGCAGAGACACAATCTGCCTACTGCTCTTTATCTGCTCCCCTGCTGCCACTCGACATAAACAAGACAGTAACGCGGCGCCAGTTACTGTGCCGTCGACGTAGGAATCTGCCGACTTTTGACCCCCGATGCATTTCCAAAAAGGTCAACCTGACAGTCGTCCTCTCCTCAGCTCCGTTTCACTCAATCTTCCGTGCGACTCCCGGGTTTCTGCCTGGCGTGGGATGAGAAGATTTCCGTCTCAGCCATGATTTGCGAAGACGGGGGCGGGGCGGGCTGCTAGCTGCTGCCTGTCTGTCGGTGGGTGACCTACCCGTCCATGTTATCACACTGAAAGGTCACAAGGAGGCCTCCTCCTGAAACCCCCCGGCGGATCGATCCGGACTCTCTCTTTTTTTTCCTCTTTATTTATCTCAGTGGACATGGTGCTCCTGGTGTTTTTCGAGGCCAATGGTGAGGGTGAGATTAGGATCTATTAATGTTGTAGATTTCCCCCCTCTCTTTCTCTCTCGCTCTCTCTCTCTTTCAGTCTCCCTCCTAGGATAGCCTGGCGACAGTCCAGAGGCATTCTGGGAGGAAGCTGGAGGTCGCACAGAACAGGTTGCGACATGATACTCCGGGGTCGCCACCATTAGGCCATGTAATTTGCTAACGCGTAAGGAAGAGGGAAAAGCTTTTGGCCTTTCTGATTGAAATTGCAAAGCTATTAGGTTGGGTAGAGGGAAAAGAACATCACACACACTTTTCTGTCGTGTCCCCATTGCCGTTTACAGCACAGTATATTAATGGCCAGGATTTATCACCATTTATCATTTGAACAGTGTAATATGGGATTGCTCACTCTAAATTTGGGAACAAAACAATTGTGAGATAGAGATGCTCTGTTGTGAGATCAGTGCAATGCTGAAAGAGATAATGTCTCTCTCTGAGCTAATTCAATTAAGAGTTTCTTTGAAGTAAGAGAGAATGAAATGGATGATTCATAGCCTTTCTCTCTGACGTATATGCGTGCACACACTCTTCTGAAAATGTGTGCATGAACACGCATAAAACTAGTATACACACACCACACACACACACACACCACCTCTTCTCTCCTGCCCCATGCACCAAAACATAATCAAGTATTTCACCATTACGCCACAATCATGTTCAATTAGCCCCACACTTTCCCGGCTTTTATCTCTTTAAGCAGAGTCCTCATCTGTTATTTATGTGTCATAGGCCCCAACATGAATTATTCAATGGACAGGGGGAAGTTACTGCTCCCGTCTCTCCCTGGCCAGACCATAAATCCAGGATGAGGGGAAAGGGGAGAGGGGGGAGAGAGAGTGGAGGGGAGGGGGGAGGGATAGAGGGGGAAGAGATGTGAGAGAGAGGGGGAGGGAGAAAGGGGAAGGGAGAGGGTGGATGGGGAGGGAGAGCAGAGTGGGGCGAAAGGGGGAGGGAGAGAGGATGCAGGGAGGGAAGTGGTCTCAGGAGGGCCATAGACTCACACAGGCAACATCATAAAGTCACCAGTAGAATGCTGTATTTATAACAGTGGGCTGCCAGAAGGAGACTGCAGAGTGAGAAGCGGAAAATAGGAAAATAGTGCTTTACTCAAACAACGGTCAGAATTTCAATTACACAGCACTAGATAGGCAAAGGTATTATTTCCATGGTTCTAGACCCAGTCACCTGCTTGCAATGAGACTCAGAGCAAATGAGCAGTTTGCTGATATATCCCCCATTAAATCTAAAGAGGGTGTTGTTTTATTTGATCCCACTCAAATTAATTCAGCACCTATTATACTGAACTTTATAGTTTTTTTTACATTTTTACATTTTTTGTCATTTAGCAGACGCTCTTATCCAGAGCGACTTACAGTTAGTGAGTGCATACATTATAATTTTTTTCATACTGGCCCCCCGTGGGAATCGAACCCACAACCCTGGCGTTGCAAACACCATGCTCTACCAATTGAGCTACATCCCTGCCGGCCATTCCCTCCCCTACCCTGGACCAATTGTGCGCCGCCCCATGGGTCTCCCGTTCATGGCCGACTACAACAGAGCCTGGATTCGAACCAGGATCTCTAGTGGCACAGCTAGCACTGTGATGCAGTGCCTTAGACCACTGCGCCACTCGGGAGACTCCGAATAAGTTCCGAATTAGAACATGACAAAAAAAAGTGTGAAGAATTTCTTAACAAAGTTAATCTCCCACCTCTATCTAATGTTGATTCTAATGCCATTGATGCACAGATTTCCCTTGTAGAACTTAAAGAAGTCTTACGATGCACAAATGTCCCTTGTCATCAAGGCAAAGGGTGGCTACTTTGAAGAATCTCAAATATCAAATATATTTTGATTTGTTTAACACTTTTTTGGTTACTACATGATTCCATATGTGTTATTTCATAGTTTTGATGTCTTCACTATTATTCTACAATGTAGAAAATAGTAAAAATAAAGAAAAACCATTGAATGAGTAGGTGTGTCCAAACTTTTGACTGGTACTGTATATATACACTACCGTTCAAAAGTTTGGGGTCACTTAGAAATGTCATTTATTTAAAAAGAAAAGCAATTTTTTGTCCATTAAAATAACATCAAATTGATCAGAAATACAGTGTAGACATTGTTAATGATGTAAATGGCTATTGTAGCTGGAAACGGCTGATTTTTAATGGAATATCTACATAGGCGTACAGAGGCCCATTATCAGCAACCATCAGTCCTGTGTTCCAATGGCACGTTGTGTTTGCTAATCCAAGTTTATCATTTTAAAAGGGTAATTGATCATTATAAAACCCTTTTGCAATTATGTTAGCACAGCTGAAAACTGTTGTGCTGATTAAAGAAGCAATAAAACTGGCCTTCTTGAGACTAGTTGAGTATCTGGAGCATCAGCAATTGTGGGTTCGATTACAGGCTCAAAATGGCCAGAAACAAAGAACTTTCTTCTGAAACTCATCAGTCTATTCTTGTCCTGAGAAATGAAGGCTATTCCATGCGAGAAATTGCCAAGAAAATGAAGATCTCGTACAACGCTGTGTACTACTCCCTTCACATAACAGCGCAAACTGTCTCTAACCAGAATAGAAAGAGGAGTGGGAGGCCCTGGTGCACAACTGAGCAAGAGGACAAATACATTAGAGTGTCTAGTTTGAGAAACAGACGCCTCACAGGTCCTCAACTGGCACCTTCATTAAATAGTACGCGCAAAACACCAGTCTCAACGTCAACAGTGAAGAGGCGACTCCAGGATGCTGACCTTCCAGGCAGAGTTGCAAAGGAAAAGCCATATCTCAGACTGGCCAATAAAAATAAAATATTAAGATGGGCAGTCTGAGAATAGCACCGGTTTGAGTGAGTCAAGAACTGCAACACTGCTGGGTTTGGTATTGGTATTTATTAGGATCCCCATTAGCCGCTGCAAAAGCATCAGCTACTCTTCCTGGGGTGTACATTAAACATGACATAATACATAGTATAGAACAGTATTAGTCAAGGACTGAAATTCATACATTTTGAAATAAAATCAAATGTTATTGGTCATATACACGTGTTTAGCAGATGTTATTGCGAGTGTAGCGAAATGCTTGTGCTTCTAGCTCAGACAGTGCAGTAATATCTAAAAAGTAATATCTAATAATTTCACAACAAATACCCAATACACACAAATCTATGTAAGGAATGGAATTAAGAATATAAACGCATTCCAGGTGAAGCTGGTTGAGAGAATGCCAAGAGTGTGCAAAGCTGTCATCAAGGCAAAGGGTGGCTATTTGAAGAATCTCAAATATAAAATATATTTTGATTTGTTTAACACTTTTTTGGTTACTAAATGATTCCACGTGTTATTTCATAGTATTGATGACTTCACTATTATTCTACAATATAAGAAATAATAAAAATAAAGAAAAACCCTTGAATGAGTAGGTGTGTCCAAACATTTGACTGGTAGTGTATATACCCCCCCCCCCCCCCCACCCCCAGCATGGTGGTGGCTGTGTCATTTTTATGGGTATGCTCGTCATCGGCAAGGACTAGGGAGTTTTTTAGGATAAAAAGAAAAGGAATAGAGCTAAGCACGGGCAAAATCCTAGTGGAAAACCTAGTTCAGTCTGCTTTCCAACAGACACTGGGAGACAAATTCACCTTTCAGCACGACAATAACCTAAAACACAAGGCCAAATATACACTGGAGTTGCTTACCAAGACAACATTGAATGTTCTTAAGTGGCCTAGTTACAGTTTTGACTTAAATCGGCTTGAAAATCTATGGCAAGACTTGAAAATGGCTGTCTAGCAATGATCAACAACCAACTTGACAGAACTGTTAAGTCCAGGTATGCAAAGCTCTTAGAGACTTACCCAGAAAGATTCACAACTGTAATCGCTGCCAAAGGTGATTCTAACATGTATTGAATCAGGGGTGTGAATACTTATGTAAATGAGATATTTTTGTATTTAATTTTCTATACATTTGCAAAATTTCTAAAAACATGTTTTCACTTCCTCATTATGGGGTATTGTATGTAGATGGATGAATTCAGGCTGTATGAATACTTTCTGATGGCACTGTGTATATAGACAGTTGTAACTTCTGGGGGCCGATGCATAAACAATGGAGAAGGAAATTGAATCTAATTCTGATCTTTGAAATGAGAACTAACATGTTGATTGTGAAGTGGAAACGATCATATCCAAATGGTCAATTAACGTTTGCCCTAATTTAGGGCAGTGTGTTCCTCTTTGCAATGAAGCATGAAAGCATGGAGAGTTTTGGACAGGCATATTTGTGAAAGCTTCTTCCTGCAAATGTGGTGTACATTTTTCTTTGGACTTCTTAAAAGTGCTGAAAGGTATCCCGTAGTGCTGTCTGCATTGAATAGTGTTCGGTAGGAGGTTAATGTAAAACAAATTGTTATATAAAATGGCGTCTATTTTAATCCTCAGCAGTTAAACCCAGTTTACAGGACAGGGACTGGGAGATGCCGCTGTAGGCTAATGGAAAGAGACCCCCCATGCCTTTATTCCATTGTTAAACTGGCCAGAATATTTATCCTTTCCTCATTCTCACTCTGTTCACACCCAGCGAGGGACGACTTCTTCATATTAAGAGAGGAAAATTAATATTGAACACAAAAGCAGGAAGCATCTCTCCCCGCAGTTTCTCTTGTCCAATCAAACTTTCAATCCCAATGACTTCCTCCCGGAGAGACAGGGCCGGGTCCCTTGGAGACCAGGCGGGAGCTCGCTTCAGCGCAATTCCGACGGGAGCGCCGAGATTCAGACTGCTGCAAATCCCCCCCGCTGGAGGAAATTGAATGCTGTCATGGATGGATTAGCCCCGTAATGGCAGGACACATATCTTGAGCCGACGAGACTGGCTAAGAAACTTTGAGTAAATGAGGAAGGGGAAAAAGCAATGAAATTCATTTCATAGCTCCTCAAGCACACTCACCCGAGGAGTGCCTCTTTACGAGAGGCTAAGCCCAGACAGTACCGACTTTTTGGGGAAACTTTTAGGAAAGTTTTCTGTGAATATTAGTATACTATGCAACATGAGGCCTGTATTATTGTGTCATGAGCTAAAACGATAGGTTATATGCCACAAACTGCTTTTGCCAGTTATACCACAACCTGTTTGCTTGGCAGTAATACAAGTTATGAGACATGACATGACTTTAAATATCTTATCCCCATGATAAGGCTATACAGGCTTTGTGAGTGCATAGAGAGAAGCATATGACTGTGAAAAGTGAGAACAATGAGAGCAGTGCTTGGGAGTGAATTATTGGGCTGTATTTAAGAAACATATATGCTTACAGCACCACAAAATATCCAGGCCAGCTGCCCAATGTTACTTTGTTACAGAGAGCAGGTGTTAAGAGGCTGGTAAACAGGGTACAGGCAACTGATAACCTTTTTGGTTATCAAAATGTGTTTCTATTTGCATACATATCAGTAATATATTAGGGCAAAATGTATAAGCAGCTTTCCAGATCCCACCATATGTTTGAAACCACCCTGGGGAGCGACAATTTACTACAAATAATTTGAACCTTGGCAGAGCCCTGTGACCACTGTGAATCTAACCTGGAGCTATTTGCTTGGATAATTGTTTAGAAGTTGTTAAAAGTGTAGGAACATCGGCCCTCACCCGTGAAGTGCACAACTCAGTCCTATTTAACGGTTTCCAGTGATTGCACTTTCCCAAAGCGGAATGAAACTGCGAAGGCCAACTCTGCTGCAGATTTGTATAGGACCTAATTTATTGAACAATTCCGCTCAAGTTGCACAAAAAGCAGGCACCTCGAGCAGGGTTTTATAAAAACCATAAAGTGATTTATCAGATTCAAGAACAAATGTACAGTATATGTAAAGCCTAATAACAGCATTATATACACACAACCGAATGTTTGTATACGACGCTCCAGTGTAGCTCCCATCACTGACCTGCAGTGACACGATAACACAATGACCCTCACCCTAACTCTTCATGATTAAGCGAAAGTGTTGATGCGGAGCACACAGAGTGAATGTAATAATTCAAACTGGTCTTAATAAGGAGGGATGAGGCATCCCCTCCACTCTGCTGACAGACATGATGGGATGTGCAAATGGCACCCTATTCCCTATATAGTGCACTGCTTTTGACTAGGGCCCAATGGCACCCTTTTCCCTACATAGTGCACTACTTTTGATCAGAGCCTTATGGGTCCTGGTCTAAAGTAGTGCACTATAAAGGTAATAGGGTGCCATTTTGGACACAGCAGAGCCTTATCGCTGTTTCGGTTAGTTCTTATTGTACTATTTCACTGTAGAGCCCACAGTCCCGCTCAACCTGCCTCAGATAGCTCCTTTGTCCCACCCACCATACACGCGGAGACCGGCTCAATCGGTGCCTCCAGTGATGCTATCTCTTTCATCGTTACTCAACGCTTAGGTTTACCTCCAATGTACTCATATCCTTCCATATCCTTGTCTGTACATAATGCCCTGAATCTATTCTACAACGCGCGGAAATCTGCCCCTTTTATTCTCTGTACCCAACGCACTAGAAGACTTAAAGCCTTTAGCCGTATCCTTATTCTATTCATCCTCGGTTCCTCTGGTGATGTAGAGGTTAACCCAGGCCCTGTAGCCCCCAGTACCACTCCTACTCCCCAGGAGCTATCATTTGTTGACTTCTGTAACCGTAAAAGCCTTGGATTCTTGCATGTTAACATCAGGA
Organism: Coregonus lavaretus; assembly: GCF_964263955.1. NCBI lineage: Eukaryota > Metazoa > Chordata > Actinopteri > Salmoniformes > Salmonidae > Coregonus > Coregonus lavaretus. The sequence goes on from NC_139995.1 coordinate 38,334,841, forward strand.
TCCTTCCCCCAAGTTTGAGTTACTCACTGCGTTAGCACACTCAGCCAACCCTGATGTTCTAGCAGTGTCTGAATCCTGGCTTAGGAAGGCCACCAAAAATTCAGAAATGTCCATCCCCAACTACAACATCTTCCATCTAGATAGACCTGCCAAAGGAGACGGAGTTGCAATCTACTGTAGAGATGGCCTGCAGAGCTCTATCACACTATCCAGGTCTGTGCCCAAACAGTTTGAGCTTCTACCTCTAAAAATCCACCCTTCCAGAAATAAGTCTCTCACTGTTGCCGCTTGCTACAGACCCCCCTCAGCCCCCAGCTGTGCCATGGACACCATATGTGAATTGATTGCCCCCCATTTATCCTCAGTGACCTAACTGGGATATGCTTAACACCCCGGCCATCCTACAATCTAAACTAGATGCCCTCAGTCTCACACAAATTATCAAGGAACCCTAAAACACTTTAGCGAGCAGGCCTTTCTAATTGACCTGGCCCGGGTATCCTGGATGGATATTGACCTCATTCCGTCAGTGGAGGATGCCTGGTTGTTCTTTTTAAGTGCTTTCCTCTCCATCTTAAATACGCATGGCCCATTCAAAAAACAGATATAGCTCCTGGTTCACCCCAGACTTGACTGCCCTTGACCAGCACAAAAACATCCTGTGGCGTACTGCATTAGCATCGAACAGCCCCCGCGATATGCAACTTTTCAGGGAAGTCAGGAACCAATATACACAATCAGTTAGGAAAGCAAAGGCTAGCTTTTTCAAACAGATATTTGCATCCTGTAGCACTAACTCCAAAAGGTTTTGGGACACTGTAAAGTCCATGGAGAATAAGAGCACCTCCTCCCAGCTGCCCACTGCACTGAGGCTAGGAAACACTATCACCACCGATAAATCTACGATAATCGAGAATTTCAACAAGCATTTCGCTACGGCTGGCCATGCTTTCCACCTGGCTACCCCTACCCCGGCCACCAGCTCTGCACCCTCCGCTGCAACTTGCCAATGCCCCCCGCTTCTCCTTCACCCAAATTCAGACAGCTGATGTTCTTTAAGAGCTGCAAAATCTGGACCCCTACAAATCAGCTGCGCTAGACAATCTGGACCCTTTCTTTCTAAAATTAGCCGCCAAAATTGTCGCAACCCCTATTACTAGCCTCTTCAACCTCTCTTTTGTATCGTCTGAGATCCCCGGAGATTGGAAAGCTGCCGCGGTCATCCCCCTCTTAAAAGGGGGTGACAGTCTAGATTCAAACTGTTACAGACCTATATCCATCCTGCCCTGCCTTTCGAAAGTATTTGAAAGCCAAGTTAACAAACAGATCACCGACCATTTCGAATCCCACCGTACCTTCTCCGCTATGCAATCTGGTTTCAGAGCTGGTCATGGGTGCACCTCAGCCACGCTCAAGGTCAATATTATAACCGCGATCGATAAAATACAGTACTGTGCAGCCGTCTTCATCGACCTGGCCAAGGCTTTCGACTCTGTCAATCACCGCATTCTTATTGGCAGACTAAATGGCTTCGGTTTCTCAAATGACTGCCTCACCTGGTTCACCAACTACTTCTCAGATAGAATTCAATGTGTCAAATCGGAGGGCCTGTTGTCTGGACCTCTGGCAGTCTCTATGGGAGTGCCACAGGGTTCAATTCTCGGGCCGACTCTATTCTCTGTGTATATCAATAATGTTGCTCTTGCTGCTGGTGACTCTCAGATCCACCTCTACGCAGACGACACTATTTTGTATACATCTGGCCTTCCACTGTGTTAACAAACCTCCAAACGAGCTTCAATGCCATACAACACTCCTTCCGTAGCCTCCAACTGCTCTTAAACGCTAGTAAAACTAAATGCATGCTCTTCAATCGAACGCTGCTTGCACCCGCCCGCCCGACTAGAATCACTACTCTCAGCGGGTCTGCAAATGCCTAGGTGTCTGGTTAGACTGTAAACTCTCCTTCCAGACTCACATTAAGCATCTCCAATCCAAAGTTAAATCTAGAATCGGCTTCCTATTTCGCAACAAATCATCCTTCACTCATGCTGCCAAACATGCCCTCGTAAAACTGACTATCCTACCGATCCTTGACTTCGGCGATGTAATTTACAAAATAGCCTCCAACACTCTACTCAGCAAATTAGATGTAGTCTATCATAGTGCCATCCGATTTGTCACCAAAGCCACATATACTACCCACCATTGTGACCTGTACGCTCTAGTTGGCTGGCCCTCACTACATATTCGTCGCCAAACCCACTGGCTCCAGGTCATCTATAAATCACTGCTAGGCAAATCCCCGCCTTATTTTAGCTCATTGGTCACCATAGCAACACCCACCCGTAGTATGCGCTCCAGCAGGTATATCTCACTGGTCATCCCCAAAGCCAACACCTCCTTTGGCCGCCATTCCTTCCAGTTCTCTGCTGCCAATGACTGGAACGAACTGCAAAAATCTCTGAAGCTGGAGACTCTTATCTCCCTCACTAACTTTAAGCATCAGTTGTCAGAGCATCTTACCAATCACTGCACCTGTACACATCCCATCTGTAATTAGCCCACCCAACTACCTCATCCCGATATTGTTATTTATTTTGCTCATTTGCACCTCAGTATCTCTATTTGCACATCTTCTGCACATCTATCACTCCAGTGTTAATACTAAATTGTAATTATTTTGCACTATGGCCTATTTATTGCCTTACCTCCATAACTTACTACATTTGCACACTGTATATAGATTTTCTATTGTGTTTTTGACTGTACGTTTTGTTTATCCCATATGTAACTCTGTGTTGTTGTTGTTTTTATCGCACTACTTTGCTTTATCTTGGCCAGGTCGCAGTTGTAAATGAGAACTTGTTCTCAACTGGCTTACCTGGTTAAATAAAGGTTAAATAAAAATAAATAAAACAGCAATGGAATTGAACCATTCACAGCTTTCAGGAGGAAGCATCGTCAACAACTTCCACCTTTGGATTCTCCCCGACAGCAGTTTCATTCAACTTGGACTTTTCCTGACTCAATGTAAACTATCATGGTCCTGTCAGCAAAATCATGCCCCACACAACCAGTGGTCGCTGTGATGATTGGTCTCTAAAAAGATATATAAGATACAATATTGCCGACCCTAGCTGTAGGCCTAACCTGCGCCTCAAGTTTGGAATTTGATGGCTGTTCCCTGTTCCCTGTCATCTAATTCATTTAGTGCAGAAGCTGGTAGTCTGGCGGTGGACTGCGATAAGTGTTAATCTTGGTCAGCAGCAGTGTGTGGAGCACAGCCTCATTCCACAACGCAGTGGTTGGGAATGATAACATAAAAACAGGCAGGGCAGGGAAGGAAATGGGGAGACCTTTATCGCACATGTGCCAGTATACAGTATCCAAGTGACCAAGCGTTCTATCTGTTTGTGTGTGTGTGTGTGTGTGTGTGTAGGAGAAATAGATGTTTTTTGAAAAATACAGTTTTTTATCTTCTACTGGGAGGAAACACCATTGATTTTCTGACTTTCTGACAGGATCCATGTTCATGAAATTGCCATTCCACCATTCCATGTTTAATCATCTCATCTATGTACAGTGAGGGAAAAAAGTATTTGATCCCCTGCTGATTTTGTACGTTTGCCCACTGACAAAGAAATGATCAGTCTATAATTTTAATGGTAGGTTTATTTGAACAGTGAGAGACAGTATAACAACCAAAAAATCCAGAAAAACGCATGTCAAAAATTTTATAATTTGATTTGCATTTTAATGAGGGAAATAAGTATTTGACCCCTCTGCAAAACATGACTTAGTACTTGGTGGCAAAACCCCCTCTCAATCAGAAAGATTTCTGGCTCCCAGGTGTCTTTAAATACAGGTAAAGAGCTGAGATTAGGAGCACACTCTTAAAGGGAGTGCTCCTAACTCAATGTAAACTAATCTCAGTTTATTACCTGTATAAAATACATCTGTCCACAAAAGCAATCAATCAATCAGATTCCAAACTCTCCACCATGGTCAAGACCAAAGAGCTCTCCAAGGATGTCAGGGACAAGATTGTAGACCTATACAAGGCTGGAATGGGCTACAAGACCATCGCCAAGCAGCTTGGTGAGAAGGTGACCGCAGTTGGTGCGATTTTTCGCAAATGGAAGAAACACAAAATAACTGTCAATCTCCCTCGGCCTGGGGCTCCATGCAAGATCTCACCTCGTGGAGTTGCAATGATCATGAGAACGGTGAGGAATCAGCCCAGATCTACACGGGAGGATCTTGTCAATGATCTCAAGGCAGCTGGGACCATAGTCACCAAGAAAACAATTGATAACACACTATGCCGTGAAGGACTGAAATCCTGCAGCGCCCGCAAGCTCCCCCTGCTCAAGAAAGCACATATACAGGCCCGTCTGAAGTTTGCCAATGAACATCTGAATGATTCAGAGGAGAACTGGGTGAAAGTGTTGTGGTCAGATGAGACCAAAATCGAGCTCTTTGGCATCAACTCAACTCGCCGTGTTTGGAGGAGGAGGAATGCTGCCTATGACCCCAAGAACACCATCCCCACCATCAAACATGGAGGTGGAAACATTATGCTTTGGGGGTGTTTTTCTGCTAAGGGGACAGGACAACTTCACCGCATCAAAGGGACGATGGACGGGGCCATGTACCATTAAATCTTGGGTGAGAACCTCCTTCCCTCAGCCAGGGCATTGAAAATGCGTCGTGGATAGGTATTCCAGCATGACAATGGCAACAAAGGAGTGGCTCAAGAAGAAGCACATTAAGGTCCTGGAGTGGCCTAGCCAGTCTCCAGACCTTAATCCCATAGAAAATCTGTGGAGGGAGCTGAAGGTTCGAGTTGCCAAACGTCAGCCTCGAAACCTTAATGACTTGGAGAAGATCTGCAAAGAGGAGTGGGACAAAATCCCTCCTGAGATGTGTGCAAACCTGATGGCCAACTACAAGAAACGTCTGACCTCTGTGATTGCCAACAAGGATTTTGCCACCAAGTACTAAGTCATGTTTTGCAGAGGGGTCAAATACTTATTTCCCTCATTAAAATGCAAATCATTTTATAACATTTTTGACATGCGCTTTTCTGGATTGTTTTGTTGTTATTCTGTCTCTCACTGTTCAAATAAACCTACCATTAAAATTATAGACTGATCATGTCTTTGTCAGTGGGCAAATGTACAAAATCAGCAGGGGATCAAATACTTTTTTCCCTCACTGTATATCTCTGTCAATTCATTGATTGACTCATTTGAAAATATTAAAGCAATCTCACAAGAAAAGCTCATATTTTCTGAAGTGCAACAGCCTAAGAAACACTGACATTCTTAGAATAGTAAAACAACTAATATTTACATGCAAGCGCAACAGGTTAAGTTTAATCATGCTAGCGAGAGGTTAGAGTAAGGTTAGGTCATCACATGATAAACCAGTCAGTCTTACATCCAGTTCTCTAAATTCCTCTCTTTTATTTTATCACCTCCAGTTATTAAACATAGTCATTGGATAGAGTACAAACTCACCTTCAACGAGGAGCTACAAAATGGGTTTGGGGAACAATAGTATTGATGTCCTCATAAGGAGGTGAGAGAACTTTGTCTGCGAAATCAACAACATTCCTCAGAGATCCGTGTTTGATGTCCAGAAAGGGAGTGCTCCTGTTTTTAATTGACGTGGCCTCATCAGATTGCCTGGTATTATGACTTAATTAGAACTATGGAGATAAAGTTTAATGAGGAACAGAGGTACCGGCTAGATATGCAAAATGTAGCATATATTTAGATTTTTTTATTTTTTTTTATTTAACCTTTATTTAACCAGGTAAGCCAGTTGAAAACAAGTTCTCATTTACAACTGCGACCTGGCCAAGATAAAGCAAAGCAGTGCGATAAAAACAACAACACAGAGTTACATATGGGGTAAAAAAAACATAAGGTCATAAAATACAACAGAAAATATATATACAGTGTGTGCAAATGTAGCAAGTTATGGAGGTAAGGCAATAAATAGGCTATAGTGCAAAATAATTACAATTAGTATTAACACTGGAATGCTAGATGTGCAAGAGATTATGTGCAAATAGAGATACTGGGGTGCAAAAGAGCAAAATAAATAACAATATAGGGATGAGGTAGTTGGGTTGGCTAATTTCAGATGGGCTGTGTACACTCCACCAAAAGCATACTCCACGTTAAATGAGACACTGACTTGGTCTTGAATGTAACGTTGGGATTTGTTTTATTACAAGCTCTGTACATGGCGTTTGTAACTTAATAAAAGGCTCATCGCAGTCAAAATTAAGTTTTTCTTGTGTTTTATATCACATTGTACAACAGCTGATGAAACTAACACTATAAAAGTGTGAAAACATTTGATCAGTGTTATTTCCTGATAGTTGCTGGTTGAAAATACAATCTACACAGGACCTTGTAATCAGCAGGTTTGCATGGGCGGGCGTTTCGGCTTTCCATGGTGACATCACCATGCGGTAAATTGGTCAATAGACCAATAAGAAAGAGAGTTCCAAACCTCTTTTCCAATAACAGCTAGTTTTCCGTTTTCCCCTCCCCAATCAGATCATTCCCAGACAGTCCTAGCAAAATTATTTCTTGAGAAATAGTTATTAGCAAAAAAGCTATTTTTTGCCAATTTTAATGAATATCTATTATGTAAGGTAGGCCTACTTAATTGCTACCGAGAAATGATTTGATATCAATATAAAAACAGATGCATTGGGCCGTTAAGTTTACAAAGGTAACAGTATTAGTATTCTATAAGAAAACATCATAGGTTCATGAGGTCGGGTGGTAGCAAGATCTGAGATCATTATAGAGGAAATGCAAGAGAAAAAGGGCCATAAAAAAACATGAATGCATTTGAATTCCATACCCTTTTCCACAAAGTGTGTAATTGCTCACTCCTCCATTGTGGATTTAAACAAACACATTGGATTTATGTAAGCATGATTCCTTGATTCCATAAGGGGGAGGGAACTTGGAGGTAGAAGGCTAGAGAATGAGACCACGGCCATGATAGCTATACAGAGAAGAGCAGACTTTCTGAGGCATCCAAGGGTTAGGGCATTAGACAGCCTGAACTGCTATGCTGAGCCACAAAGATAGCAGTGTAATTATCACAGAGGGCTTTGTGGCCCTGCGCTCCCTACTCTTGTTGGCTATTGTTTGCCTATGATTACAGCTTAAAGGCTTATTACTGTCCGCAAGCTAGCTGAGCTAGCCAGCTGAATCGCTGAGTAGCTTCACTGCCGTCGTCACTGTCAGGGAGTAATGGCAATAAGACTAACTAACAGAAAGTATCCTCTAGTCTAAATGAAAGCTTGCGGACGTGTACCTATTGTTATTGTGTTATTTAAAAAAATTTGTTCTTGTGTTATTTTAAAAAAATTACACCGTGCACATTCTGTATAGGCAAAGTACATTTCTGTGAACAACAGACAATACAAGTATCTAACCCTATCAAATACTGCTCAAAACAAACTAAGGACTGAGCAGTGTATGTTAAAATGAGCTCAGTCAACCAGCGTCTGAAATTAAACCTTTAGGTGTCTCTCTGTCAGTATTGAGTGGGATTATCCAAAAAAAATCCCATTATCCCTTTTAAAATGATGTTGTGGAATGGAATCGCAGGTTGAAGAGATGTTAAGGTTTGGGGAATGTGTTTTTACTCCTTGCCCCTCAGAGTATTGGAACATGTCAAACATCTTTAAAGCCTTGTTTTAGGATGCTGAAGGACGGCAACGTTCTCACAGCTGAGTTTCTTTCTTACTTTAGTCCCAGAAACTCAATGCACATTTCACATTTTTAAAAGAGGACCTTCAAAAGTAAACCATTTAGTGCTCATTGTTCTAAAAAAGCAGTTAAGTGAGAACCTTATATATTTTTTTGAGAGACAAGAGGTGTGCATTTGAAAGGAGGACTTGACAGAAACCCATGTATTCATAGAAAGTGAATGCATAAACTAAACTAAAGAGAAAGCGAAAGGACATGGCGAGAAAGATATGACATGTCAACTGCTGCAAAGGTACTAAGAAATTAACTGACAATTAGCTGGCTCCATCACATAAAAGCTACCTGACAGCACCATTTAAGGGTTCTCTGTTAAATGGAAATAATTGGAAGTGATTATTCCTGCTCAAATTAAATAAATATGCCCATGCATTTCATGCCAGTTTCCATAAAAAGGAACATTTGATCACACTGAGTTAACCCAAAAGTTAATTTAGTAAAGCCTTCCCAAAGTATGACAGTAGGACTTCAAAAATTATTAATAAGCAAGGCTCATTATTCAGCTGATCTGAATGCTCTGTAAAACATTTAAAGTGGGACCAAGTTTGGTATTGAGATGGAATGTTTATTTGTACGTTTGTATTTGTTGCATTTTAACCAATGCAACAAATACAAATTATTAATTTGATTTCAATGTATTTATTTGTATTTGTTTTGGCATTAATCTGCTTCCATCATATAATATGCCTTCTCTTGCTGTATGTGGATATGTTGCATACATAACCTTCAGACATAGGACCTGTGATTGACATTTTCGGCTATAAGTTGCGATCTCTGCTTCAATCATTTCCCCCAACCTGCCCCTCTGCTTTCCTTCCACCACAGGACCTCCCTTCTCTGTTTACCTGTCTATTCCCTCTATTCTCTTCTGCTCACAATCCTATCCCCACATTATACCCTGACATTGTCTCACTGTATTTCATTCCCAACCTCTCCTTCCATATGTTTCCCCTCAGTTTCTTTCCTTTCAACTCCCCTGTCTTTCTCTCAAAGAACACACACGCACACTCCTCTTCTTTCTCTCTGATGGGTTTCATTACTGTACTCAATCTCAGCCCTGTGGACAGCTTCTCCCAGGCGCTGTGCACCTCAATATAATCCTTTTAATTAAAGGACCTGCACCCTGGTCACCGCTGCCCCGCGCCTGCCTCTGCCCTTTCTCACACGTCCCCAGCCTTTTGTTCGCCCGGCACTCACCCACTCGTTTCATGTCAAGCTATGCTCTTGCCATTTGAAAGGAAGAGGCGTCACCTTTGTCTCTTTCCCTTTATGTGGCCTTAAACTCCCGCCGCCGCAATATTGCAGAGTGCGTGTCTCAGTGTGTGTCTCTCTCTCTCTGTGTGTGTGTGTGTGTGTGTGTGTGTGTGTGTGTGTGTGTATGATTGGGATGGTGGATGGGGAGTTCATCCAGATCAGGGCTCATCAGGGTTAAATCAGCTTTTAACAGAGCTTGATTGCCTCTGATTGGCTGCTGATAAGAGGGCAAAGGGTTGAGCTGCTATTTAGTTGAACTCTTCTGTAGATTCGCACATCAATTTGCCATTATTAAAGCTACATTCCACCTCGTAAGGCTGTCAGGCTCATAACATGACAACTTCATAGCTTCCCCCTGTATAGGTGTGGTCGTTCTAAGTTATGTTGGTGATAAATGTTATCTGCCTTTATATTACATCTACCCAGAGACAGAATTAGTCTGTCTAACTATAAACCTGATATGTCAGCTTTGTCTTGAATGTGTTTTTCTAGTTGGGCAGGTATGTGTTTACTGGTAGATGAAGAAAGGAGTGCAGATTGTAGATCTTGTTTTAGACACCTTTAAACAGTCATGTTTTAGGTATTCAACTGTTTTTTCCATGGGCCGAGCCACTGGCAACGCTGTCGCACAGATCTTAATGACACCAGTGACATAAACCTGAAAGGCTCTATGCCCAGGTGTATTTACTTATCACTAGCCGTAATGCCCTTTCCAGTCTTGTGCATCCCCTCTCAATTTCAAGGCTATCAAAGGAGCTGTATTCCCCCCGAGAGGCTACCGCTTGTCTTCCCCGATCCTCCTTGCCTGCTGATTGATAAGAAAGTATTTAACCTCCCCTGCCTTGCCCTTGACCCATCTCCATGCACTATTCATTGGGGTTTTTAAAAGTAACATTGGGCTTGCTTTGGATGATCCTCTGCTATATCGGAGGGCGTTATCAATCTCTCTCCGGAGTCCCCCCGTCTTTTATGCATGCGCACTCGGTTGCGAGAGTGAGTGCACCCTGGCCCAACCAGACAGGACATTTATTCACTCTGTTCTCCACGTCTTGAGCGGTCAGGCGGATAGCTCCGGCTCTCTCCACTCCGGCCCCGCCGCTTCGCTCGCTGCCCTGGCAAAGCCCCCATCTTTCACCCTGTAGCGTTAGCATGTGCAACATGCTGCTCCTTTTCCTTTGACGGGCAAACAGAGGGTCGTAAATCAGGAGTGGAGGGCAGGTGGGAGGGTTGAGTGGTTGCCCGATGGAGTATTGAGTTTAATGACCGTGTGCCTGGATGTTAGAGGCCAACCCATCCCTGGGATTAAAGAAGGGTAGGTGGGAGTCCGCAGGAGGGAGGGGAGGCAGTAGGGCAGGAGAAGGTGTGGCACGCTGGTTGACCTTCCATATTATTCACAAATCACGGCCCTGCATGTTGTCTCACATTGTGTTCTAATCGATCTGGGAGACAATAGATTATTCACAAGCGCCACTAGGGGTCAAAATGGTTTTCCTGTCTTGCCTTTAATGGGAGACTTTTCTAGACTCTCATTAAATAGAATTTCACAGAGCCCCTCCACATTTTTGTGAATACCAATTAACGTATGTTTGTACACCCTTGGGAGATGCTCCAACAACAACCAGAACAAAAGAGACGGAATTCAGCCAGCCCTCAGACGGTCGACTCTCATAACATAACATTTTTCCACCCTCCTGTAGCTAAAGGGTTAACTTCTCATCTCTGTGTTTTCATTTCCTGTTTATCTGAGGCTCATATTTGGTGTAAGGTGTTTATGGGGGAACTCCATTTCTCACTTCTTACATTGCAGATGACACATCTAGCTCTATGACCCCTGTGGCTGGCTTTAAATAAAGGAGTGATTTGAAGCGCTGGAGGAGCATTTGGAAAGCAAAATGCCAGTAAAAGGAGATGATATCCCTAAACAAGGTTTACAATGAAAGTGAGAGTGGACAGATAAACAAAAGGAAATACTATTTCATATTGGATGGTTATCTACATGGCCCGATGAAAATACTTCTCTTTATATCCACTATATTTACCAGTACCATGGGTTTAGTCATTTTTGCTATTCTCAGTCTGTTTGTATGCATCTCAGAGGTAAGGCAATGCAATTTTTATTTTTATTTAACTATGTAAGTCAGTTAAGAACAAATACTTATTTACAATGACGGCCTACCCCGGCCAAACCCGGACGACGCTGAGCCAATTGTTGCGCCGCCCAATGGGACTCCCAATCACTGTCGGATTGTGATACAGCCTGGAATCTAACCAGGGTCTGTAGTGACACCTCTAGCACTGAGATGCAGTGCCTTAGACCGCTGCGCCACTCGGGAGCCGAGTATTTGAGTATTTGATGGTCTAATGACAACTAAGGGCCCAATATCAGTTATTAAACAGGAAAGGCTACAGTAGAAATTGAACAGAGCTGCCATTGGTATTATTGAATCCACAAGGGATACATCTCAACAGTCAAAAATGGCTTCTTGGACTGCCATCCTCTGTTTTATCTGCACTGATCTGAGGTGACAGAATAGGTGAAGTTGATATGGGAAAACGTATTGACTCTCCCGTTTGTACACACCAGAGGTGTGGACTTGAGTCACATGACTTGGACTCGAGTCTGACTCGAGTCACAAATTTGATGACTTGACAGAAAATAAAATAACTCGAGACTTGACATGGACTTGGAGCCTCAAGACTCGGGACCCGACTTTGAATTGAGATTGATGACTTGAAATGATCTGATTAAATCCGTCTTACCTAATTTCTACCAGCATATCACCTGTGCAACTAGAGGCAAACAAACTCTACATCACCTTTACTCCACACACAGAAACGCATACAAAGCTCTCCCTCACCCTCCATTTGGCAAATCTGACCATAACTTTATCCTCCTGATTCCTGCTTACAAGTAAAAACTCAAACAGGAAGTACCAGTCAATACAGAAGTGGTCCGATGAAGCGGATGCTAAACTACTGTTTTGCTAGCACAGACTGGAATATGTTTCAGGATTCATCCGATGGCATTGAGGAGTCATCGGCTTCATTAATAAGTGCATCGACTACGTCGTCCCCACAGTGATCGTACATACATATCCCAACCAGAAGCCATGAATTACAGGCAACATCCGCACATGAGCTAAAGGCTAGAGCTGATACTTTCAAGGAGCGGGACACTAATCTGGACTCTTATAAGAAATCCCGCTACGACCTCCGACGAACCATCAAATAGAAAAAGCGTAAATACAGGACTAAGATCGAATCCTACTACACCTGATTACAAAGGGAAACCCAGCCGCGAGTTGCCCAGTGACGCAAGCCTACCAGACGAGCAAAATGCCTTACATGTTCGCTTCGAGGCAAGCAACACTGAAACATGCATGACAGCACCAGCTGTTCCGGACGACTGTGTGATCACGCTCCGTAGCCGAGATGAGTAAGACATTTAAAGAGGTTACCATTCACAAGGCTGCAGGGCCAGATGGATTACCATAATGAGTACTCAGAGCATGCGCTGAACAGCTGGCACGTGTCTTCACTGACATCTTCAACCTCTCCCTGACCCAGTCTGTAATACCTATATGTTTCAAGCAGAACACCATAGTCCATGTACCCAAGAACGCCAAGGTAACCTATCTAAATGACTATCGCCCCATAAGACTCACGTGTAGCCATGAAATGCTTTGAAAGGCTTGTCATGGCTCACATCAACATCATCATTCCAGAAACCCTTGACCCACACCCAATTTGCATACCGCCCCAACAGATCCACAGATGACGCAATCTCTATTGCACTCCACACTGCCCTTTCCCACCTGGACAAAAGGAGCTATGTGAGAATGCTGTTCATTGAATACAGCTCAGCGTTCAACACCATAGTGCCCTCCAAGCTTATCACTAAGCTAGGAACCTGGGACTGAACACCTCCCTCTGCAACTGGATCCTGGACTTCCACAATGACCCTCAACACGGGGGCCCCATAGGGGTGCATGCTTAGTTCCCTCTTGTACTCCCTGTTCACCCAAGACTGCATGACCTCGCACGACTCCAACACCATCATTAAGTTTGCCGCCAACACGACGGTGGTAGGCCTGATCACCAACAACAATGAGACAGCCTATAGGGAGGAGGTCAGAAACCTGACAGTGTGGTGCCAGGACAGTGTGGTGCCTCTCCCTCAATGTCAGCAAGACAAAGGAGCTGATCCAATATGCTGTAATAGAAATAAGGCCATGCTCATAAAATGTTGTTGTCCTCCCTCATCTTAAACGGCACCGACCGCCACTAGTCTAAAGATAGCGGTAACATCTGCTATACCTTCAGTACTTATGGGTACTTATGGGGTGAAGATATAGTCTCCCGAGTGGCGCAGTGGTCTAAGGCACTGCATCGTAGTGCTAGCTGTGCCACTTGAGATCCTGGTTCGAATCCTGCGACCGGGAGACCCATGGGGTGGCGCGCAATTGGCCCAGCGTCGTCCAGGGTAGGGGAGGGGAGGGAATGGCCGGCAGGGATGTAGCTCAGTTGGTAGAGCATGGTGTTTGCAACGCCAGGGTTGTGGGTTCGATTCCCACAGGGGGTATGAAAAATAATAATGTATGCACTAACTGTAAGTCGCTCTGGATAAGAGTGTCTGCTAAATGACTAAAAATGTTTTTGTAAGATGTAACATATTCTGGGGAATTAATTACGATATATGTGAGGAAGAAAAAGGTACAAACAGATAATTCTTTCCATCCTGTAACCTCCACTGCATACAGGTAGGCCATATGATACTGCTTGCGCTGGACTCCAGAGAAGTGACAATGTGACTTGATATTGACTGCTTACATGAATGACTTTCAGCTCAAATTGCAGGTGTAAAATGCCGTTTCATGCAGAGATTGTGCACGCATGTTTATTTCTGTATAAACATTTCTTGCGTTTTGAAAAGGCATCACCATTTATGGTTGCAGTGCTTATTTTAGCATGTCAATCTTGGTGGGGCAAACAAAACAAAAAAATTGGGGATGCATGCCAGCAAAGCCACTACACAACACATTAATTGCACTATAACAGTGAAAAACGGTGCCCAAAAACTGTTAGGGCCTACATAAAGCTGTCCCAACAGCAGCATGCCAACAGCAGTCCCAACACCTTATCACTGCTACACCTGGCTACCTTGTCTGGCAGTGAAACAGTTAATTCAGCATCATTTACTGCCTTTAAAAAAACATATCTGATATGGCTGACTTGTAAGGACAGATACTGAGAGACGAGAAGCAAGTACAGGGAGTGAACATTTAATATAAACAGACATGAAACAAAACACGGACAGCGTCTGGACAGGGGAAACATAACAACATTAATGCAGACACCGGGATAATACTGGGGAACAGACAGAAATAGAAGTGGCAATCAACAAAGGGAAGGAGGCCAGGTGAGTCCAATGAGCGCCGATGTGCATAACGATGGTGACAGGTGTGCGTAATGATAGGCAGCCTGGCGCCCTCGAGCGCCAGGGAGAGGGAGCGGGAGCAGGCGTGACAGAACCCTTCCTCTAGGGACGCCACCCGGATTCCCACCTGGGCGAGCCTGACGGGCTCTTATACACAATATTAGGCCCAGCCTTTGGAACTTTGGTTTTCCTAGATACGGGTACTATATTGTGATCACTACATCCAATGCATTTGGATACTGCTTTCAAACAAATCTCTGCAGTATTAGGAAAGATATGATCAATACTTGTTGATTATTTAATTCCTGTACTGTTTGTAACCACCCTGGTAGGTTGACTTATAACCTGAACCAGGTTGCAGGCACTGGTTACAGTTTGAAGCTTTCTCTTGAGTGGGCAGCCTGATGAAAGCCAGTCAATATTTAAATCACCCAGAAAGTATACCTCTCTATTGATATCACATACATTATCAAGCATTTCACACGTTATCCAGATACTGACTGTTAGAACTTGGTGGTCTATAGCAGCTTCCCACCAGAATTGGCTTTAGGTGAGGCAGATGAACCTGTAGCCATATTACTTCAACAGTATTTCACATGAGATCCTCTCTAATCTTCACAGGAATGTGGTTCTGAATATAAACAGCAACACCTCCACCATTGGCATTTCTATCTTTTCTGTAAATGTTATAACCTTGTATTGCTACCACTGTATCATCAAAGGTATTATCTAAGTGAGTTTCAGAGATAGTCAGAATATGAATGTCATCTGTTACTAGCAAATTATTGATTTCATGAACCTTGTTTCTTAAGCTACATATTTTAACGTGGGCATGACATGGGATGTGAGTCTGATGAGCCGGCTGAGGCGTGACATGGGATGGGAGCCTGCCGAGCCAACCGAAGCAAGGAAACCTGTGGTGATTGATGGACGGAGTCAGGCGCAGGAGTAAAATAACCGGATGCAGATTTATTCCTTCCAGACATACAATGCGCCTACAACGGCAATCGAAACAGGTACAGGGGAAACAATCTCAACCGAGCTACTCTCCTCCCACATAGGACAATCACTCACAAAGACAAGGGGGCAGAGGGAACACTTATACACAGACTAATTAGGGGATGAGCACCAGGTGTGTGTGATTGACAAGACAAGACAAGTGGAGTGATGAGAATGGGAGCGGCAGTAGCTAGTAAGCCGGTGATGACGAACGCCGAAACCTGCCTGAACAAGGAGGGGAGGCAGCCTCGGCGGAAGTCGTGACAGTACCCAGGTCGAGAGGGGCAGACTCCAGGTCAAGAGCCAGACCCGATCCCCCGGTACGAAGACCGGGGCCTCCCTGCGGTGGCGGTCAGCGTTGGCCTTCTGACAACGCACGGCGCGCTGGAGGTGAACGTGGGCAGCGTCCCAAGTCTCCTCCGCGCGCCGAAACCAGTCATCCACCAGAGGAGCCTCGGTCTGGCTCTGGTGCCACGGTGCCAGAACCGGTTGGTAACCTAAAACACATTGGAAGGGCGTTAGGTGTTAGGTTAGTGGAGGAGTGGCAGAGAGAGTTCTGGGCATATTCTGCCCATGGCAAGAACACAGACTCCCCCAGCCGGTCCTGGCAGTAGGTCCGCAGGAACCTACCCACATCTTGATTAACCCTTTCCACCTGCCCATTACTCTCGGGGTGGAATCCAGAGGTCAGGCTGACCGAGACCCCCAGACGTTCCATGAACGCCTTCCAGACCCTAGACGTGAACTGGGGACCTCGGTCGGACACTATATCCTCTGGTACCCCGTAGTGCCGGAAGACGTGAGTAAACAGGGCCTCCGCAGTTTGTAGGGCCGTGGGGAGACCGGGCAGAGGAAGGAGGCAGCAGGACTTCGAAAAGCGGTCCACAACGACCAGGATGGTGGTATTACCTTGGGAGAGGGGAAGATCAGTAAGAAAATCAATACTTAGATGAGACCATGGTCGTTGTGGAACAGGTAACAACTGGTTGCAACTTACCCGCTGGTAGGTGCCTAGGTGCCTTACTCTGGGTGCACACCGAGCAAGAGGAGACGTACACCCTCACATCCTTGCCAAGGTAGGCCACCAGTATTTATCGGTCAGGCAGCGCACTGTACGACCGATACCTGGGTAACCAGAGGAGGGTGACGTGTGTGCCCAGTAGATCAAACGATCACAGATAAGAGCAGGCATGTACCGCAGCCCAGCTGGACACTGAGGTGGAGATGGATCTGTGCGTAATGCCCGCTCTATATCCGTGTCCATCGCCCATACTACCGCCGCCACGATGCAGGAGGCCGGGAGTATGGGGGTGTTGTCTCTGGGCCTCTCCTCTGTGTCATACAGCCGGGACAGTGCGTCTGCCTTCACGTTCTTCGTACCCGGAATGTATGATAGTGTGAAATCAAACCGGGTGAAGAAGAGAGCCCACCTGGCCTGGCGAGGATTCAGCCTCCTCGCTGCCCGGATGTACTCCAGGTTACGGTGGTCTGTCCAGACGAGGAAAGGGTGTTTCGCCCCTTCGAGCCAATGCCTCCACACGGTCAAAGCTCGGACAACAGCCAGCAGCTCCCGATCACCAAGCCTTAGTTCTGCTCCGCCGAGCTGAGCTTCTTAGAAAAGAAGGCACAGGGGCGAAGTTTGGGTGGCGTGCCCGAGCGTTGAGACAGGACAGCGCCTATCCCTACCTCGGACGCATCCACCTCCACTACGAACGGTAGTGATGGATCGGGGTGGGCCAGTACATTTGTACACAGGGAGTGAACATTTAATATATATAGACATGAAAAAAAAACACGGACAGCATCTGGACAGGGGAAACATAACAACATTAATGCCGACACCGGGATCAAACTGGGGAACAGACAGATGGGGCAATCAACAAAGGGAAGGAGTCCAGGTGAGTCCAATGAGCGCTGATGCGCGTAACGATGGTGACAGGTGTGTGTAATGATGGGAAGCCTGGCGCCCTCGAGCGCCAGGGAGGGGGAGCAGGCGTGACATGACTTGCTTAAACAAATGTGGTTTCTACTGACAATTGAGATGTACAAACTATGGCATAAGGGGAGGACAAGTGGATAAGAGGCAATCCATAATTTTGATTAAGACATTAATGAGCGAGCTAGGATGGACGTAGTCAATATAACTATTTGTTCAGTACTTTTGAGATGTACAGCTACATAATTAAGAACATGGGCCGTTCTTACAGTGTTCTCCCTGTACACCAAGTCAGAACCGTAGGATAAATAAAGGGGGCATATAAGCAGACCATGAAAGCTCTTACAATATTCGATGATTACATTTCTCTAAAACAGGTTATAGGCTAGATGTGCACCACCAAGTCAGAACAGTAGGTGAAATTAAGAGGGGAAAATAGACCATATTATTATGGTGAGGCACATGGGCTACTAACAGCTTACTACACAACATACACTTAGTATTACTTTCTTAGCTACAGAACAATATCTCCCTGGCATCTTACATAATTTTTGCAGCAGCTGCATACAATACATTTTTGAACTCACCTTGTTGTGCTGTGCTCACTTGTACAGGAAGGTGGCACGGCGGTCCTTCGTGGGCAAATTTTGTCATCAAACCTTGTCATCAAAGTCTGCCATTCTCTGGATTGATGGTGCTTTCAAGACAACTGGGAACTCTGAAAAAAACAAGGTCGAATCATGATGACGTCAGTGATCTTCAGGTTGTAACTTTAGAAAGAGGCCCGAGTACCCGACTTACAATCCGAGTTTGATGACCGTTCAAAGCGTATTTTCTCAGTAGGAGCTTGTTTTTTCGTGAGTTCCCTGTTGTCTTGAACTCACTGAAGTCAGATTTCCCAGTTCTGAGTTAACAGTGGTTTTGAGCGTGGCAGAAATCATGCTGGATTCACAGCATGGCCAATGTTGAATGTTTATCATTTTAAGTTTGGAAAAGAGACCCTTAAACCGAGAATTGGGACCACACACCCACTCCACTGAATAGTAGGCTAGTGATTGCTTTGCAATGTTTGCAGTTAGCCACTGATTCCTTCCAAACCACTCATTGTTGAATTTGCGATTTCCAACTTGTTGTGTAAGGTTTATGTCCAATGGCCGATGAACACCGATACATTTTATCTTTTATTTCTCTTCATTATTTCTCTTCATATGACAAGGATTAAAAAGTATTTGCCAGTAGATTGTCGAATTGGTTCATGATGATGACTGCTAGCTAAGATTTTGCAAGTATGACATTGACATGATCAGTCCAATCAAAGCGACTGTAGATATAACACAATTTGACGTCATTTTATCTGTGGCCAATGACCTTGAGCATTCTTGGATGGGCATTTCTAATGTAAGTCTATGGCAGCATCCAAGGGGCTTGAATTTTCAAGCTCTACCCTTATAATTGGCAGTGACGTAGTGTCCCCATGAGTGACAGAACATTGAGCCAATCACGGCGCAACTAGAGAACATTACCAACCCCTACGCTCCGTATTTTCCACTGGCTGCCCCACCACCACAGAAAGCACTGAGCTAGGCTGAAACACCTGCTGCCTTAGTCAAGAATGTCACGGTTTCTGCCGAGGCTGCTCCTTCTCCTTGTTCGGGCAGGCTTCGGCGGTCGTCGTCCCCGGAGTACTAGCTGCCACCGTTCGTTGTTTCTGTGTTCGTTTGGTTTGGTCTGTTTTGGTACACCTGTTTCTCATTTTGTCTTGATTATGTGTCCTTTAAGTTCTTGTTGTTTCTGTCTTGTGGTTGTGTGTAGTTGTTCTTTGTCAGCAGGTGTTTCCATGTCAAGTTTGTGCTCATTTTTCTGTAGAGAGTCCGCACTATTGTGCGTGTTTGTTTATTACGCTGAGTGCGTTATTTTTCTTGTGCCTCCGGCTCTGTTTATAGCCGTTCATTCTGTGGACTCTATTAAAGTATTTTGGACTACTTCTGCATCCTGCATCTGATTCCCACACCACACCTACGCCAGCTCTGACAGAACTACACACCACTCATGGAATCAGCAGGAGTAGCAGCAGCGACCGAGTCATGGGAGGAGCGCGTCCGCGGACAGGATGACAGGATAGCTCAAATCACCAACGCTCTTCAGGGAGTAATGAATACCCTGCATCGCCTGGAGACCAGTTGGGCACCCACGCCTCCTCCCACATTACCACCAGCACCGGTCAGTCCCTTTGTCCACGCTCCGGAACCCAGTGGGATTCGGCTCTCGCTCCCGAGGGCGTATGATGGTACCGCTGCCGGGTGTCAAGGTTTCCTCCTACAAGTTGAACTCTACCTCGCCACCGTACACCCGGTGCCCTCGGGACATGAGAGCGTTTCCGCCCTCATCTCCTGTCTCACCGGCAAGGCGTTGGAGTGGGCCAACGCCGAATGGAGGAGAATAGACCCCGCGACGATCACCTATGCGGAGTTCTCCCGTCGCTTCAGGGCTGTATTCGACCATCCACCTGAGGGGAAGGCGGCGGGAGAACGTCTATTCTACCTCCGACAGGGGAAGAGGAGCGCCCAGGAGTTTGCACTGGAGTTCCGGACTCTAGCGGCAGACGCAGGGTGGAATGAGCGGGCCCTCATAGACCACTTCCGCTGCAGCCTACGGGAGGACGTCCGTCGTGAGTTGGCCTGCAGGGACACCACCCTCACGTTTGACCAGTTGGTGGATATGGCCATTCGCCTAGATACCCTGCTGGCCACCCGCGGACGTCCTGAGTGGGGGTCGTCCATTCCACCCTCCAGCACCTCCGAGCCTAGTCCTATGGAGCTCGGGGGTGCTGGCGCTAGAGAGGAGAGGAGAGGGAGCCCCAGGGGGACCAACCCCTGTACCAACTGTGGCCGTGGAGGACACACTGCGGCCAGGTGCTGGGGGGGGTCTCCTAGGGGACGAGACGGCAGGCCATGCACTGGGGAGTCCTTCCAGGTGAGTAGGCGCCCCACTTACCCAGAGCTCTCTGTTGTGCACCTAACCATACCTGTTTGCTTCCCACAGGTTGCACCTCGTTCCCAGCATAAGGCGCTAGTAGATTCAGGTGCAGCTGGGAATTTTATAGATCGGAGATTTTGTGCAGAGTTAGGGATTCCCCTCCTTCCTGTCAACAATCCTTTCCCTGTACATGCTCTAGATAGCCGTCCGTTGGGATCGGGGTTGATTAGGGAGGTCACAGCTCCACTTAGGATGGGGACGCAGGAGGGTCATGAGGAGACTATACAGCTATATCTTATTGACTCTCCTGCGTATCCGGTGGTGCTGGGGCTTCCCTGGTTGATTACCCATAATCCCTCTATTTCGTGGCAACAGAGGGCTCTTAAGGAGTGGTCTGCCCAGTGTGTAGGGCGATGTCTGGGCGTTTCTGTAGGGGCGACCTCGGTGGAGAGTCCAAACCAAGTGCCCGCATTGCACATTCCCCCGATTATGAGGATTTAGCACTTGTGTTTAGTAAGGCGAAGGCGACGCAATTGCCACCACATAGACAGGGGGATTGTGCGATAGACCTCCAGGTAGGAGCTGCGCTTCTGTGGAGCCATGTGTATCCTTTGTCTCAAGAGGAGAAGAGAGCTATGGAGACTTACATAGCCGAGTCTCTGAGACAGGGATACATACGGCCCTCCACTTCCCCTGCGTCCTCGAGTTTCTTTTTTGTGAAGAAAAAGGATGGAGGTTTGCGCCCGTGTATTGATTACCGCAGTCTCAATCAGATTACTGTGAAATACAGTTATCCACTCCCTCTGATTGCGACTATGACGGAGTCTTTACACGGGGCGCGGTTCTTCACAAAATTGGACCTCAGGAGCGCATACAACTTGGTGCGTATTAGGGAGGGAGACGAATGGAAGACAGCATTTAGTACCACCTCGGGTCATTACGAGTATCTCGTCATGCCATACGGGTTAATGAATGCTCCTTCAGTCTTCCAATCCTTCGTAGATGAGATCTTCCGGGATATGCAGGGGCAAGGAGTGGTCGTGTACATTGACAACATTCTAGTGTATTCTTCTACCCGAGCCGGGCATGTAGCCCTGGTGCGCCGAGTGTTGAGGAGATTGTTGGAGCATGACCTATATGTCAAGGCAGAGAAATGTCTGTTTTTCCAGGAGTCTGTCTCCTTTTTGGGTTATCAGTTGTCTGCGTCAGGGGTATAGATGGAGGTTGACCGTGTGTCGGCCGTGCGTAATTGGCAAACTCCAACCACTGTTAAAGAGGTGCAGCGGTTCTTGGGCTTTGCGAATTACTACAGGAGGTTTATCCGGGGTTTTGGACAGGTGGCAGCTCCCATAACGTCTCTTCTAAAGGGAGGTCCGGTGCGCTTGCAGTGGTCTGCTGAGGCTGATAGGGCTTTTGGGAGACTGAAGGACCTGTTTACCTTGGCGCCGGTGCTGGCGCATCCGGATCCCGCGCTACCATTCCAGGTCGAGGTAGACGCGTCTGAGGCCGGTATAGGGGCCGTGCTCTCGCAACGGTCTGGCACGCCCCTGAAACTCCGACCCTGTGCCTTTTACTCTAAAAAGCTCAGTCCGGCGGAGCGAAATTATGACGTGGGGGACAGGGAGTTGCTAGCCGTGGTCCAGGCCCTAAAGGTGTGGAGGCATTGGCTTGAGGGGGCTCAACACCCTTTCCTCATTTTGACTGACCACCGAAACCTGGAGTACATCCGGGCAGCTAGGAGACTGAACCCTCGCCAGGCTAGGTGGAACATGTTTCTGGCCCGGTTCGTTTTTAAGATCACGTACATCCCTGGGGCCCAGAACGGTAAGGCAGATGCCCTGTCCCGGTGGTATGACACGGAGGAGAGGTCCGTTGAGCCCACGCCCATACTCCCGCCGTCTTGCCTGGTGGCACCGGTGGTGTGGGAGGTCGATTCTGAAATCGAGCGGGCGTTGCGTACCGATCCTAGCCCTCCACAGTGTCCTGTGGGTCGGACGTACGTTCCGCTCGAGGTTCGGGATCGACTTATATATTGGGCTCACACGTCACCCTCCTCTGGACATCCAGGGATTGGCCGGACGGTGCACTGCCTTAGCACTAAGTACTGGTGGCCTACGTTAGCCAGGGATGTGAGGGTTTATGTTTCCTCCTGCTCGGTGTGTGCCCAGTGTAAGGCACCCAGACACCTGCCCCGGGGTAAGCTACAACCCCTGCCCGTTCCACAACGACCCTGGTCTCACCTCTCGGTGGATTTCGTTACTGACCTTCCCCCCTCCCAGGGAAATACCACCATCCTGGTCGTTGTGGATCGGTTCTCGAAGGCCTGTCGTCTCCTTCCCATGCCGGGTCTCCCCACTGCCCTACAGACCGCTGAGGCACTATTTACTCATGTCTTCCGGCATTACGGGGTACCCGAGGATATAGTGTCTGATCGAGGCCCCCAGTTTACCTCCCGAGTCTGGAGAGCGTTCATGGAGCGCTTGGGGGTCTCGGTGAGCCTTACCTCGGGGTACCACCCGGAGAGCAATGGGCAGGTTGAACGGGTAAACCAGGATGTGGGTAGGTTTCTGAGGTCGTATTGCCAGGGCCGGCCGGAGGAGTGGGCGAGGTATGTTCCCTGGGCCGAGATGGCCCAGAACTCCCTTCGCCACTCCTCCACCAGACTCACTCCTTTCCAATGTGTACTAGGGTACCAGCCGGCTCTGGCACCTTGGCATCAGAGCCAGATCGAGGCTCCTGCGGTGGATGAGTGGGTGCGGCGCTCGGAGGAGACATGGAACGCTGCTCATGTACATATGCAGCGGGCCATCCGTCGACACAAGGCGAGCGCCGATCTCCACCGCAGTGAGGGACCGGTGTACGCACCGGGAGATCGAGTCTGGCTCTCGACCAGAAACCTGCCCCTCCGCCTGCCCTGCCGGAAGCGGGGTCTGCGGTTTGTGGGGCCTTTTAAAGTCCTGAGGAGGTTGAACGAGGTGTGTTACAGATTACAACTTCCTATTGATTATAAGAATATTAACCCCTTGTTCCATGTGTCTCTCCTCAGGCCGGTGGTAGCTGGTCCACTCCAGGACTGTGAGATAGCAGAGACTCCTCCGCCCCCGCTGGACATCGAGGGGGCTCCGGCGTACACAGTTCGGTCCATCCTGGATTCGAGACGCCGGATGGGGGGTCTCCAATATCTCGTGGAGTGGGAGGGGTACGGTCCGGAGGAGCGGTGCTGGGTGCCGAGGAGAGATATCTTAGACCCGTCTCTTCTGACGGAGTTCCATCGTGGTCATCCCACGCGCCCTGCTCCGCGTCCTCCTGGTCGTCCCCGAGGCCGGGGTCGGCGCACGGCTGGAGCCGCGCGTCAAGGGGGGTGTACTGTCACGGTTTCTGCCGAGGCTGCTCCTTCTCCTTGTTCGGGCAGGCTTCGGCGGTCGTCGTCCCCGGAGTACTAGCTGCCACCGTTCGTTGTTTCTGTGTTCGTTTGGTTTGGTCTGTTTTGGTACACCTGTTTCTCATTTTGTCTTGATTATGTGTCCTTTAAGTTCTCGTTGTTTCTGTCTTGTGGTTGTGTGTAGTTGTTCTTTGTCAGCAGGTGTTTCCATGTCAAGTTTGTGCTCATTTTTCTGTAGAGAGTCCGCACTATTGTGCGTGTTTGTTTATTACGCTGAGTGCGTTATTTTTCTTGTGCCTCCGGCTCTGTTTATAGCCGTTCATTCTGTGGACTCTATTGAAGTATTTTGGACTACTTCTGCATCCTGCATCTGATTCCCACACCACACCTACGCCAGCTCTGACAAAGAAAGCAAAAAAGAGACCATGTTTGTATGGAGGCTTTATTAACTCAATGATTTTTAATATTTTTCTTTCATTGTTTGCAAACTGATATGTGACACGTATTAATGCCAAAATAACATGCAAAACAAGCAACCCCCAAAATAAAAATAAATACATGTGGGGCTGAATGACGGGTCCCACTGTATGGCTGTAATGACTGGCTACATTTACACAGCGATTCTGCCTGGGTTTTCGTCCTGTGCGCACGCGCATGTGCGGGGGTCGCAAGCTTTAACCCATTCCTTTTTGGGGGTCTCGGGTCAAAAAGTTTGAAAAACACTGAGCTAGCGAACAGATTGCTGATTTGCTGTACAGCTATAGGATCGGGTGCAACGCAAACGTCAAATTGTAGGGAAAGAATATTGCCATAAATTAATATGCAGCTCCAAAAAATATTGGTGATCAAGAATATGAACTGTTTACTTTGCAAACTCACCAGCATTGGGGCATCAAGCAACAATTTCTAGCATAGGCCTACTGGTCTTTTGGTATGTCAATATTGCTTGAAATTTATAATTTACTTATGAAGCTTGCATTTGGTATTTGTAAAATATATTATTACGTAATTAAAATGTGTTGTAGACAAAATAATGAAAAGGGCTGTCTGGCAGCCTCAATAAACAAACAAAGATTTGTAGTTGAATAAGTAATTGCCTGTATAGATTTGTTTTTACTTGACTTGAGACTTGACTTGAAAAACTTGTGACTCAACTCGACTTAGAATGCACGACTTGGACTTGAGTCAAGACTCGACCGGTTCTACTTGGAACTCGACTAGAGAATTGGACCTACCTCGTGTACAAACTGCCCCTGTTGCTGTTGATACCGGATCCCTCTAACAAACACCATTCTTGGTTACTGTTCTGTATTTGTATTGGTTTTTGGTGCACTTTGGTCCAACAATATGAATTGGAAGAGAGTTGTGAAGTTATGTAAATTAACAAAGGAACTAAGGAAGAAAATAAATTAGAAAAATAAAAGAAAGTGGCAAATAATCAACAATCATGGATATAACTCAAACAAGCTAGTTTGGCCCTTAGGGCCACCGTATATACAAAAGGCTAGCTAGATGTTAGCTGTATGTTGGTCTCCTGGTGAGTTGGCCAGGTCCACAGTAGCTTGCTAGCGAGGTCTCTGGAGACAGCTAATCACAGAGCGTGGCTGCTGCACACTAACTGATTCGCTACCTGTTTCTGACCCTGGAATGTCACAGTGTGCCTCCAATTTGCCTCAATACCCCAGATATCCTGTACTAATAATATAGGCCACATTCATCTGAATTACCCACATTGAATTGCCTTCCAAATTCTATAATTTTGGATAAAAGTTATTTAAAAAAAAATTAATTAATGGAAAGTTAGTTGGAAAAAACAGAGAATTAATTTAACCTCTGATAAGACCAGGCAAAGTCATTGTGTTGCTGGAGGAGAATTCTACTGACACTTTTTTTCCCCTTCCGTTTTCTTTCTTCAGAAATAAATATTTGCTGATAAGAAAATGTCATGCAAAGTACATGCCACCCAAGAGTGCTAAAAAGGGAGGGAAAAGAGTTTGATAGAAGCAAATAATGAAGAGAAATATGCATACTGGCAGCTAAGGCTAATTAGTTTGGAACACCAGGATTATGAGTGATATAAAATGCATTAAGTGCCACAGAGTAATTTGTGATGCGAGACAGTTTGCAACTTTAAGGCCTTCCTTTTGGGACCTGCTTTTGAATGAATGGAATTTGTGAATGCACACATTATTGTTTTAAACGGCGTAGCGTGGCATCGAGCTGATTCCACCCACATTGAGCTGCCACACCAACACAGTCATTAGCATGGGGCTTCAGCTGTCAAAAACTCCCCAGGGTCAACTGTTCGAGCTAGGCTAGGAAACTTGGACATTTAGCCCTTAGAGAGACCTAGCCAACAACTCTACTGTCAACAACATGTACTTGAATAAGCTTATAAGCAGACTTTAAGTTATTGGCCTTGAAAGACGGTCCCAATCAATACCGTTGTCACTTGGTCTTTCAGGGAAGGTCTACTTCGCTAAGTGGCTAAATGCTCTAGCGAGTGTGAACTTCTGGGTTGGCACTAACTCTTCCATCCACACTGTTGCATGCTGCTGAGCTCCATGGCTGCTATTATGGATGGATGTTTCACACCGTTTCATCCTTTCACACCCGTTTCGAAATATACATTTAGTGGTGAATTGATTGTCTGTCAGACAAGCTCCACATAAAGCTAAAGATGAAGTCCACAGTGGATTTGACCTTGTGCCAGGCTTCAAACTCGGCACAGCCAATACCTGATGATGTGCTTCCTATTCTATGTTTGCTATTCTGATCCAGGGATTGTCTATCGGTTGAGGAGAGTCATTGTGCACATAATGTCAAGGACTGTTGTCAGGATCCATATATCATGCCCCCATGGTGTATACATGACTGCGTTAAATATACATGCTTTAATGAAATATACATGACCGTATCACACCGTATGCATACATATCCACACTCTCGGATGCACCTTGAAGGATCTAGCCTCCCTGGAGGAAACCCGTGTCCTCTTATCATCATTTGAATCACAATGTCATCCCCTGTTTAATATGAGGAATGGTTGAAATATGACTCCATAAGCTTTGAATCAGCAGTTGTCACTTACAGTTAGATTGTATACCCTCAATCACGTTAGCCCATATGATTAAAACATATACATACAGGTACACATTTCTACCCAAGGAAATAAGACAGTAGAATGAATGCATAGCTGATAAATTACAAACAGGTCATCATCCCAGGTATCAATTTCATTTGGGAATTGAAATGTTTAGTGTAGAGCTGGCACAATTATCGTATACTCGTGTAACCGACAATTATTGACAACAACCGTCAACTAAAAAAAGGAAATATTAATATTAATCGTATTACCCACTGGGCACACCACATAATTTCAACGTGGATAATTGGGTAATATTTGGTTGAGACGTTGATCAATGACAATACCATCTATATTGACCCACTCAAAAAGATCCACAAAAGTTGCATTTTCAATGTGTTATCACTATGCTTTCAACCATCTAAAAGCACAACCAATTTCCAATGGAAAAACAATGTCTATCACTGTGGTTTCAACAATAAAAAAGCACAGCAAAGTTTCAATGGGAAAACAATGTCAGATATTTTGTTTATTTATACAACATTTACATTAACATTACGTAATTTAGCAGACGCTCTTAACCAGAGAGACTTACAGTAGTGAGTGCATACATTTTCGTACCTTTTCTTTCTTCATACTGGTCCCCCGTGAGAATCGAACCCATAACCCTGGCGTTATACAGTGGGGAAAAAAAGTATTTAGTCAGCCACCAATTGTGCAAGTTCTCCCACTTAAAAAGATGAGAGAGGCCTGTAATTTTCATCATAGGTACACGTCAACTACGACAGACAAAATTAGAAAATAAATTCCAGAAAATCACATTGTAGGATTTTTAATGAATTTATTTGCAAATGATGGTGGAAAATAAGTATTTGGTCAATAACAAAAGTTTCTCAATACTTTGTTATATACCCTTTGTTGGCAATGACACAGGTCAATGATAACAAGTTCAAACAGGTGCCATTAATACAGGTAACGAGTGGAGGACAGAGGAGCCTCTTAAAGAATAAGTTACAGGTCTGTGAGAGCCAGAAATCTTGCTTGTTTGTAGGTGACCAAATACTTATTTTCCACCATAATTTGCAAATAAATTCATTAAAAATCCTACAATGTGATTTTCTGGAGAAAATAAATCTCAATTTGTCTCTCATAGTTGACGTGTACCTATGATGAAAATGACAGGCCTCTCTCATCTTTTTAAGTGGGAGAACTTGCACAATTGGTGGCTGACTAAATACTTTTTTTCCCCACTGTAGATAGATTTATTTATTTGACATTTTAAAACAACCACACATGTGGATAATGAAACATATTTCCATTGTGGTCCTTTTAAATAAATGGTTAAAACATTTACAAACATAGTAGTCCTAGGCTACACAGTAAACCTAGCCTACTAGGCATACTTTGGTTACACATATAACACATATCAAAACAAAGGACAGGACAACATTGTCATAGCCTAGAGCATTACATAGAGACATTGTATTTTCTTCTTCTTCTATTGCTCGATCATTAGCCAGCTTTTGATATTCTTTTAAAATTAAGTTATGGTCGGCATGGTTTGAGTTGATGTGGTAGTTTGATCCACTCAACAGCGGCGATATATAAAAAGGTGTTCTTACCAGATAGACTCTTACATTTAAAACAGGCAATATCATAGTCTCTGGCTCTGGTGTTGTATTGGTGGACAACTCTAATATAAGCAAAATCAGTAATAATAATAATAATAATAATTCTGTAATAATTCTATGGACCAGACCAAGTTGAATTAATATGACCCTTTTCTCTACAGACAAGCACCATGATCTAACAACTGAGCCACACAGGACTTTAAATAAAGTTTGGTCCTATTCTTTAACTTAGATATTTGGTTTGGGGATGTGAATCAAACATATCAATTATACATTTGTAGACGAACTGGAATTAAAGCCAGACTAAATCAGTGGCACAGATGGAGCTATCCTAGTGAAGATACATCTACTTCAAATGTTGATATTTGGTTGCGTTGGGAGACCGAAGGGTAGCCGTAGATAGATACATTCTCCAGTAGGAGGTGCTGCCCAGGCTATTGTTTTTTTCTGGTAGTGGATATAACTTCATTTACACAAGATTTGTCTATGTTGACATTTGGTTACCATGGTGACATAAACCTGAGGCTGAAATGTCACTCTTAAAACAACAGTTGATTACTTTTTTCAAATCCAATGTATTTTCCACGTCACAATACGTTGACAAATTACATTGAAACAACATTGATTCAACCAGTTTGTGCCAAGTGGGTTACACACACACACACACACACACACACACACACACACACACAGTCTTGTACAGCTAACCTTGTGGGGACACACAATTCAGTCCCGTTCAAAATCCTATTTTCCCTAACCCCTAACCCTAAACCTAACTCTAACCCTAACCCATACTCTTACACTTACCCTAACCCTAACCCAAAAACCTAACCTAAACCCTAACCCTAAACCTGACCCTAGCTCCTAACCCTAACCCTAAAACTAACCCTAGCTCCTAACCCTAACCCTTAACGTAATTCTAACCCTAACACTAATTCTAATTCTAACCTTAACCCTAAACCCCCTAGAAATAACATTTGACCTCGTGGGGACTAACAAAATGTCCCCAGTTGGTCACATTTTTGTTCATTTACTATTCTTGTGGGGACTTCTGGTCCCCACAAGAATAGTAAAACACGCACGCACGCACACGCACACAGACACACACACACACACAGTGGACAGGGTTAATCTCCCGGAAAGAGGGTCCCCTATTATCAGGGGTTGAGAGTGCTAATAAAACCCAAGAGCTGCAGGGGTCCAGAGGTCAAAAGCACATGTAATGAATGGAGAAATTTAACTCATCCAATTATAGGGAGGCAAGGCAAAAATCTATACCGCTACTCTGGGCAGACTGCCCAGATGCAAAACTAATAATGTCAAGCAAAGCCCCAACTTTGTGTGTGTGTGTGTGCATTCAAAATATATAATAAAGCCTGTGGGGGGGGGGGTTGAAAGAGGGGGAGTGTGTTAAAAGAGAGCTATGGTAACTGTGTGTGTGTGTGTGCGTGTGTGTGTGTGATTTCTTGAGCAGCTGCATAACAGGCCTCCACTCAGAGAACAATTTTGAGAGCCTGCCGTTTTCCTGAAATATCCTGCATACTAAAATGAAAGGTCGATTACACTGTACTGTAATAACAGTAGATGCCAATTTGGGTCCAAATTGTTGCCTAACTGGAAATAAGATGCAAACCAACATTATACCGAAATTACAGCGGATGAAAGATGGTTAGAGGAAAGCTACTATCTCGAGACTTTAATATAAAAGCATAAAATATTTAAAATAAATGTGTGGATTTTGTCAAGTCCCAATGCAGTCTTTTTTATTGTATTTTTAAATCATCACTGTATATCTAATAAATCACTGTGTGTTTTTGTCATGAAAATGTGTTAATACAAATTTAAATATATTTACATATACAGCCCTGATTTGGCGAATAGGATGGTCTAGACTTTAGAGCCTTTAGAGCCTACCCTGCTTGGGCTCCCGAGTGGCGCAGCGGTCTAAGGCACTGCATCTCAGTGCTTGAGGCGTCACTACAGACCCCCTGGTTCGATTCCAGGCTGTATCACAACCGGCCGTGAATGAGAGTCCCATAGGGCGGCGCACAATTGACCAACGTCGTCTGGGTTTGGCCGGTGTAGGCCGTCATTGTAAATATGAATTTGTTCTTAACTGACTTGCCTAGTTAAATAAAGGAAAAATAAATACAAATTACCCCTTCAAAGTAGGAGGATACAGTGGGGGAAAAAAGTATTTAGTCAGCCACCAATTGTGCAAGTTCTCCCACTTAAAAAGATGAGAGAGGCCTGTAATTTTCATCATAGGTACACGTCAACTCTGACAGACAAATTGAGAAAAAAAATCACATTGTAGGATTTTTAATGAATTTATTTGCAAATTATGGTGGAAAATAAGTATTTGGTCACCTACAAACAAGCAAGATTTCTGGCTCTCATAGACCTGTAACTTCTTCTTTAAGAGGCTCCTCTGTCCTCCACTCATTACCTGTATTAATGGCACCTGTTTGAACTTGTTATCAGTATAAAAGACACCTGTCCACAACCTCAAACAGTCACACTCCAAACTCCACTATGGCCAAGACCAAAGAGCTGTCAAAGGACACCAGAAACAAAATTGTAGACCTGCACCAGGCTGGGAAGACTGCATCTGCAATAGGTAAGCAGCTTGGTTTGAAGAAATCAACTGTGGGAGCAATTATTAGGAAATGGAAGACATACAAGACCACTGATAATCTCCCTCGATCTGGGGCTCCACGCAAGATCTCACCCCGTGGGGTCAAAATGATCACAAGAACGGTGAGCAAAAATCCCAGAACCACACAGGGGGACCTAGTGAATGACCTGCAGAGAGCTGGGACCAAAGTAACAAAGCCTACCATCAGTAACACACTACGCCGCCAGGGACTCAAATCCTGCAGTGCCAGACGTGTCCCCCTGCTTAAGCCAGTACATGTCCAGGCCCGTCTGAAGTTTGCTAGAGTGCATTTGAATGATCCAGAAGAGGATTGGGAGAATGTCATATGGTCAGATGAAACCAAAATATAACTTTTTGGTAAAAACTCAACTCGTCGTGTTTGGAGGACAAAGAATGCTGAGTTGCATCCAAAGAACACCATACCTACTGTGAAGCATGGGGGTGGAAACATCATGCTTTGGGGCTGTTTTTCTGCAAAGGGACCAGGACGGCTGATCCGTGTAAAGGAAAGAATGAATGGGGCCATGTATCGTGAGATTTTGAGTGAAAACCTCCTTCCATCAGCAAGGGCATTGAAGATGAAACGTGGCTGGGTCTTTCAGCATGACAATGATCCCAAACACACCGCCCGGGCAACGAAGGAATGGCTTCGTATGAAGCATTTCAAGGTCCTGGAGTGGCCTAGCCAGTCTCCAGATCTCAACCCCATAGAAAATATTTGGAGTGTGTGAAAACCTTGTGAAGACTTACAGAAAACGTTTGACCTGTGTCATTGCCAACAAAGGGTATATAACAAAGTATTGAGAAACTTTTGTTATTGACCAAATACTTATTTTCACCATAATTTGCAAATAAATTCATTAAAAATCCTACAATGTGATTTTCTGGAATTTATTTTCTAATTTTGTCTGTCATAGTTGACGTGTACCTATGATGAAAATTACAGGCCTCTCTCATCTTTTTAAGTGGGAGAACTTGCACAATTGGTGGCTGACTAAATACTTTTTTTCCCCACTGTACATATACAAATAAAAGATGACTGGTAATTGGTCAGAATAATCAGATCAAATGGTGATGTCATGATCTGGGCCAAAAACTCCATCCCACCTGAACAGGCTGAAAATCCTGAATATCCTTT
Organism: Coregonus lavaretus; assembly: GCF_964263955.1. NCBI lineage: Eukaryota > Metazoa > Chordata > Actinopteri > Salmoniformes > Salmonidae > Coregonus > Coregonus lavaretus. Next base: position 38,367,146 of record NC_139995.1, read on the forward strand.
CAAACAGCTCTTACACAAAAAGTGCATTATCATAATTTTCACAATTCTAGTGTTATTTCGACCTCATATGTGGAAATATCATTAAAAAAACAGTAAATCATGCCTTCAGGCATATTCAATTTGCTTATTATAATGCTCTTATCAATCATACATACTATTTAGGATAGATGTTAAAATATAATTTGTAACAAATATATTTTGTATAGCACCCACTTTGGCCTTCCAGTTAAATTCTCAATAGAACACTGTCAATTTAAAAAGGGACTAATGTATATCAATTTATGCTTTCTGAAGATATGCATATTTTTTTGAAGCAATCAAATAGAAAACAATTGTTGTTGACAGGATGTCTGCCTTGTCTACCATCCTTTAAAGGCCATCCTCTTTCTAACAAAAGTGCAGTTCCCCCAGACCTCCCACAACTACACATTATGCCCATGCGCCTCAATCCAATACTCCACTTCACAAATGGAAAACTCATAAAACGCCCACTTATTTGCAAAAGCAAGCTGCCGAAGAAACACTTTAATTAAACGTATTTATTTATATGTCAACTGAAAAGAGGAAGAAATCTAAATCACATTCTTAATTCTTTCCTCTCCCTGTGCCCATACCCCCTCGGAGGCAAGTCATTAGGCCTTATACATAACCATCGCCACCGCATTAAAATCACATTACACAACAACGATAATCATTGCGTTCAATTACACGTGGTAATAAATGCCTACACCATCTCGAGTAAATCCATTAGCACTGGCATCATGGGAGAGAGAGCGAGACAGAGGCTGAAAACTCGGACTCCGCAGCCACTAGCTGATCTGAACCAACCGCTGTCTCAGCAGCATGGCCACTGATGGTTGGTACACAGCCCTCTGGCCACACCCACTGATGGTTGACAGCCCCCTGGCCACACCCACTGATGGTTGACAGCCCCCTGGCCACACCCACTGATGGTTCACAGCCCTCTTACTGTTCATTAACAATACGTTTCAAAAGGTCCTACCCGTGTGGTGAGCTGTACTTCCAAAGTTAATAATTTGTGTCTAAATTCCTCAAGGTGGGCGTTTGACACTAGTTCCTACTTCACAGGAGGGCCAAAAAAATGAACATGTGAACTTTAATTTGTCTTAAAGGAGTAGTTCACTATTTTACAACTTGATGTTAGATGGTTCCTCACCCTGAAAGTGGTCTATGGGCCAGGAGAAACTGTAATCCATGGTTCAGTTTTCTTTAAACAGAAAGTATATGTGTTGGAACACGGTAACAGCTTATCCACCAATACGCATGGTCAGGAAGACAGGCAGTTAAATGATGAAAACATCAGTAGCCTAAACATCATTATAAGCGCCAAGTGGACTTGATATATAGTGAAAATCTGCACAAAATCAATAAAGGCATTATAATGAATATCCTGTAAGTGTTGATATGACAGCAGTGAAAATAGTAAGTTATTGTCAGCTCGTGCTTGTGTGTCTTCACGCAATCAAATCAAATCAAATTGTATTTGCCACATGTGCCAAATACAACAGGTGTAGACCTGATGCAATGGCATCAGTTGGATTTCATTTAGCTGTTATCCCTTGTCCTAACAGTTGACACAAATCTTCGTAACTTTCACTTGCTTGACACACTTTGACATACCTTTGTTTGGTTATAGTGGTAATAGTCTCCGGTTCTCTCTTGATTGTGTCCCCGTCATATTGTCATTCTTCAGCACCGTTGCAGAATACAACCACTGTGCAGGTGCCTTATTTTGCGCAGAGGGAGGGAGCTCCCATCTCACTTTGTTAATGGTGCCGGCCAATCTTTTTTCTTTGCAAGGAACTTGTTCGCCAATGACAGTGAAGTGAAGAAATTGTCCATAGTGACATTTCTCCCCTTGCCAACATAAGGTTCCACAAGCCTCATCACCACATTCTCCGACACTCGCTCACCTGCTGCCCAATGTGGATCTTTTCCCAGATATTGAAAGCCGTTCAGCATGTACAATTACGCACGCTCTCACTGTGTAGCCTACTCCAAGTAAGCCAGAGTAGACTGATATGACTGCTTGGATTCAGTGGACTGATATAGGCCTAGGGTACATACAGTACCATTTTGAGATTAGAATTAGAATGGATCAATACAATAGAATAGTCCGCCCTATTCTTCATTCACAATGGGTGATTACATAATTCTACATTGTTCGCTTCCTCATCAACTCACCCATTCTCCCCATCATACTTTACTTAATTTATTGAATCTGTTGTTTATGTGTGAAATTAGTTTCGGTATAGTTTAGGTTCAGGTTCGAGGCAATTATCAGGGTGATTATCAGCTGGGCACTGCACTTTCAACTGTCAGGAAAAGAAGCGGAGCAGGCCCTACTGTCGGGAGAAGGAGGGGTAACGGGGGAAAAACATTAAAAAAGTGATATGCCCTCGTAAATCTGGTTAAAACCCCAGTTCTGTTTGTGATATTAAGATTCTAACACTGACAGTGTGTTATATATACTTATTTAGGAAAAGTCCAGGACGGAGGGGGGTACGATAAAAAAATTAGCAGAGTAATACAAATAAATAAATTATGTGCAATCAAAATGACTGCTTTAGTGGTTCTAGTGTTAAAGAAAACTGAACCATGGATTACAGTTTCTCCTGGCCCATAGACTTCTTTCAGGGTGAGGAACCATCAAGTTGTAAAATAGTGAACTACTCCTTTAATTACAAACTTGTGTGTGATCTGTAAATATGAATAAAGAATAATAATTACGAGCCTAGTATAGCCAAGGAGAAAGCATTGTGCTATATAGGGAGAAAGACAGGATCCTTCCTGGCTAGCCATGATTGGCTGAGAAAATGGCGGGGTGAACATGCTGGAAGATGAGTCCTGATTGGTCTGTCATGTCACAGGCTTCTGTCTATAACAGAAGGGGGGCTTCCCTGGTCAGTAAATAGATAATCTTTGCTACTGCAGATTTAAAAAAAAAAATATATATATATATATATATATATATATATATATATATATATAGCTATGGACAACTGCAAAAGTGTTGGTACAGCTCTCAACAACATTGCTGCCCAATTTAGCTGGTACTATCGTCAAAGCTCGATAGCACATGTCAATCTCTCCTGGTTCAAAGTGGAGGAGAGATTGACTCCATCACTACTTGTATTTGTGAGAGGTATTGACATGTTGAATGCACCAAGCTGTCTGTTTGAACTACTGGCACACAGCTCGGACACCCATGCATACCCCACAAGACATGCCACCAGAGGTCTCTTCACAGTCCCCAAGTCCAGAACAGACTATGGGAGGCGCACAGTACTACATAGAGCCATGACTACATGGAACTCTATTCCATATCAAGTAACTGATGCAAGCAGTAGAATCAGATTGAAATAAAACAGATAAAAATCACCCTTATGGAACAGCGGGGACTGTGAAGAGACACAAACACAGGCACAGACACATGCATACACACACAATAACATACGCACTATACACACATGTACACATGGATTTTGTGTTGTAGATATGTGGTAGTAGTGACACTTATTGTGTTGTGAAATCTGTTGTGAATGTATTGTAATGCTTTTAAAATTGTATAACTGCCTTAATTTTGGAAGCAGCTAATGGGGATCCATAATAAATACAAATACAAATATAAAGCTCAGTGGTAGAAAGTTGTGAGAGACTACTTTCTGGAGGACAATGCCATGCTGACTCGCATGTGTTTACATGTGAATTCTTAAAAAGACGGGTGAGACTTAAGAGGGTATGAACGATGCTGAATGGACGTAAACAAAGAAGAGCTCTCTAGCTATATATACCATGTATACCATTTGAAGCTCTGAGCCTGTACTTTTATCAACTGTAAAGAGTTTTTGTCAAAAATTATATTAAAGATGCACTCCAGCTATTTTGGAACTTTACGAAAAACAACATCCCACGTATAAACACAGTAATGTACACACACTTAAGGGTATAAAAAATATGTTTTCAGCAAAATTGTGTTTTTTAGACACAAGTGCAAACTTCATGGAGTAGGCCATTCAAGAAGTTGGTCTATTGGTGCCCTCTGATGTCATCAGCCTCCCCCCTTTCTTGAGGAACAATAGAGGAGCCATAGAGAACAAAAGAAGAAAGGCCCACCCCTTCCACTTGTGCCATGTCAGAGGACATCTGGACCACCTATTGAAATGTGCCTTCTGTTAAGTAAATCAGGTGACAAATGAGCTGAAAAGGAGACTAGAGTAGGATTTTAAGCCCAGAATCCTGTGACTGGACATTTATTCCAGACTGCTCTGCAAGACACATCACGCCGGGGTCACCAAAGCTTTAGGTGAAGAAACCGTTAGACCCATAGAGTAGACCCTTTATCATTTGTTTAAAAATATATACGTCTGTCCTTCCCAAGTGGCACAGTTGTCTAAGGCACTTCATCGCAGTGCTAGAGGCGTCACTACATATCCGGGTTCGATGGGTGTGTCGCAGCCGGCCGCGATCGGGAGACCCATGAGGCGGTGCACAATTGGCCCAACGTCGTCCGGGTTAGGGGAGGTTTTGGCCAGCTGGATTGTCCTTGTCCCATCGCGCTCTAGCGACTCCTTGTGGCAGCCGGGCACATCCACGCTCACTTCGGTCACCAGCTGGTGCAGCTGGCTTCCAGGTTAAGTGAGCAGTGTGTCAATAAGCAGTGCGGCTTGGCAGGGTCGTGTTTCGGAGGACAGATGGCTCTCGACCTTCGCCTCTCCCGAGTCCGTATGACAGTTGCAGCGATGGGACAAGACTGTAACTACAAATTGGATATCACGAAATTGTGGAGAAAAATGGTTCAAAAGTACAAAAATAATAATATATATATATATATATATATATATATATACACACACTACCGGTCAAAAGTTTTAGAACACCTACCCATTCAAGGGTTTTTCATTATTTGTACTATTTTCTTCTATTTTCTACACGAATAATAGAGTGCGCAAAGCTGTCATCAAGGCAAAGGTTGGCTATTTGAAGAATCTCAAATATAAAATATATTTGATTTGTTTAACACTTTTTTGGTTACTACATGATTCCATATGTGTTATTTCATAGTTTTGATGTCTTCACTATTATTCTACAATGTTGAAAATAGTAAAAATAAAGAAGAACCCTTGAATGAGTAGGTTTTCTAAAACTTTTGACTGGTACTATGTACTAATATATATACAGTGGGGAGAACAAGTATTTGATACACTGCCGATTTTGCAGGTTTTCCTACTTACAAAGCATGTAGAGGTCTGTAATTTTTTTTTGTAATCTAAAACAAAAATCCAGAAAATCACATTGTATGATTTTTAAGTAATTAATTTGCATTTTATTGCATGACATATGTATTTGATACATCAGAAAAGCAGAACTTAATATTTGGTACAGAAATCTTTGTTTGCAATTACAGAGATCATACGTTTCCTGTAGGTCTTGACCAGGTTTGCACACACTGCAGCAGGGATTTTGGCCCACTCCTCCATACAGACCTTCTCCAGATCCTTCAAGTTTCGGGGCTGTCGCTGGGCAATACGGACTTTCAGCTCCCTCCAAAGATTTTCTATTGGATTCAGGTCTGGAGACTGGCTAGGTCACTCCAGGACCTTGAGATGCTTCTTACGGAGCCACTCCTTAGTTGCCCTGGCTGTGTGTTTCGGGTCGTTGTCATGCTGGAAGACCCAGCCACGACCCATCTTCAATCTATTCCTGTAGCACTAACTCCAAAAAGTTTTGGGACACTGTAAAGTCCATGGAGAATAAGAGCACTTCCTCCCAGCTGCCCACTGCACTGAGGCTAGGAAACACTATCACCACCGATAAATCTACAATAATCGAGAATTTCAACAAGCATTTTGCTACAGCTGGCCATGCTTTCCATCTGGCTACCACTAACCCGGCCACCAACTCTGCACCCTCTGCTGCAACTTGCCCATGCCCCCCCCGCTTCTCCTTCACACAAATTCAGACAGCTGATGTTTTGAAAGCGCTGCAAAATCTGGACCCCTACAAATCAGCTGGGCTAGACAATCTGGACCCTTTCTTTCTAAAACTAGCCGCCGAAATTGTCGCAACCCCTATTACTAGTCTGTTCAACCTCTCTTTCATAACGTCTGAGATCCCCAGAGATTGGAAAGCTGCCGCGGTCATCCCCCTCTTCAAAGGGGGTGACACTCTAGATCCAAACTGCTACAGACCTATATCCATCCTGCCCTGCCTTTCGAAAGTATTTGAAAGCCAAGTTAACAAACAGATCACCGACCATTTCGAATACCACCGTACCTTCTCCGCTATGCAATCCGGTTTCCGAGCTGGTCACGGGTGCACTTCAGCCACGCTCAAGGTCCTAAACGATATTATAACCGCGATTGATAATAGACAGTACTGTGCAGCCATCTTCATCGACCTGGCCAAGGCTTTCGACTCTGTCAACCACCGCATTCTTATTGGCAGACTAAATAGCCTTGGTTTCTCAAATGACTGCCTCGCCTGGTTCACCAACTACTTCTCAGATAGAGTTCAGTGTGTCAAATCGGAGGGCCTGTTGTCTGGACCTATGGCAGTCTCTATGGGGGTGCCACAGGGTTCAATTCTTGGGCCGACACTTTTCTCCGTGTATATCAATGATGTCGCTCTTGCTGCTGGTGACTCTCAGATCCACCTCTACGCAGACGACACCATTTTGTATACATCTGGCCCTTCATTGGACACTGTGTTAACAAACCTCCAAACGAGCTTCAATGCCGTACAACAATCCTTCAGTAGCCTCCAACTGCTCTTAAACACTAGTAAAACTAAATGCATGCTTTTCAATCGAACGCTGCTGGCACCCGCCCACCCGACTAGAATCACCACTCTCGACGGGTCTGACCTAGAGTATGTGGACAACTACAAATACCTAGGTGTCTGGTTAGACTGTAAACTCAACTTCCAGACTCACATAAAGAATCTCCAATCCAAAGTTAAATCTAGAATCGGCTTCCTATTTCGCAACAAAGCCTCCTTCACTCATGCTGCCAAACATGCCCTCGTAAAACTGACTATCCTACCGATCCTTGACTTCGGCGATGTCATTTACAAAATAGCCTCCAACACTCTACTCAGCAAATTGGATGTAGTCTATCACAGTGCCATCCGTTTTGTCTCCAAAGCCCCATACACTACCCACCACTGTGACCTGTACGCTCTTGTTGGCTGGTCCTCACTACATGTTCGTCGTCAAACCCACTGGCTCCAGGCCATCTATAAATCACTGCTAGGCAAATCCCCGCCTTATCTTAGCTCATTGGTCACCATAGCAGCACCCACCCGTAGTCTGCGCTCCAGCAGGTATATCTCACTGGTCATTCCCAAAGCCAACACCTCCTTTGGCCGCCATTCCTTCCAGTTCTCTGCTGCCAATGACTGGAACGAATTGCAAAAATCTCTGAAGCTGGAGACTCTTATCTCCCTCAATAACTTTAAGCATCAGTTGTCAGAGCACCTTACCGATCACTGCACCTGTACACAGCCCATCTGAAATTAGCCCACCCAACTACCTCATCCCTATATTGTTATTTATTTTGCTCTTTTGCACCCCAGTATCTCTATTTGCACATAATCTCTTGCACATCTAGCATTCCAGTGTTAATACTATTGTAATTATTCTGCACTATAGCCTATTTATTGCCTTACCTCCATAACTTGCTACATTTGCACACACTGTATATATATTTTCTGTTGTATTTTTGACTTTATGTTTTTTACCCCATATGTAACTCTGTGTTGTTTTTATTGCACTGCTTTGCTTTATCTTGGCCAGGTCGCAGTTGTAAATGAGAACCTGTTCTCAACTGGCTTACCTGGTTAAATAAAGGTGAAATAAAAAAATAAAAAATAAAATAAAAAATGCTCTTACTGAGGGAAGGAGGTTGTTGGCCAAGATCTCGCGATACATGGCCCCATCCATCCTCCCCTCAATACGGTGCAGTCATCCTGTCCCCTTTGCAGAAAAGCATCCCCAAAGAATGATGTTTCCACCTCCATGCTTCACGGTTGGGATGGTGTTCTTGGGGTTGTACTCATCCTTCTTCTTCCTCCAAACACGGTGAGTGGAGTTTAGACCAAAAAGCTATATTTTTGTCTCATTAGACCACATGACCTTCTCCCATTCCTCCTCTGGATCATCCAGATGGTCATTGGCAAACTTCAGACGGGCCTGGACATGCGCTGGCTTGAGCAGGGGGACCTTGCGTGCGCTGCAGGATTTTAATCCATGACGGCGTAGTGTGTTACTAATGGTTTTCTTTGAGACTGTGGTCCCAGCTCTCTTCAGGTCATTGACCAGGTCCTGCCGTGTAGTTCCGGGCTGATCCCTCACCTTCCTCATGATCATTGATGCCCCATGAGGTGAGATCTTGCATGGAGCCCCAGACCGAGGGTAATTGACCGTCATCTTGAACTTCTTCCATTTTCTAATAATTGCGCCAACAGTTGTTGCCTTCTCACCAAGCTGCTTGCATATTGTCCTGTAGCCCATCCCAGCCTTGTGCAGGTCTACAATTTTATCCCTGATGTCCTTACACAGCTCTCTGGTCTTGGCCATTGTGGAGAGGTTGGAGTCTCTTTGATTGAGTGTGTGGACAGGTGTCTTTTATACAGGTAACGAGTTCAAACAGGTGCAGTTAATACAGGTAATGAGTGGAGAACAGGAGGGCTTCTTAAAGAAAAACTAACAGGTCTGTGAGAGCCGGAATTCTTACTGGTTGGTAGGTGATCAAATACTTGTCATGCAATAAAATGCAAATTAATTACTTAAAAATCATACAATGTGATTTTCTGGATTTTTGTTTTAGATTCCGTCTCTCACAGTTGAAGTGTACCTATGATAAAAATTACAGACCTCTACATGCTTTGTAAGTAGGAAAACCTGCAAAATCGGCAGTGTATCAAATACTTGTTCTCCCCACTGTATGTGTTATTTCATAGTTTTGATGTCTTCACTATTATTCTACAATGGATGGTGTTCAGAGATAGATGGGAGGGGTTGAGTGGAGCTGAAGGATGGGACTAAAAACAAACAAAAGATAACTATACTGTGTCCGTGAAATGTATATAGTATGTATAAGCTGGAAGTAGCTGCCTAAGAGTTGTTGTTCATTAGTTTACTCCAATTAGGGGAGGGATGGTAGGGTTAGGGGAAAATAATAAAGGGAAATATATATATATATATTTTAAATATATAGTTTTAAAATTTTTTATGGGGGATTGGAAATGATGCAGACAATTACATTGATGGAAGCCACAATCTTATTAATATTAAAGCTGAACTACCCCCCCCCCCCCAAAAAAAAAAGAAAAGAAAAAAGGAATGACCATCCATGTGATCAAAATGACAGTTTTAACCATGTTTTGAGTCTAAAGAGTGTTTGTTTACAATTACTAAAGGAGTAAAACCAGCTTACATTTTGGGTTCTGTAAGACAAAAAAGTGTATTTTTCATATTTGTGTGTGTATATATATATATATATATATATACATACACACACACACATTTTTTTGTTGTACTTTTGACCCCTATTTCTCCACAATTTTGTGATATCCAATTGGTAGTTACAGTCTTGTCTCATCGCTGCAACTGCCGTGCGGACTCGGGAGAGGCGAAGGTCGAGAGCCATGCGTCCTCCGAAACACAACCCTGCCTTTGCCGCACTGCTTCTTGACATACTGCTCACTTAACCCGGAAGCCAGCCGCACCAATGTGTCGGAGGAAACACTGTACAGCTGGCGACCGAAGTGAGCGTGGATGCGCCCGGCCGCCACAAGGAGCCGCTAGAGAGCGATGGGACAAGGACAATCCAGCCGGCCAAACCCTCCCCTAACCCGGACGACGCTGGGCCAATTGTCCGCCGCCTTATGTGTCCCCCGATCGCGGCCGGCTGCGACACAGCCCGGGATCGAACCCGGATCTGTAGTGTCGCCTCTAGCACTACAATGTAGAAAATATAAAAATAAAGAAGAACCCTGGAATGAGTAGGTGTGTCCAAACTTTTGACTAGTACTGTATATTTATTTGAACAAAGCCTATTCACACATAACATCTGTCTCCATAAAATAACTAATCTAAACTAAAGCAATGTGCTAGAAAGGTTGACTATAAAGAATTGTCTGAGAAATGAATCAAAAGAAAGTGTTCAAAATCTTGACAAATCTTGACAGATTATGCTCTGTGTTTCTATTGCACACAGTATCTTATAGAAGTAGCCTATGGCCTATAGCACTTCTGTAAAGTTTTGCTCATTAAATAAGCTATGGTTTCCATCAGCAACCTGTGCTACTCAAGCAAGCCAGCAAGTAAGACAATAATATTGCTCTGTGAGGATGATCCAACAAGCAATTGTTATCCATCTCCTTCTTTCAACTGCATCCCATTTCGAGTTTTTTAATAAGACGGGGCCAGCGCTGTGCGCCAAGTGAGAGGGGTGTTAACTTGGGCTGCGGGCGCCAGCGTGCACACCTCGCCTTTATTAGCAGGGGGAAACTGACACCCTTGGAACGCCGAGCCTAATGAGAGATGCCTTCATGCAACCGCTCGCCGCATTTAATTTGTATATCTCCTACGCAAGTCGCTCGATACTTCTCCCTCCTCTCCTTCCTCTTCTCTCCCCTCACCTTAACTAGGCCAGCTCTATGCCTCTACACCTCTGCTTGTTTGGCCTCGCTCTTTCTCTGGCTTCAGATGGGCCCCAGCTGTAATGAACTGTTATGTGCAATTGATTGCGGACAGCTTAGCATTGACCAGCTTCATTATGGAGTCCATTCAAAGTGGGATTCCGGGTCTGCCAATACTCGCCAGTTTATTTCAGCCGACCGGTCGATAGTTAACGTATTAAAAGCTTTATTTGTATATTGTTCGCCCCCGAATACCTTTGGCCCATTGCTCCGTGGGTTTGCTCTGTGTATCCTTCTCCGCCCATCCACCTCCCTAGTGACCCTAGTGCTTGGTGATGCTGGTCTATTAGCAGGGGCCTCTTTATAGCTTCTATATCCATTTTATACTAAGGCGCACATTTTTAACACAATGACACAACATTACACAATACCAAACTAAAGGCTGAAATCACAACTTATAATACTCTGCTTCCCTGTAGAACCATGGGCGTTAAGGCACCCATAAGCTCTTCCACACACACGCAGGGTGGCTCTCTGATGAGATATCATTTTGTCATTTAGCATGCTTCGCTACAAGATCTATCTCCCCCATCAATGCATCAGCACAAGCTTTTTGTCCTTGTCTGGCATTTCCCTCAAGGCTACATTCACACAAGAGGAGTCACACATAGAGGGAGATGGAGGGGAGCATGGCTGCAACATTATAAATGATCTCTCTCCCTCTCTGTCTTGCTCTCAGATTTTGGTGACAGAACATTAAGTACAGGAGTTCTCAACCTTTCTTTACTTGATTTCTATTTGTCCTTTACCCCACTACGAGTCTCACACCAATGCATGGTATATGGGTTTATCCAGACATATTTATTACCTAGCCAACACTGATCTTGTTTGACTAGGGAAAGGGGATACCTAGTCAGTTGCACAACTGAATGCATTCAAGCTAAATGTGTCTTCTAAATTTAATCCAACCCCTCTAAATCATTGAGGTGTGGGCGAAGAGTCTAAACCCGGGACGGGACGGGACGGGGTTCTAGTAAACTACACGGAGAAAAAATATAAATGCAACTAATTTGTTTACATCCCTGTCATTGAGCATTTCTCCTTTGCCAAGATAATCCATCCACTGAGTAGTATTTCTGTCTGTAATAAAGCCCTTTTGTGGGGAAAAACACATTCTGATTGGCTGGACCAATAGGTAGGCCTGGCTGCCAAGTGGGTGGGTCTATACCTTCCCAGGCCCACCCATGGCTGCACCCCTAGATTACGGCCTAATGAATTTAATTAAATTGACTGATTTCCTTATATGAACTGTAACTCAGTCTTTGAAATTGTTTCATGTTACGCTTATATTTTTGTTCAGTATATATGGAATTGTTTTAAGAAGGTCATACCAAGGATCATTTAGCTATTTGATTTTATGTTTTAAGACATCGACTTTAGGGGGTTTATTGACATCCACGTCATCGCCGCCCGGGGAGCAGTTGTTGATCGGGGTTAACTGCCTTGCTCAAAGGCAGAAAGGCAGATTTTTCCATCTTGCCGGCTTGGGGATTCAAACCAGCGTCCTTTCAGTTATTGGCCCAATGCTATTAACTGCTAGGCTACCTGCCGCCCACCAGTGAAGCATGGCTACAATACAATACAAAGTATTATACAAACTAATGCAATACGAAGTATGCTTGTTGCAAGACAGAATATCATGCTAGTGACACTTTCATAGTTGCCATTCACGGTGGCAACAAAAATAACACTTTTTATATGTTGTTTGTTGAAAATATTCCCTAAGATTCTGCAGCTAAATCATAGACTACCAGTGAAGCATGACCCCTTAATGTTTGTACCCAGTGGCTTCCGAGGAGCTAAGCATAAGCCCTCTGCAAAACATGACTTAGTACTTGGTGGTAAAACCCTTGTTGGCAATCACAGAGGTCAGACGTTTCTTGTAGTTGGCCACCAGGTTTGCACACATCTCAGGAGGGATTTTGTCCCACTCCTCTTTGCAGATCTTCTCCAAGTCATTAAGGTTTCGAGGCTGACGTTTGGCAACTCAAACCTTCAGCTCCCTCCACAGATTTTCTATGGGATTAAGGTCTGGAGACTGGCTAGGCCACTCCAGGACCTTAATGTGCTTCTTCTTGAGCCACTCCTTTGTTGCCATTGTCATGCTGGAATACCCATCCACGACCCATTTTCAATGCCCTGGCTGAGGGAAGGAGGTTCTCACCCAAGATTTGACGGTATATGGCCCCGTCCATCGTCCCTTTGATGCGGTGAAGTTGTCCTGTCCCCTTAGCAGAAAAACACCACCAAAGCATAATGTTTCCAACTCCATGTTTGACGGTGGGGATGGTGTTCTTGGGGTCATAGGCAGCATTCCTCCTCCTCCAAACACGGCGAGTTGAGTTGATGGCAAAGAGCTCGATTTTGGTATCATCTGACCACAACACATTCACCCAGTTCTCCTCTGAATCATTCAGATAATCATTGGCAAACTTCAGACGGCCCTGAATATGTGCTTTCTTGAGCAGGGGGACCTTGCGGGCGCTGCAGGATTTCAGTCCTTCACAGCGTAGTGTGTTACCAATTGTTTTCTTGGTGACTATGGTCCCAGCTGCCTTGAGATCATTGACAATATCCTCCTGTGTAGTTCTGGGCTGATTCCTCACCGTTCTCATGATCATTGCAACTCCACGAGGTGAGATCTTGCATGGAGCCCCAAGCCGAGGGAGATTGACAGTTCTTTTGTGTTTCTTCCATTTGCGAATAATCGCACCAACTGTTGTCACCTCCTCACCAAGCTGCTTGGCGATGGTGTTGTAGCCCATTCCAGCCTTGTGTAGGTCTACAATCTTGTCCCTGACATCCTTGGAGAGCTCTTTGGTCTTGGCCATGGTGGAGAGTTTGGAATCTGATTGATTGATTGCTTCTGTGGACAGGTGTCTTTTATACAGGTAACAAGATGAGATTAGGAGCACTCCCTTTAAGAGTGTGTTCCTAATCTCAGCTCGTTACCTGTATAAAAGACACCTGGGATCCAGAAATCTTTCTGATTGAGAGGGGGTTAAATACTTACTTCCCTCATTAAAATGTAAATCAATTTATAACATTTTTGACATGCGTTTTTCTGGATTTTGTTGTTGTTATTCTGTCTCTCACTGTTCAAATAAACCTATCATTAAAATTATAGACGGATCATTTCTTTGTCAGTGGGCAAATGTACAAAATCAGCAGGGGATCAAATACCTTTTTCCCTCACTGTAGGTGGATATCTCTCAAATGTTCTCTTTCCCGTCTGTCTCATCCATTCTCCCTAGGTCACTCTTTACTCTACTAAGAGCTAAAGTAACAGTGGAATAACATATATAATTACACTCACAACCTAGTAAAGTACATTCAATGATGGTAACTTTTTGGGGGTCATTTTAGGGAAAGCATATAATAATGGTAATACTACCAAATAACTAACATGCCTGGTCCTCTTTTGTTCTTTATTACTCCTCTATTGTTCCTCAAGCAAGGGGGAGACCGATGACATCATGAATTCCCATCAGAGCAACTCCTTGAATGCCCTACTCCTTGAAGTTTGAAGTGTCTAAAAAACACTATTTTGCTCAAAACATATTTTTTTACCCTTTAGTGTGTGTACTTTACTGTATTAACACATTGGACAACACCTATTATGTAGGGGATAGGTTGACATTTGGGACGCAAACATATTATCCAGGTTGAGGTGGCTCAGGTCAGCTCATTATTGGGCAGGGAAAAAAAGGATACAAATACACAGAGCCACCAGATCTCATGAAGATATATTACTGCTCTGCCATATAGTCTTTAATTCCACAATTAATAAAACATTATCACATTACTGCTGCTTTTCCTCAGAATTACAAGAAAAATTTGAGTATTCATTTGTAATTGTAATTCTGTTCACATCAATTAAGGTTAAATGAGAGTCACATCCTTGTATCTATATACAGATTAATCACATGTTCTATCGCTGCAGACTTATATAAATGAACCTGTGAAAACAGGATTGATACCCCATAATGACAAAGCGAAAACAGTTTTTTTGAAATTTTAGCAAATGTATTAAAAATAATAAATAGAAATACCTTATTTACATAAGCATTCAGACCCTTTGCTATGAGACTCAAAATTGAGCTCAGGTGCATCCTGTTTCCATTGATCATCCTTGAGATGTTTCTACAACTTGATTGGAGACCACCTGTGGTAAATTCAATTGACTGGACATGATTCGGAAAGGCACACACCTGTCTATATAAGTTCCCACAGTTGACAGTGCATGTCAGAGCAAAAACCAAGCCATGAAGACAAAGGAATTGTCTGTAGAGCTCCGAGACAAGATTTTGACGAGGCACAGATCTGGGGAAGGGTACCAAAACATTTCTGCAGCATTGATGGTCCCTATGAACACGGTGGCCTCCATCATTCTTAAATGGAATACGTTTGGAACCACCAAGGCTCTTCCTAGAGCTGGCCGCCCAGCCAAACTGAGCAATCGGGGGAGAAGGGCCTTAGTCAGGGAGGTGACCAAGAACCCGATGGTCACTCTGACAGAGCTCTAGAGTTTCCTCTGTGGAGATGGGAGAAACTTCCAGAAGGACAACCATCTCTGCAGCACTCCACCAAACAGGCCTACAGTGAGGGAAAAAAGTATTTGATCCCCTGCTGATTTTGTACGTTTGCCCACTGACAAAGAAATGATCAGTCTATAATTTTAATGGTAGGTTTATTTGAACAGTGAGAGACAGAATAACAAACAAAAAATCCAGAAAAACGCATGTCAAAAATGTTAAAATAAAAAATGCATTTTAATGAGGGAAAGAAGTATTTGACCCCCATTCAATCAGAAAGATTTCTGGCTCCCAGGTGTCTTTTATACAGGTAACGAGCTGAGATTAGGAGCACACTCTTAAAGGGAGTGCTCCTAATCTCAGCTTGTTACCTGTATAAAAGACACCTGTCCACAGAGGCAATCAATCAATCAGATTCCAAACTCTCCACCATGGCCAAGACCAAAGAGCTCTCCAAGGATGTCAGGGACAAGATTGTAG
Source organism: Coregonus lavaretus (assembly GCF_964263955.1). Classification (NCBI taxonomy): domain Eukaryota; kingdom Metazoa; phylum Chordata; class Actinopteri; order Salmoniformes; family Salmonidae; genus Coregonus; species Coregonus lavaretus. The sequence goes on from NC_139995.1 coordinate 38,382,886, forward strand.
ACCTATACAAGGCTGGAATGGGCTACAAGACCATCGCCAAGCAGCTTGGTGAGAAGGTGACAACAGCTGGTGCGATTATTCGCAAATGGAAGAAACACAAAAGAACTGTCAATCTTCCTCGGCCTGGGGCTCCATGCAAGATCTCACCTCGTGGAGTTGCAATGATCATGAGAACGGTGAGGGATCAGCCCAGAACTAGACGGGAGGATCTTATCAATGATCTCAAGGCAGCTGGGACCATAGTCACCAAGAAAACAATTGGTAACACACTACGCCGTGAAGGACTGAAATCCTGCAGCGCCCGCAAGGTCCCCCTGCTCAAGAAAGCACATATACAGGGCTGTCTGAAGTTTGCCAATGAACATCTGAATGATTCAGAGGAGAACTGGGTGAAAGTGTTGTGGTCAGATGAGACCAAAATCGAGCTCTTTGGCATCAACTCAACTCGCCGTGTTTGGAGGAGGAGGAATGCTGCCTATGACCCCAAGAACACCATCCCCACCGTCAAACATGGAGGTGGAAACATTATGCTTTGGGGGTGTTTTTCTGCTAAGGGGCAGGACAACTTCACCACATCAAAGGGACGATGGACGGGGCCATGTACCGTCAAATCTTGGGTGAGAACCTCCTTCCCTCAGCCAGGGCATTGAAAATGGGTCGTGGATGGGTATTCCAGCATGACAATTACCCAAAACACACAGCCAAGGCAACAAAGGAGTGGCTCAAAAAGAAGCACATTAAGGTCCTGAAGTGGCCTAGCCAGTCTCCAGACCTTTATCCCATAGAAAATCTGTGGAGGGAGCTGAAGGATCGAGTTGCCAAACGTCAGGGACAAAATGGGGACAAAATCCCTCCTGAGACAAAATCCCTCCTGAGTGGGACAAAATCCCTCCTGAGATGTGTGCAAACCTGGTGGCCAACTACAAGAAACATCTGACCTCTGTGATTGCCAACAAGGGTTTTGCCACCAAGTACTAAGTAATGTTTTGCAGAGGGGTCAAATACGTATTTCCCTCATTAAAATGCAAATCAATTTATAAAATTTTTGACATGCGTTTTTCTGGATTTTTTTGTTGTTATTCTGTCTCTCCCTGTTAAAATAAACCTACCATTAAAAGTATAGACTGATCATGTCTTTGTCAGTGGGCAAACATACAAAATCAGCAGGGGATCAAATACTTTTTTCCCTCACTGTATATGGTAGAGTGGCCAGACGTCAAAAGGCACATGACAACCCGCTTGGAGTTTGCCAAAAGGCACCTAAAGACTCTCAGACCATGAGAAACAAGATTCTCTGGTCTGATGAAACTTGGCCTGAATGCCAAGCGTCACGTCTGGAGGAAACCTTGCACCATCCCTACGGTGAAGCATGGTGGTGGCAGCATCATGCTGTGGGGATGTTTTTCAGCGGCAGGGACTGTGAGACTAGTCAGGATCGAGGCAAAGATGAACGGAGCAAAGTACAGAGAGATCCTTGATGAAAACCTGCTCCAGAGCACTCAGGACCTCAGACTGGGGCCACGGTTCACCTTCCAACAGGACAACAACCCTAAGCACAAGGCCAAGACAACGCAGGAGTGGCTTCGGGACAAGTCTCTGAATGTCCTTGAGAGGCCCAGCCAAAGCCCGGACTTGAACCCAATCGAACATCTCTGGAGAGACCTGAAAATAGCTGTGCTGCAACGCTCCCCATACAACCTGACAGATCTTGAGAGGATCTGCAGAGAAGAATGGGAGAAATTACCCAAATTCAGGTGTGCCAACCTTGTAGCGTTATACCCAAGAAGACTCGATGCTGTAATCGCTGCCAAAGGTGCTTCAACAAAGTACTGAGTAAAGGGTCTGAATACTTATGTAAATGTGATATCAGTTTTTTATTTTTAATAAATATGCAGAACTTTATTAACTATTTTTGCTTTGTCATTATGGGGTATTGTGTGTAGATTGAGGGAAAAAACTATTTAATCAATTTTAGAAGAAGGCTGTAACGTAATTTTTTGGGGGAAAAAGTCAAGGGGTCTGAATACTTTCCGAAGGCACTGTCTGCCTGCTGTGGTGGGTATATTCTATGGCTTCTCTGCTTCTTAGGGTTTGTTATATCAAAGTAAAACACGACTGATCAGACATGAATAAAAAACACAAAAGAAAAATATATCAAATAGATATGGGCCGAGGTGGGACCAAGTCACTATTATTCGAGTCACAAGCAAGTCTCAAGTCGAGTCCCAAGTAGAATGGGTCAAGTCTCGAGTCAAGTCCAAGTTGTGCATTCTAAGAGCAAGTCAAGTCGAGTCGAGTCACAGGTTTTTTCAAGTCAAGTAAAAAAAAAAAATCTATACCGGCAATAACTTCTACATCTACAAATCTTTGTCTCTTTAAAGAGGCTACTAGACAGCCCTTTTCGTTATTTTGTCTACAACACATTTTGATTATGTAATAATTAATATTAACAACATATTCCAAATGCAAGGTTCATAAGATAATTATCAATTTCAAGCAATTTTGACATACCAAAAGACCAGTAGGCCTATTCTAGTAATTGTTGCTTGATGCCCCACTGCTGGTCAGCTTACAAAGGATCTAGATCACCAAATCATTTGGCAATCCTCTCTCCATACAATTTTGTCGTTTGCGATCCTATCGCTGTACAGAAAAATCAGCAATCTGTTTGCTAGCTCAGTGGTTTTTAAACCTTCTGACCCAGCGACCCCCAAAAAGGAGTGGTTCAAAGCATGCTAGAGCATGCAATTGGCATGCTGACTGCAGGAATGTCCACCAGAGCTGTTGCCAGATAATTGAATGTTAATTTCAATAACATAAGCCGCCTCCAAAGTTGTTTTTGAGAATTTTGCAATATGTCCAACCGGCCTCACAACCGCAGACTACGTGTATGGCGTCATGTGGGCGAGTGGTTTGCTGATGTCAACGTTGTGAACAGAGTGCCCCATGGTGGCGATGGTGTTATGTTATGGGCAGGCATAAGCTATGGACAACGAACACAATTGCATTTTATCGATGGCAATTTTAATGCACAGAGATACCGTGACGAGATCCTGAGGTATCTGTAATGTGAAATCCATAGATTAGGGCCTAATTAATTTTTTTCAATTGACTGATTTCCTTATATGAACTGTACCTCAATAAATCTTTGAAATTGTTGCATGTTGCATTTATATTTTTGTTCAGTATAAACGAAATCTGCTGAATACAAAACCAAATAGGGACTAAATATATATTTATTTACAAAACTAACAGACTGAATTTCAATATCCACCCTCCAAGAAGACAATCTGTTCCTGTTTTCGTTGTGAATTTCGAAGTCTTTCCCTTTAAATCGCCATAGAAATAGCCCCTCTCAACTTAGATTGATCGCCAATATAGGCAATGAAAGCCAAGGATCTGGAGGTGAAAATGACGAAGGTATCAAGTTGATTTTGATTGGTCCAACCAGCGGAAACACCTCCAAATGGTACCACCATACAACACCAAAGAGATACAACAAAGAGCTGCGCAGTCTAAACCAGCGACGGTCACAGTAAATTAACGTTCTTATTTCATCAACACTGTCAAGTACAAGTCTATTAAGTTTATAATATTGTAGAGAACAATCTAATGATTAATTCTATGTAATTTATAATTACATAGGGCAAAGAAAACTAAATTGACAAATTTCATAGCACCCTCTTGAATTGCCCTGTTTTTCTCTACACTGTACAGCAGTGAGTGAACGCCCTACTACCTGTATGCAGCAATCGGATGGAAAGCATGATCTGTCTGTAGCCTTTTTCTTCCTCATTAATATCGTAATTAATTCGCTAGAATATGTTACATCTTCATCCCACAAGTATTGAAGGTAGTGAGATGTTACAGGTATCTTTAGACATATAGCCAGTACCACCACTGAGGTATATAATTATAACCCACCCAAACTAGGCCAAACTGAAATACACCTTACAGTATGTAACAACATGCCAGAGGGCAGGGGAGTGAGATTGTTAATAACTCCTCTGCACTTGACACGATTAAAATAAAACAACTAATGTTCACTGTATCAAATCAGTGAGAAATATTAATTTAATTCATTTTGCATAAATATTGCATGCTGTATAACTTTATAATCTCACATACACACAATGTCTACTAAGGTTGAATATCTGTACATGTACTCACTTTTTCCTTTGAGATTAATTCAACTACTTTATATAACTAAGAGGAATATGTGATGTTGGTAGAAATATGTATCTCTGTTAGATGTATAAAATTGAGATTAGTTATTGAGTCACGCTTGATAGTTAGAACTAATGTGGTGATATAACTCTCATAGTCTGAGTTTCCTGGATCTGAGTATGATTTTCAATATTCATGAGCAGTCTGTTCTTGTACAAACTGTTCAGAAGACTGAATGAGTAACTTTGGGAGATGGCTGTCAAAACACTGTCATGATGAAATGGAGGAAAGATATCTATTCAATTCTGACATTTCATTAATGATTTATTTTCCCATGCATAAATATTAATAGATACAATTAATTAGTTAAATCATTGATGTGGACCAAACTCAACAGGGAAGTTCTACTTTTCAGCTCTGTGCGCATTCTGATTCTCAATTTAATGATATTTCCTACAAATTAATATTCAGATGAGTCTCATTATTTGCAGACCTGTGCAATTTCTCCATGCATCTTCTTTCCTCATCTTGAAAATATAATTTGATTAGATAATACTTTTTTGGATAAGAAACAAATCATACCGAGACAACTCGATCCATCGCCGTGAAAAAGATCAAGTCTCACTTAGTCCTTTTGCTTGACATTGGTTGCCTTAGTCGTATTATTTTGCATAGATGAGCATGTGCCAATTGAGTTATCCCCCCCAAATAACACTAATAGGGAAATCATTAAATACTCCTCATTTGACCTTTCAAAACGCTGTCTCCAAACTCCTTTTGCTAAATCCCCAACTTATTGACTTGGCAGCTTTCTTAAACGTTGCTCTTAAAGGACACGCCTGCCCAGGACCTCCACATCCGGCTTCTTCACCTGCGGGATCGTCTGAGACCAGCCACCTGGACAGCTGATGAAACTGTGGGTTTGCACAAACGAAGAATTTCTGCACAAACTGTCAGAAACCGTCTCAGGGAAGCTCATATGCATGCTCATGGTCCTCACCAGGGTCTTGACCTAACTGCAGTCGTAAACCACTTCAGTGGGCAAATGCTCACCTTCGATGGCCACTAGCACGCTGGAAATGTGTGCCCTTCACCGATTAATCCCGGTTTCAACTGTACCGGGCAGATGGCAGACAGAGTTTATCGCGTCGTATGGGTGAGCGGTTTGCTGATGTCAATGTTGTGCCCCATGGTTGCGGTGGGGTTATGGTATAGGCAGGCATAAGCTACGGACACAATTGCATTTTATTGATGGCAATTTAAATGCACAGAGATACCGTGACGAGATCAAAGGCCCATTGTTGTGCCATTCATCCACTGCCATCAAGTTTCAAGTTTTAATGTCACATGCATAAGTACAGTGAAATGCCTTTTTTGCAAACTCAAAACCCAACAATGCAGTAATCAATAATAATGTAATACTAGAAAAATTAGAAATAAGAAGAAATATGAAGAACACAATAAGTAAGTAAGCAAGCATACTATATACAGGGTCAGTTCTAATACCATATTTACAATGTGCAGGGATACTGGAGTGATTGGAGGTAGATATGTATAAGGGTAAGGTGAGTAGACAACAGGATATAAGATAAATAGAGTAGCAGCAGCTTGTATGTGAGTGGGTGTGCGTGTGTGGAGAGTCAGTATAAATGTTTGTGCATATTATGTGTGAGTGAGCAGATGATGGAGTGTGTGTGTGTGTGTGTGTGTGTGTGTGTGTGTGTGTGTGTGTGTGAGTGTGTAGGGCCTTGTGAGTGTGCATAGAGAAAGTGCAAAAATACAAATAAAAAGGTAAATAAGGATACAAGGTTAACTCAGATAGTCGGTGTAGCTATTTTGTTAGCTATTTATCAGTCTTATTGCTTAGGGATGGAAGCTGTTCAAAAGCCTGTTGGTGCCAGACTTGATGCACCGGTACCGCGTGCCGTGCAGAAGCAGAGAGAATAGTTTATGGCTTGGGCGGTTGGAGTCTTTGACGATTTTTCGGGCCTGCCTACCACACCGCTTGATATAGACGTCCTGGATGGCAGGGCGGTTGGCCCCAGTGATGTATTGGGCTGTCCGCACCACCCTCTGCGATTGAGGGTGGTGCTATTGCCATACCAGGCAGTGATGCAGCCAGTCAAAATGCTCTCAATGGTACAGCTGTATAACTTTTTGAGGATTTGAGGGCCCATGCCAAACTTTTTCAACCTCCTGAGGGGGAAGAGGCGCTGTCGCGCCTTCTTCACGACTGTGTGAGTGTGTTTGGACCATTTTACTTTGACACTGTGGAACTTGAGGCTCTCTAACTCATGTTTCAGCATGACAATGCACGGCCCCATGTCGCGAGGATCTGTACACAATTCCTGGAAGCTTAAAATCTCCCAGTTTATCCATGGCCTGCAAACTCACCAGACATCAAATCAAATTGTATTTGTCACATGCGCCGAAATGCTTACTTACAAACACTTAACCAACAATGCAGTGTCACCCATTGAGCATGTTTGGGATGCTATGGATATCCAGCAACTTCGCACAACCATTGAAGAGGAGTGGAAATTCCACAAATTAACTTTAACAAGGCACACCTGTTAATTTAAATGCATTCCAGGTGACTACCTCATGAAGCTGGTTGAGAGAATGCCAAGAGTGTGCAAAGCTGTCATCAAGTCAAAGTGTGGCTACTTTGAAGAATTGAACATATAAAATATATTTGGATTTGTTTAACACTTTTTTGGTTACTACATGATTCCATATATGTTATTTCATAGTTTTGATGTCTTCACTATAATTCTACAATGTAGAAAATATAAAAAATAAAGGAAAACCCTTGAATGAGTAGGTGTGTCCAAACGTTTGACTGGTGCAGTAAAAAAAAGTGAAATCACGAAGCTGTTTATCACGTCAGGAGAAGACCCAGATGCAGACAGTGTCGAAGTAACAAAAGTTTATTACAAAAACAGGGGGCAGGCAAATGACAGGTCAAGGGCAGGCAGAGGTCAGTAATCCAGGGTGGTGTGACAAGGTACAGAGTGGCAGGCAGGCTCAGGAAACAGGATACAAAGGGCTGTGAGACATGGGTTTTATCCTAGACACATTAAAAGTGAGATATATTTGGAGGGTACGGGGCAAAAGAACATGAACAGCAGAGGGGCTAATGATCTTGGAGATGGGGAAAGGTCCGATTAACCGGGGGGAAAGTTTGCGGGACTCCACCCGGAGGGGGCAGATCTTGGGTGGACAGCCATACCTTCTGCCCGAGACGATACCGGGGAGGCGGTGTCCGGTGGCGGTCCGCTTGTCGTCGATACCTGGAGGTGGTCTTGAGAAGAGGTACGACGACAGTGGCGGACAAACATCTGGGCCGAGGGTATGCCGACCTCTTCCTCTTGCTCCGGGAAGAGTGGGGGCTGATAATCCAGGGAACACACAAAGGGCAAAAGACCCGTGGCAGAGCAGGGAAGGGTGTTGCAGGCGTATTCGACCCACCCTAGTTGCTGGCTCCAGGTGGTTGGGATGGCGGAGACCAGGCAGCGCAGAGTCGTCTCCAGGTCTTGGTTGGCTCGCTCCGACTGGCCGTTGGACTGTGGGTGGAAGCGGAGGACAGGCTGGCCGACGACCCTTTGAGTGTACAGAACGCCTTCCAGAACCGGGACGAGAACTGAGGACCACGGTCGGAGACAAAAAGCGTTGTCGCACAAAGGCCAGGGTCCGACGGGAGCCCGGGTAGCAGGCAAGCCAGGAGGAGTGGGCCCACTCCTGGCCCGCGGAGCAGACAGCTTGTCAGGAACAAATATCCGGTTCTGGGCCCCCCCACCCGGGGTTCGGCTGGGAACTGAGTGCCGTCGCCAAGCACGAGGTGGGAAGGATGGTCTCGGATTCCGGGGGTGTAGCCATGGGGCTATAGCGGCGTAACAGCGCACCTGGTTTGACATTCTTGGATCCCGGTCGGTATGAGAGGGAGAAGTTGAACCAGGTGAAAAGCAGGGCCCACCTAGCTTGCCTGGAATTGAGACTGTTGGCGGTGCATATATATTCCAAGTTATTGTGGTCTGTCCACACAATGAACGGATGTTCCACCCCCTCCAGCCAGTGCCTCCACTCCTCCAACACCATCTTCACCGCGAGAAGCTCACGATTCCCCACATCATATTTCCTCTCCGTGGTGTTGAGGCGATGGGAGAAGAAGGCGCAGGGATGTAACTTGAGAACCAGGGCCAAACACTGGGACAGGATCGCCCCCACGCTGACATCCGAAGCATCGGCCTCCACCACGAACTGGCGGGACGGGTCAGGATGAACCAAGATGGGAGCAGTGGTGAAACAGTGTTTGAGGTTCCGGAATGCCCGGGTCAGCAGCTGAAGACCATGTGAACGGATCCTTTGGAGAGGTGAGTGCAGACAGGGGGGAAGCCAGGGTGCTGTAACATTGCAGCTGCACTCTGAACTTAGGCTGGGGCCAATCTATCACCGCTCTCACCTTCCCGGGATCCATCTGTACACTCCCTGCAGTGATGATGTATCCCAGGAAGTAAGGCAACTTCCGAGCCCCCAGGAAGATGTCCCGGGGCAGGCTGCGCTGACTTCAGGCAATGAGCATGGCAGAACGGGCTCCAGCCCATGATAGCACCAGTAGACCAGTCAATAAAGGGGTTGTGTCGCTGGAGCCAAGAGAAACCCAATACCACAGGAACCTGAGGAGACTTAATTAGCAGGAATTGGATCATCTCGCTGTGGTTCCCTGATACTCGTAGGTTGATGGGGGTGGTATTGTGGGTGACCCGGCCTATAGAGCGCCCGTCCAGCACTCTAACGTCCATGGGAATGGAGAGGGGCTGAGTGGGGATGCCCAGATCGGACGCCAGGGTAGCGTCCATAAAGCTCTCATCGGCCCCAGAGTCGATGAGTACCCAGAGAAATGTAGACTGGTTCCCCCACAGCAAGATGGCATGAAAAGGGGTGCGAGTAAGGGGAGAGGAAAAGTTTTCTGTATGGCCCACCAGAGTACTCGCTCCTACCGGTGAGCCTGGTCTTTTAGTGGACAGATGGACAACTCTTCATGTGAAGCCTGTATTGTTGTTCGGCTGGAAACAGCCTAGCTCTGCCTAGTTGCATGGGCTCGGGAAGAGGTGAATCGGCATGGAAGACCCATTTGCGACCAAGCTTTAACTTCCTGACTGACGTCTTGAGAGGTTGCTTCAATATATCCACATAATTTTCCTTCCTCATGATGCCATCTATTTTGTGAAGTGCACCAGTCTCTCCTGCAGCAAAGCACCCCCACAGCATGATGCTGCCACCCCCGTTCTTCACGGTTGGGATGGTGTTCTTCGGCTTACAAGCGTCCCCCTTTTTCCTCCAAACATAACAATGGTCATTATGGCCAAACAGTTATATTTTTGTTTAATCAGACCAGAGGACGTTTCTCCAAAAAGTACAATCTTTGTCCCCATGTGCAGTTGCAAAACGTAGTCTGGCTTTTTTATGGCTGTTTTGGAGCAGTGCCTTCTTCCTTGCTGAGCGACCTTTCAGGTTATGTCGATATAGGACTTGTTTTACTGTGGATATAGATAATTTTGTACCCGTTTCCTCCAGCATCTTCACAGGGTCCTTTCCTGTTGTTCTGGGATTGATTTGCACTTTTCGCAGCAAAGTACGTTCATCTCTAGGAGACAGAATGTGTCTCCTTCCTGAGCGGTATGATGGCTGCGTGGTCCTATGGTGTTTATACTTACGTACTATTGTTTGTACAGATGAATGTGGTAGCTTCAGGCGTTTGGAAATTGCTCCCAAGGATGAACCAGACTTGTGGAGGTCTACAGTTTTTTTTCTGAGGTCTTGGCTGATTTCTTTTGATTTTCTCATGATGTCAAGCAAAGAGGCACTGAGTTTGAAGCTAGGCCTTGAAATACATCCACAGGCAGGGACGGCCTGTTCAATAGGGCGATATGGGCGACGCACTGCCAAACGGGAAAAGGAAGGGATTTTTTTTCTAATCAATTATATCACGGCAACAGTAGTTATCAGTGTTGTAATCTGATCTGACTGCCACTAAATGTCAAATCAGGCTAAAGTCGTGCTTCAAATGGCCCCGCCCGTTTTTGGGCGATTTCAGTCAGGTTGAAAATCGCCCAGAAGTCTCTCATAGCCTGTCATGTAAAATCTATTTTTTTCAAATTTCAAAGCTTTCAATACATTCTCTATGGGTGTCTGTGGGCTTGCACTTACGCGCTTTTGTCATACGTGACGTAACCATGAACGTAACTAAGCAAATAGCGGCTAGCAGCGTCTCTTTGCGACCTGCAGTGTGGCGTTATTTTATGTTTTTAATTTGTACACTTAGTGGCGTTATTTTATGTTTTTAATTTGTACACTTAGTTTACAAACATTCTGCCAACCATGGATTTCGAGTGGTGGGTTTTGGACTGATCTTGTTGATCGTGTACATACCCGCTACGAACGGACTAAATAATGAAAACGTTGCTGGCAGCGGAATCCAATACAGCTGGGAGACTTGGCTGGATGACAGAGTCCCGGACAGAGAAGTGGAGCCGGCCGGCTTCACCCTGGTCGGAGCGGACCTCGATCTGACAGTCACAGGGAAAATCGATCCTGGTAAGAGAGCGACTCTGTACCCCCGAGCCCCGACATTGAACTGCTTTCTGTGTCACTGTGACCTTACTATCTGCCCCGTGAGTTCCCCCAATTGTTTGTTACCGTTGTGTACTGTTGATAATCACAAGTTTACTGGAGAACTGAGACCAAGTAGAGACTTTGGACAGGGTGGATATGGTATAATAAAGGCAGTTTATTCAGAGGTAAAGATATCTGGAATCGCGTGCACGGACTCGTTCGTCAAACTCTTAGGGAGCTATCTGAAGAGAGCCCCGAAAACATTGTGTGCTGACATTTTATACAATAAATGATGTAGGTTGAATCTAGTAGTTCTGATCTTCTGATTGGTCCTGATGAGTTGGGCGAGGTCCCCTCCACTGTTGCATTGGCTCTGAGTCGGGTTCTCTGTCTTCAAATGTTCAGCCTAAAGAGAGGGGATTTTTGTGTGTGTGTGTGTGTGTGTTTAACAGTGATGATGTGTGTGTGTGTGTGTGTGTTTAACAGTGATGATGTGTGTGTGTGTGTGTGTGTTATCAGTGATGATGTGTGTGTGTGTGTGTGTGTGTGTCCTCAGAGCAAGAACTCGTGAGTTGGAAGAACTGAGAGACCTATGGCGTGGGTGTTGTCCTTGGCCACCTGCTGACAAGGCTGACAAGATAGGACTCTTTTGTCCATTGTTATAGGATAGGAACAGCATTGATTGAAAACAAACGCCCAACACAAAATGGGTCATGCACAAGATTTTAGTCAGACCAAGCTATAACATTATATATTTACTACGACAGTACATTCAACCAAAAGCTAATATAACAAAGGCATCAGAGATTATTTATAATCTGTCACAGAAACTGGAATCCATCTCCCCAGATCAGTCAATAAATGCTTCTGGTATTGACTTATATGCTGCCCCTGTCTTCATGTTGTTGCTGGACATATCTTTTTTTAAATGTGTGTAGGTCACCTAAATCATCAGAAAAATTGCCCCTCCTGAGAATTTTTTCAGGAGCCGCCACTGTCCACAGGTACACCTCCAATTGACTCAAATGATGTCAATTAGCCTTTCAGAAGCTTCTAAAGCCATGACATCATTTTCTGGAATTTTCCAAGCTGTTTAAAGGCACAGTCAACTTAGTGTATGTAAACTTCTGACCCACTGAAATTGTGATACAGTGAATTATAAGTGAAATAATCTGTCTCTAAACAATTGTTGGAAAAATTACTTGTGTCATGCACAAAGTAGATGTCCTAACCGACTTGCCAAAATTATAGTTTGTTAACAAGAAATGTGTGGAGTGGTTGAAAAACAAGTGTTAATGACTCCAACCTAAGTGTATGTAAACTTCTGACTTCAACTGTACGTTATTGTCACAACTGTATCAAAAAGTAGTTTTCATTGCTAGCTATTGTCAGCTATATAGCTAGCTAGCTTGACAGTTACATACAGGTACAATTACAGCTTGCTTCGTCCCGCAACAAGCCATTGTTTACAGACAGCTCATTGCGGGACGAAGCAACGTTAAGACAGCTAGCTGAGCTGGCCAGTTGCATTCTGCTGTTAATGTTGATTGCTGATATACTAAAGCATACATGACATGATAATAAACTTTTTCATGTTGCCAGTTTGTCATGTTTAACTAGCTAGCTACTGAAAATAGCCACTGTGGTGTGAATGCTAATTGATTAGCAAGGTAATCAAACCCCATGCCATGTTACATTATAGGGACACAAGCTAAGTTGGCTAGCTAGCTAGCCACAATAAAATGATAGCTAAATAGCTAGCTATTGGATTATAGTGTACATGGCATTATATTATGTGTACATGGCATCTTAGTACAGCTGTAGCAAGCAATAAAAAGCTATAGGATAATAAATCATTCATGTTTTAACCTATTTTTCTGGAATTTGTCTTTCAGCATAAACCTGCTTTACTGTGGCAACCAGTACAAGGAGGTGATCTAGGGTGAACAAGCAACACTAAGTATTTTTCCTTTGTTCTTTGAGCTTATTGCTTGGACTTGGAAGTCAATGAATGTTATTGCTGGTATGCAAGGTTTTAATGCAGGGTTCCTCAACTGGTGGCCTGTGGGCCTGGTTTTATTTTGCCCCCCAAGTACTGAGCAAAAAAATAACAATTTGTACATACACTACCAGTCAAAAGTTTGGACAAACCTACTCATTCAAAGGTTTTTCTTTATTGTTAATTTTTTGGGGGGGGGGGGGTATACAGAAGATAGCCCTATTTGGTAAAAGACCAAGTCCATATTATGGCATGAACAGCTCAAATAAGCAAAGAGAAACGACAGTCCATCATTACTTTAAGACATGGAGGTCAGTCAATACGGAACATTTGAAGAACTTTGAAAGTTTCTTCAAGTGCAGCCGCAAAAACCATCAAGCGCTATGATGAAACTGGCTCTCATGAGGACCGCCACAGGAATGGAAGATACAGAGTTACCTCTGCTGCAGAGGATAAGTTCATTAGAGTTACCAGCCTCAGAAATTGCAGCCCAAATAAATGCTTCAGAGTTCAAGTCACAGACACATCTCAACATCAACTGTTCAGAGGGGACTGTGTGAATCAGGCCTTTATGGTCGAATTGCTGCAAAGAAACCACTACTAAAGGACACCAATAAGAAGAAGAGACCTGCTTGGGCCAAGAAACACAAGCATAAAGTGAGTAGGTGTGTCCAAACTTTTGACTGGTATTGTATATTTATATATTTTTGTGAATTTTCATTGTTGAACATAAAAGACTGTAAAAAACACCAGGAAATCAGCTCGAAGTGAATTTTATTTAAGAAATCTGTTCCCAAGTATTCCCACACATAATAGAGACACCACGTGATCGTATTCAAATGTAAGCAAGGTTTGAAATTATTTTGTGTTAGTCAAACATATCTGTTTCGGCTTCTTGCGGTCAATTTGAAGTCTACAAGTTATATGTAATTATGTTCCGGCACCACGACCATCTGCTCAAGAAAAAAATCGCCCCGCGGCTAAATCTAATTGATGATCCCTGTTTTAATGTCTTGTCTATTTTTGCCTACTTTCCTCCTTTACAGCTTTTAACTGTCTGGAGCCTGGTGTTGTTTTGACGCCATTACAGTTTGTTGCTCCTAGTTCAATGTATTTTTCACACTCAGACATGAGTTAGCTACCACCATAGCTGTATCCATTATTTAGTTTTGCTCTAGACAACACAGAATACACTTGTATAACCTACGAACTAATTTACAAACTGATTTGTAGACTAACATTAGTTGCCTGTAGCTAGCTAGCCTGCCTCGCAAGTATTATCAAGTGATAACGTTACATAACCAATCAACTTGTATGAGCTACGATTTAACTAAGTTGTAATTACATTTACGTCATTTAGCAGACGCTCTTATCCAGAGCGACTTACAAATTGGTGCATTCACCATATAATAGCCAGTGGGACAACCACTTTACACACATATATATATATATATATATATATATATATATATATATATATATATATATATATATATATATTTTATATATATATTTTTTAAATACATTATTATTATTCATTTTTTTTTCTTCAATTTTTTATATATATATATTTTGTGTGAGGGGGGGGGGGGGGGGTAGAAGGATTACTTTTATACTATCCCAGGTATTCCTTAAAGAGGTAGGGTTTCAAGTGTCTCCGGAAGGTGGTCAGTGACTCCACTGTCCTGGCGTCGTGAGGGAGCTTGTTCCACCATTGGGGTGCCAGAGCAGCGAACAGTTTTGACTGGGCTGAGCGGGAACTGTGCTTCCGCAGAGGTAGGAGGACCAGCAGGTCCAGAGGTGGAAGAACGCAATGTCCTCGTTTGGGTGTAGGGACTGATCAGAGCCTGAAGGTAAGGAGGTGCCATTCCCCTCACAGCGCCAGTGGAGTGTGCGGAGGAGCGGGGTGACGTGAGAGAACTTGGGAAGGTTGAACACCAGACGGGCTGCAGACGGGCTGTAATGAGGTAGCTAGTTACCTAGCTAGCTACGCTAACGTTAGCTAAAACGTTAGCTAGCCTGCCTCGGTTGAAAATGAAATGTCGTTAGCTAAATTATACCAGAGAGGTCATTTTCCAGTATCTCTGGTTATACTCACCACCACTGGTCGTTGCACACCGGAGCCCCATTCAATGGGCGGATTCGATTATACTGAGCCGCAGGGCACCGGTCTATGGCCTGTGACATGAACAGGAAAGAGCGGTTAGGGAGGACTGCCCTTCTCAAATCGAACAGTAATCTGCGCCCCTCGGTCACGTTGTCAACAAGGCAGCATGGTGCATCGTCTAGAAACATCTATTTTCCATAAAATGCAGTATATGTTTGAATTTTCAAACTACTTTTCATTGGGAAGGCAGGTAAAGTTTTTATCAAAACCAATCACATTTACATATGAAAATACAGAATCCTACTCAGTACTCCTTGTGCTAATTACGTTACTTTTGTTTTGAGCC
The DNA here is from genome assembly GCF_964263955.1 of Coregonus lavaretus. Classification (NCBI taxonomy): domain Eukaryota; kingdom Metazoa; phylum Chordata; class Actinopteri; order Salmoniformes; family Salmonidae; genus Coregonus; species Coregonus lavaretus. The sequence goes on from NC_139995.1 coordinate 38,398,120, forward strand.
AACTTCGCCTTGGGCGGGCTTTGAATACCTGTCTCACGGGGTACCTGGCTCACGCTCGGGAGGCAGCCCGGTTCCAAAACGAATGTAAACAAAACATGCCTACCCGGGCGCCAGAAGGGAAGCTAAATGCGAGGAGGAGCGATTTGCACGTGGAGCTTGGCAAAATGGGATAGGATTTTTTGACATAATTGTAATCCAAACTTCATTTAGTCGTTGGGACGCACTCGGTTTAAGACAACACTGACTTTATGACCTAAATTATCCAATTTACACTTTGTAGTCAATTCTTACACTAGAATAAATGTTTCTGACTCATATCGACGCCACACAGGCCATTTTCAAAGGGATTAGTTGCTGAATATGTGAACACCAGAGCAATCTGCATTATTCATCTAACTAGCAAGAAACGTGTTAAAGGCATAGATTAAAATGAAATAGATTTATAAAACATATAATGGTATTGCATATTTAGACTAAAGTCATATTCTATTCTATTATATTGTACTGACGCAATAACGTGCAAGTCTGGAAATATATTGTTTTTATCCTTAACATGGGCCGATGATCGGCTATACACACACGCAGTCACGCACACTGATCGGCTATACAGACTCACACACGTTTCTCTTTGATACTTGTGCCTCATAGCATTCATAAATAATTAATTTGGGGTTAAAGCCTAACTTCAGATACAGATATGCGTAACAAGAATTATCGCACAAATCCTTTATGGCCATCAATGCCATATATATATATATATATATGCACATGTATCTTAAGTAAGAGGCGGACAGGCAGAGATAAATATTTCTGCACATGTAATTCCGTGATAAGCATTCAAATCAGACAGATCTTCTCAGCGCTTAATCAAATATTTGCTGCTTATTCGCATGCAAGCTTCTACTTTATTTAGATTATTATTTAATGTGACTATTAAATATATTTTGATAGTTGCTGTATATTAAGACAAACATAATTCATTTCACGTTTTCAATTACATTTATAATTGATTAATTGGTACAATTAATTGCTTAATGGTTAAGCCATTAAATCCCTCTAAAAGTCAACACTGAATTGACTAAATAACGTCAACAATGGGGTTAAGGCCAGGGTCTTTTGAGTGTGTTGTTGCCCTATTTGTGGGACAAAACCCTTATCATTCACATTCTATGTTTTGTGTTGAAACACAAAGATGCTTGGCTGTTTCCACCTGCCCATTTATAATTTCTCCGCACAGGGTGGGTCGACCATTTTACTAATGATGCCAATTAATTGAAAATATTAGCGCATCTCAAAGATTAACATTCTCTGTGCTTTACTGGGAGCAGGAAGGAAGGGGGAGGGGGGAATACCACGATCAAAGCGCCCTGTGTTCCGGGGAAGAGAATAAATGTAGTACTCCATTTCAATGAAAGGAAGTGTGCACAGCTTGTAACACTAGCACTTCTAGTGCTGCAGTCCGATTGCCAAATAAGGCTTTTAAGCTTGTCTATATTACTAATCCCAAATCAAATCAAATTTTATTTGCCACATCCGCCGAATACAACAGGTGTAGACATTACCGTGAAATGCTTACTTACAGCCCTTAACCAACAATGCATTTATTTCTTAATAAAAAGTAAAATAAAACAACAACAACAAGAAAGTGTTGAGAAAAAAAGAGCAAAAGTAAAATAAAATAACAGTAGGGAGGCTATATACAGGGGGGTACCAGTGCAGAGTCAATGTGCGGGGGCACTGGCTAGTTGAGGTAGTTGTGGTAATATGTACATGTGGGTAGAGTTAAAGTGACTATGCATAAATCATTAACAGAGTAGCAGCAGCGTAAAAAGATAGGGTGGGGGTGCAAATAGTCCGGGTAGCCATGATTAGCTGTTCAGGAGTCTTATGGCTTGGGGGTAGAAGCTGTTGAGAAGCCTTTTGGACCTAGACGTGGCGCTCCGGTACCGCTTGCCGTGCAGTAGCAGAGAGAACAGTCTATGACTAGAGTGGCTGGAGTCTTTGACAATTTTGAAGGCCTTCCTCTGACACCGCCTGGTATAGAGGTCCTGGATGGCAGAAAGCTTGGCCCCAGTGATGTACTGGGCCGTACTACGCCCTCTGTAGTGCCTTGCGGTCGGAGGCCGAGCAGTTGCCATACCAGGCGGTGATGCAACCAGTCAGGATGCTCTCGATGGTGCAGCTGTATAACTTTTTGAGGATCTGAGGACCCATGCCAAATATTTTCAGTCTCCTGAGGGGGAATAGGCTTTGTCGTGCCCTCTTCACGACTGTCTTGGTGTGTTTGGACCATGATAGTTCGTTGGTGATGTGGACACCAAGGAACTTGAAGCTCTCAACCTGTTCCACTACAGCCCCGTCGATGAGAATGGGGGCATGCTCAGTCCTCTTTTTTTTCCTGTAGTCCACAATAATCTCCTTTGTCTTGGTAACGTTGAGTGAGAGGTTGTTGTCCTGGCACCACACGGCCAGGTCTCTGACCTCCTCCCTATAGGCTGTCTCATCGTTGTCGGTGATCAGGCCTTCCACTGTTGTGTCGTCGGCAAACATAATGATGGTGTTGGAGTCGTGCCTGGCCATGCAGTCATGGGTGAACAGGGAGTACAGGAGGGGACTGAGCATGCACCCCTGAGGGGCCCCCGTGTTGAGGATCAGCGTGGCAGATGTGTTGTTACCTACCCTTACCATGCTGTAGCCCATGCTGTTGTGGCTTTCCTCGAGAAGTGTTGTCTTAAAAAATAGAAACTCCTGGGGATATGGACTGACGGGGATTAACAATGAGGTCCATAAAGTGTTGAAGGAGGAGTATGGCCTCAAAGATCTGGTTCTTATTCGCTGTGTGTGCCACTCTGCAGCTTGCTGTAAGTCATGCTTCCAATGACACCATCCCCCGTAGTGTGGAGTACTTGGTACGAGAGACTTATAACTGGTTTTCAGTGTCTTCAAAGCGCAGGGAGGCCTACAAGGCCATATATGAGACCATCAAATGTGGGGAGAAATCTTTACAGATAACCAAGGTGTGTGCCACACGTTGGCGCTCCATTGAACCCGCGGTTTCATGCATTTTTGGACCAGTGGGAGGAGCTTAGGCTGCATTTCGCAGTCACCAAGTCAAGTGGACACTGCTACATGGCTGAGGTTTTATACTCCATGTACAGTGATCCTCAAAACATATTGTATCTGACTTTTTTGAAGTCAGTGCTGGGTGAGATACAGTTGGCCATCAAGGCTTTTGAGGGAGAGCAAGTAGATCCTCTTAAGTTACTTGACAGCTTGGTTAGCCTGATCAAGTCTGTGAGCAGCAGGGTGCTGATTCCACTGGCAAATGTTGATGTACTCAAAGGGCCAATAGATGGATACATCAGTCCCAAACCATACCTTGGTTACCTTTTTGAGTCAAAGGCACTAATGAGTTGAGGGTGAGACTGCCAGACAACATCGAAGCATTGCAGTACGTTAGTTTTCAAACTCTAAAGCACAATAAGAGCCCTGGAGAAATAGAAAAAATAGCCAAGCTCCTTGGCTACTCCCCTGCAGAGATAGACAAGATTGTCCAGCAATGGCGTGCCATCCATCTTAGTAAATGGAATGAGACTAAAAACACACTGGGCTTCTGGAGTGAGAAGACCAAGATGGCGGAGTAGTGCAGTTGTGTTTTTATCATATGTCTGTAAATGTCTGTAAATAGCCTGTAAATACCCTATTTTTCGTACATATTTCCCTATCAGACTTTTCATCCTTCTACAAGATATACTTTCCTGCAACCCGCCTCACTCAATGTGGAACGGATTCTATTATTGACTTACCTTTATCTAGAATCTAGAATCTCCAGTTGAAACTAGCTAGCCAGCTAACTAGCTACTTGCTATTAGCCACAGCTAGCGGTGTTTCACCCAGAACATTGGATTTTTTTCTGCGGGATTAATTTTAATCACTGGACATTGATCACCGGATATTCGGCCAGTCTGCACAGCGCGTTATCGACCCAGAACATATCAGTTTTTCCGCCGGAATCACTGAATCACTGGACCTTTAACTCCGGATTCGTCGCTACCAGCTAGCTACAACAAAACGGACGCTGTGGTCTGGCTAATCATCCTGAGCTAGGCCCATCTCCCGGCTATCTACCTCTCTGTCAACCGGACGGGACCACCTAGTGTTGACACGGAGCCCCGCCGATCCTACACGACTGGTCTGCCGACGAAATCGTCTGATGTGGTTACGACGTTAACCACGAAGATTCCATCCATCTGCTAGCCCTGGCCCGCTAGCACACGCTAGCCGTGGCCTCTTACTCACTAGTACTTCACCACCGGACCTTATGATAACTCAGCTATACAGCTGATATCTGCTGGACTGTTCCTTTTTACGGTACTACATCCTGTTTATGTTTAGCCTCAGCCCAAACATGGTTAGTTTATTGTTGTTTCGGTTATTTCTAATTGTACTATATCACTGTAGACCCCCCAGCCTAGCTAAACCTGCCTTAGATAGCTCCTTTGCCCCTCCCCCAATACACGCGGAGACCGACTCAATTGATGCCTCCAGCGATGCTATCTCTTTCATTGTTACCCAACGCTTAGGTTTACCTCCACTTTACTCATATCCTTCCATATCCTTGTCTGTACATAATGCCCTGAATCTTTTCTATAACACCCGGAAATCTGCCCCCTTTATTCTATGTACCCAACGCACTAGAAGACCAGTTCTTAAAGCCTTTAGCCGTATCCTTATTCTAGTCCTCCTCTGTTCCTCTGGTGATGTAGAGGCTAACCCAGGCCCTGCAGCCCTCAGTATCACTCCTACTCCCCAGGCGCTATCATTTGATGACTTCTGTAATCGCAAAAGTCTTGGTTTCTTGCACATAAATATCAGAAGTCTACTTCCTAAGTTTGAGTTACTCACTGCGTTAGCACACTCTGCCAACCCTGATGTTCTAGCAGTGTCTGAATCCTGGCTCAGGAAGGCCACCAAAAATTCTGAAATGTCCATCCCAACTATAACATTTTCCGTCTAGATAGAACTGCCAAAGGGGGTGGAGTTGCAATCTACTGTAGAGATAGCCTGCAGAGCTCTATCATACTATCCAGGTCTGTGCCCAAACAGTTTGAGCTTCTACTTCTAAAAATCCACCTTTCCAGAAATAAGTCTCTCACTGTTGCCGCTTGCTACAGACCCCCCTCAGCCCCCAGCTGTGCCCTGGACACCATATGTGAATTGATTGCCCCCCATTTATCCTCAGAGTTTGTACTGCTTGGTGACCTAAATTGGGATATGCTTAATACCCCAGCCATCCTACAATCCAAGCTAGATGCCCTCAACCTCACGCAAATTACCAACGAACCTACCAGGTACAACCCTAAATCCGTAAACATGGGTACCCTCATAGATATCATCCTGACTAACATACCCTCTAAATACACCTCAGCTGTCTTCAACCAGGATCTCAGCGATCACTGCCTTATTGCCTGCGTCTGTAACGGGTCCGCGGTCAAACGACCACCCCTCATCACTGTCAAACGCTCCCTAAAACACTTTAGCGAGGAGGCCTTCCTAATTGACCTGGCCCAGGTATCCTGGATGGATATAGATCTCATTCCGTCAGTAGAGGATGCCTGGTTGTTCCTTAAAAGTAATTTCCTCTCTATCTTAAATAAACATGCCCCATTCAAAAAATACAGAACTAAGAACCGATATAGCCCCTGGTTCTCCTCAGACTTGACTGCCCTTGACCAGCACAAAAACATCCTGTGGCGTACAGCATTAGCATCAAATAGCCACCGCGATATGCAACTTTTCAGGGAAGTTAGGAACCAATATACACAAGCAGTCAGGAAAGCAAAGGCTAACTTTTTCAAACAGAAATTTGCATCCTGTAGCACTAACTCCAAAAAGTTTTGGGACACTGTAAAGTCCATGGAGAATAAGAGCACTTCCTCCCAGCTGCCCACTGCACTGAGGCTAGGAAACACTATCACCACCGATAAATCTACAATAATCGAGAATTTCAACAAGCATTTTGCTACAGCTGGCCATGCTTTCCATCTGGCTACCACTAACCCGGCCACCAACTCTGCACCCTCTGCTGCAACTTGCCCATGCCCCCCCGCTTCTCCTTCACACAAATTCAGACAGCTGATGTTTTGAAAGCGCTGCAAAATCTGGACCCCTACAAATCAGCTGGGCTAGACAATCTGGACCCTTTCTTTCTAAAACTAGCCGCCGAAATTGTCGCTACCCCTATTACTAGTCTGTTCAACCTCTCTTTCATAACGTCTGAGATCCCCAGAGATTGGAAAGCTGCCGCGGTCATCCCCCTCTTCAAAGGGGGTGACACTCTAGATCCAAACTGCTACAGACCTATATCCATCCTGCCCTGCCTTTCGAAAGTATTCGAAAGCCAAGTTAACAAACAGATCATCGACCATTTCGAATACCACCGTACCTTCTCCGCTATGCAATCCGGTTTCCGAGCTGGTCACGGGTGCACTTCAGCCACGCTCAAGGTCCTAAACGATATTATAACCGCGATTGATAATAGACAGTACTGTGCAGCCGTCTTCATCGACCTGGCCAAGGCTTTCGACTCTGTCAACCACCGCATTCTTATTGGCAGACTAAATAGCCTTGGTTTCTCAAATGACTGCCTCGCCTGGTTCACCAACTACTTCTCAGATAGAGTTCAGTGTGTCAAATCGGAGGGCCTGTTGTCTGGACCTATGGCAGTCTCTATGGGGGTGCCACAGGGTTCAATTCTTGGGCCGACACTTTTCTCCGTGTATATCAATGATGTCGCTCTTGCTGCTGGTGACTCTCAGATCCACCTCTACGCAGACGACACCATTTTGTATACATCTGGCCCTTCATTGGACACTGTGTTAACAAACCTCCAAACGAGCTTCAATGCCATACAACAATCCTTCAGTAGCCTCCAACTGCTCTTAAACACTAGTAAAACTAAATGCATGCTTTTCAATCGAACGCTGCTGGCACCCGCCCACCCGACTAGAATCACCACTCTCGACGGGTCTGACCTAGAGTATGTGGACAACTACAAATACCTAGGTGTCTGGTTAGACTGTAAACTCAACTTCCAGACTCACATAAAGAATCTCCAATCCAAAGTTAAATCTAGAATTGGCTTCCTATTTCGCAATAAAGCCTCCTTCACTCATGCTGCCAAACATGCCCTCGTAAAACTGACTATCCTACCGATCCTTGACTTCGGCGATGTAATTTACAAAATAGCCTCCAACACTCTACTCAGCAAATTGGATGTAGTCTATCACAGTGCCATCCGTTTTGTCTCCAAAGCCCCATACACTACCCACCACTGTGACCTGTACGCTCTTGTTGGCTGGTCCTCACTACATGTTCGTCGTCAAACCCACTGGCTCCAGGCCATCTATAAATCACTGCTAGGCAAATCCCCGCCTTATCTTAGCTCATTGGTCACCATAGCAGCACCCACCCGTAGTCTGCGCTCCAGCAGGTATATCTCACTGGTCATTCCCAAAGCCAACACCTCCTTTGGCCGCCATTCCTTCCAGTTCTCTGCTGCCAATGACTGGAACGAATTGCAAAAATCTCTGAAGCTGGAGACTCTTATCTCCCTCAATAACTTTAAGCATCAGTTGTCAGAGCACCTTACCGATCACTGCACCTGTACACAGCCCATCTGAAATTAGCCCACCCAACTACCTCATCCCTATATTGTTATTTATTTTGCTCTTTTGCACCCCAGTATCTCTATTTGCACATAATCTCTTGCACATCTAGCATTCCAGTGTTAATACTATTGTAATTATTCTGCACTATAGCCTATTTATTGCCTTACCTCCATAACTTGCTACATTTGCACACACTGTATATATATTTTCTGTTGTATTTCTGACTTTATGTTTTTTACCCCATATGTAACTCTGTGTTGTTTTTATTGCACTACTTTGCTTTATCTTGGCCAGGTCGCAGTTGTAAATGAGAACCTGTTCTCAACTGGCTTACCTGGTTAAATAAAGGTGAAATAAAAAAAAATAAAAAATAAAAATTGGAAGTTCAGGGATGCAGCTGATATCAACCCGTTTCAAGAACTTGCCATGGCTGCTGTGTCTGTGTTGTCCTTGCCACACTCGAATGCTGAAGTCGAGAGAGTATTCAGCCAAATGAGTGGGGTAAAAAGCAAACTTAGAAATCGGATGTCCTTGCAGACCCTTAACTCCATCCTGTACATTCGATATGGACTGAAGCTGTCTGGTGAGGCTTGCTATGAGCACCAGCTGCCTGATAATGTTTTGCAGCTTTTTGGCACATCAGCTGCTTACTCATTTAAGTCAGCTCCCTCAGTTGCTGAACCTGCCATAGAGAGCCTTGACCAAAATGACGATGACCCACTCTTTCCGTGAGCCAGCACAGCCTGTGTGTGTGTGGAGGGGGGTCTGATTTTTTTTTTTAAATAACCTGAATTAGTGCCAGACTAGTTACCATCATTTTCTCACATTGCCATTGACAGTTTTTTCTATTGTCTCTTTTTGGTCCATTTAGATTGTTAATGTAGATTCTATACAAAAAAATGTAAACAATGTAATGGTTAAAAACGTTCATGTTTTACTGTGACTTGTTGTAGGCTCCTAAGTGGACCATACGGTTAAAAACTAAACCAACCTTAAGAAAACTAACTTATTTTGGGTCACTTTTGCCAGCCCCAAGCCCGGTTAAAGGAGGAGGGTTGGAATTGTGACATAAAAAAAACAAGAATCGACAGAAGAAAGTTCATTTGTAGTTCTAAACATATTTAGGGTGTTTTTTACTCACTTTTTGTCTCTCCCACAACGTTATTCCTCTCTCCTACAGCATCCATCACAATTACATGCACATGGACAATTATGCAAATTAGGTGATGACGTCATTTAGCAACTTTTAGGACAGCCAATAGCTACTTTCCTTACTGAGGAGTTGGCAACACTGCTGTGTGGTCAGAAACGTGCTTTCCCATCTTGATGAGGACTACCACCGTTTTCCCTCCTGCTGAACTTTTCCTTCTGTGGACTGAATCCCTGTCTGTCTGATGTTTAATTGTGCATGCATCTAAACGTAAGTGACTTGGTCTTTGTCATGTTTTGTGGTCTGTTGTGTATAATTACCGTGTGTGTTAAGCTTGTTAACTAGCTCGCGCTCCCGCTAGTGTTAGCACTACTCTTAGCATTTTGCATTGGAATGCATGAGTATTCTAGCATGACTGTTAGCGATTAGCCGTTTATTAGCATTGCTCATTTTATGGCGCTAGGCTATTTTCTATTCTATATACAGTGGGGAGAACAAGTATTTGATACACTGCCGATTTTGCAGGTTTTCCTACTTACAAAGCATGTAGAGGTCTGTAATTTTTATCATAGGTACACTTCAACTGTGAGAGACGGAATCTAAAACAAAAATCCAGAAAATCACATTGTATGATTTTTAAGTAATTAATTTGTATTTTATTGCATGACATAAGTATTTGATACATCAGAAAAGCAGAACTTTATATTTGGTACAGAAACCTTTGTTTGTAATTACAGAGATCATACATTTCCTGTAGGTCTTGACCAGGTTTGCACACACTGCAGCAGGGATTTTGGCCCACTCCACCATACAGACCTTCTCCAGATCCGTAAGGTTTCGGGGCTGTCGCTGGGCAATACGGACTTTCAGCTCCCTCCAAATATTTTCTATTGGGTTCAGGTCTGGAGACTGGCTAGGCCACTCCAGGACCTTGAGATGCTTCTTACGGAGCCACTCCTTTGTTGCCCTGGCTGTGTGTTTCGGGTCGTTGTCATGCTGGAAGACCCAGCCGCGACCCATCTTCAATGCTCTTACTAAGGGAAGGAGGTTGTTGGCCAAGATCTCGCGATACATGGCCCCATCCATCCTCCCCTCAATACGGTGCAGTCACCCTGTCCCCTTTGCAGAAAAGCATCCCCAAAGAATGATGTTTCCACCTCCATGCTTCACGGTTGGGATGGTGTTCTTGGGATTGCACTCATCCTTCTTCTTCCTCCAAACACGGTGAGTGGAGTTTAGACTAAAAAGCTCTATTTTTGTCTCATCAGACCACATGACCTTCTCCCATTCCTCCTCTGGCTCATCCAGATGGTCATTGGCAAACTTCAGACGGGCCTGGAAATGCGCTGGCTTGAGCAGGGGGACCTTGCGTGCGCTGCAGGATTTTAATCCATGACGGCGTAGTGTGTTACTAATGGTTTTCTTTGAGACTGTGGTCCCAGCTCTCTTCAGGTCGTTGACCAGGTCCTGCCGTGTAGTTCTGGGCTGATCCCTCACCTTCCTCATGATCATTGATGCCCCATGAGGTGGGATCTTGCATGGAGCCCCAGACCGAGGGTGATTGACCGTCATCTTGAACTTCTTCCATTTTCTAATAATTGCTCCAACAGTTGTTGCCTTCTCACCAAGCTGCTTGCCTATTGTCCTGTAGCCCATCCCAGCCTTGTGCAGGTCTACAAACTGCTACAGACCTATATCCCTGATGTCCTTACACAGCTCTCTGGTCTTGGCCATTGTGGAGAGGTTGGAGTCTGTTTGATTGAGTGTGTGGACAGGTGTCTTTTATACAGGTAACGAGTTCAAACAAGTGCAGTTAATACAGGTAATGAGTGGAGAACAGGAGGGCTTCTTAAAGAAAAACTAACAGGTCTGTGAGAGCTGGAATTCTTACTGGTTGGTAGGTGATCAAATACTTATGTCATGCAATAAAATGCAAATTAATTACTTAAAAATCATATGATGTGATTTTCTGGATTTTTGTTTTAGATTCCGTCTCTCACAGTTGAAGTGTACCTATGATAAAAATTACAGACCTCTACATGCTTTGTAAGTAGGAAAACCTGCAAAATCGGCAGTGTATCAAATACTTGTTCTCCCCACTGTATATCGCTCATGCTCATTGTATTTATATTATCTATACATTTCAACATTACTGTAATGTTTATTCATAAATTAATGATATGTACTCATTCAATATTCTTGAAGAATATAACTTATAAATGCCTCATGAGCTAAGTTAATCTGTGGTACCCCATCAGTACCGAAAATATAAGCTTGTTTTACTCCAATGTTTCTAAACAAATTAAATGTAAACAAACACTATATAGCCTCAAAATATGGTTAAACTGTAATTGTTATATAATTGATCGTCAGTCCTTGCATCCATCGCTCTGTTTATGAATTTGAGCCCCATCCCTCAGCTTTTTATAGAAACGGGCAGGGAGTAAGCTTTATTGTTACAACTGCTTTATGGTCCCATAGAGAAATCCCGTCGCATTTACACCTCCCTGCCTCTGCGTATGAGTTGGGCTCTGGTAGCCATCCCGCAGCTCGACACCAATGTAGCCAACTCCCCAGTTCCCCCAACGAACAGGAACTAGAACATGGGTGAGTTGGTGCTTTGGGAAATGACAGGAGGGGATATAACTCAGCAAGCCATCTCATTACAGCTGCACAGCATTTCCTGTGATGTTTGCCCATGCTCAGAGAAATCTGCGAGAGGGGAAATTGCCGGAGCGTGGTTCCAGGCTTGTGCTGTGCTGCCTGCAGGAGGGAGGCCTCCTATAGAAGATTTGTGAGGGAGAGAGAGGGAGTCTGAAAGAGAGTGTGGTGGGGATCTCATTGGGATTGGAACTGCAGAGCGGGTGAAAAAGTGAAAAGCAGATGTGAAGTTAGGTTGAGCCTGGAGCGGCTGGGGCAGGAGGAGGTGCCAAGCAAGGGGGATGGCTGATTAGGGTTTGAGTCGGGTTGAACCCACACGGTAAGCCCTTCCCTTCTTCTGAGGCTGGCTGTGTTTGAGGGCTTGCTTTGGAACGGGTGACAGGGAGGGCTCTGGGCCATTTCATTACGAAAGGTGTCTGTCCAGAAGATGAGAAAAGGATTATCCCCAAAACCTTTTTTTTTTTTTTTTTTTTTTTTTTGAAGAGGCTGAACTCACAGTGGGGAAGTGCTGTATAGGTGGAGGTTACAATATCGCTTCATTCACAGCTCTCCCTTCCCTCCTGCCTCATTCTCAAAGGGATGTGTGTGTGTGTGTGTGTGTGTGTGTGTGATGATTCTCTGAGGAAAAGTGTGAGTCTGGGGTTTTGTTGTGTCCGGCTTTCACGTGTGCCCACACGATGGTATGTGAATGTTTGTGTGTAATGGTTGTGTTTGAGTGTGTATGTGTGTGCATGTCATTAAGTATGTGTATGTGGGAATGTGTGTTCACATATCATAGGCCAAATTAAGTGTTTTTACAGAACCATTTATTTCACTAACTAGGAAGAGGCACAGAGAAACTGAGTATCATTGTGCTGATTTAACAGTTAGCAGGAGAATGACATAGAGCCACAAGACACAACCGCTTAGGAGACACAAGACACACATCCTGATTGTGAGGAAACGGAGCGCACCTTCCTACATTCATAGGAATATGTAAATCATCGCACACTCACACAATTTCGAGAAAACAGCTGAGGAATGAAAAACGGAGAAAGAATCTCAATTCGAGCTCATGTGCTGTGTTTGGGCCTGGGGGCACTTGACAAAACGATGATGGAGACACAAAGGAATGCCAGGGAGATTTGCATTTAACAAACTGATGTCTACTCGCCTGTCATGTAATATTAATGTATGGGGAAGATGGCTGGCGTTCTCACCTGTTTTAATGTGGTAATAAGACAACTGTCTCCTTACAGAGAGCCAATTGCCTTCGCTATCGGAGAGACAGTCTCACACTCTCTGGCTGAAACAAGACACCACGTCCTCCAACCCCTGCTCAGGTAATTCTTTCCATTCCCACTACTTTACAGTGTTATCATCGTACTGCTACAGCTAACCATATTCCCAGTGGGATTGTGAGTAATAATCTTGTGACCATAATGTTCAATTCCACTGTTAGCTCTGTTGCTGTTAGCCCAATTAAGCCCACTGTGGTAAGCTCGTCCAGTGCTCTTATTTCAAATACCATAAATATGGATACCCCCGCTGTTTTCAAATCACGTAGAGGATTTGGGTTGTTACATATCAACATAGAACGTTTGATGTCAAAGATGGATCTTCTTGATATCTGGGTTCATGACACTAGCCCGGCTATTTTGCTTCTCACAGAGACTTGGCTAAATGGCTCGATCCCAGATAAGGACATTGACATTGCTGAGTATAACATCATCAGGTGTGACAAGACTGAAAAAAGGAGGAAAGATACTGTTGTGGCATCATGGTCTCTAAATATCACTATCCCCCAAAAAGTTCAGCTTTTGGTTATAGATGTGGCCATAAGCCAAATTGCAAATTTATCTGTTGCAGGGATTGGTTCTCTATAGAACTTTAAAATCATGTTTTTATGAGAAATCAGGCCTGGGCCAAGGCTAGGAAAACTGACTCTGTAGTTGATTGGGGGCAATTCTATGGTAACGGACTCAGATTTTTCACTTAAAATGTATGCCAAACAAAAAACATTGATTTCAAGGTTTAACAAACCATACAACTCTATGCACATGGACCACTTTTAAAAATGTACACTGAACATTTTACAAAAACACATTTACTGGAAGTTTGGTAACAGAATTTAGGTAAAATCTCCCTCAGTTTTTTTTGGTGTCCACATTTTCCAAAAACTACGATGTCTGCAGAAAGAATGGGGTGTTGCAGAGATCATTGTCCTTCTGGAAGGTTCTCCCATCTCCACAGAGGAACTCTGGAGCTCTGTCAGAGTGACCATCAGGTTCTTGGTCACCTCCCTGACCAAAGCCCTACTCTCCAATTGCTCAGTTTGGCCGGGCGGCCAGCTTTAGGAAGATTCTTGGTGGTTCCAAACTTCTTCCATTTAAGAATGATGGAGGCCACTATGTTCTTGGGGACCTTCAATGCTGCAGAAATGTTTTGGTACCCTTCCCCAGATCTGTGCCTGTCTCGGAGATTCCTTCGACCTCATGGCTTGGTTTTTGCTCTGACATGCGCTGTCAACTGTGGGACCTTATATAGACAGGTTTGTGTGGCTTTCCAAATCATGTCCAATCAATTGAATTTACCACAGGTGGACTCCAATCAAGTTGTAGAAACATCTCAAGGATGATCAATGGAAACAGGATGCACCTGAGCTCAATTTCGAGTCTCATAGCAAAGGGTCTGAATACTTATGTAAAAAAAGCTATATCTTATTTATTTTTATAAATTTGCACACAAACTTTGCGCTTTGTCATTATGGGGTATTGTGTGTAGATTGAAGGGAAATAATTTAATCCATTTTAGAATAAGGCTGTAACGTAACAAAATGTGGAAAAAGGGAAGATGTCTGAATACTTTCCGAATGCACTGTATGATCAAGGGAATGATAGAGTATAAGTTACCAGATCCCTTCAATCTCTACCGAGTTAGGTAAATCTGCTTTTAGTTTATTTTGCACCTCATGTGGATTGATCTCCAAAACTCCTTAAAGGAGTTTGTGCCTCGAGGGCAAGTCAGGCAGATGTTAGAGGGCATTTTTACTTATTGTGTTTGTTTCATATGTTTTTTGCTTTTTGGGTTTGCGTTTCATGTAGGGTGCAGTTGTTGTTTATTGATGTGTTTATGCAGGGCTCATCTGCAAAAGAGATTGTGGTCTCAGAATGTCACGGTTTCGGCCGAGGCTGCTCCTCCTCCTTGCTCGGGCAGGCTTCGGCGGTCGTCGTCCCCGGAGTACTAGCTGCCACCGTTGTATGTTTCATGTTCGTTTGGTTTTGTCTTGATGTTGTACACCTGTTTCCAGTTAGTGTTCATTAGTGTCCTATTTAGTTCTCGTTGTGTGTGTCAGGTGTTGTGTGTGATTGCGCTTCTGTTTGGTGTTCTGTGCTACGTGTTTCCCTCCGTTGTTTTGGAGAGGGTTTTTCGCACATGTTAGTGCACCTTTTGTTTGACGCCTGTGTGCGCCTTTATTTCGCCTCCGGGCTTGTTGAGCTCGTGTACTAAGTAAATATTTCACTAAAGTCTTTTGGACTTAGTTTCTGCGTCCTGCGCTTGATTCCTGCACCACACCCACCTACAGCACCCGTGACAGAATCACACACCTTATAAATGGAATCAGCAGGAGCAACAGCCGCACCTGAGTCGCTGGAGGAGCATGTCCGCGGCCAGGATGACCAGATCAGACAACTGGGGACCGCTCTACAGGATGTCATCAACACCCTGCACCGATGGGAGTCCAGAGGGGTACCCACACCTCCACCTACCTTGCCACCACCATCGGTCGGTCCACCAGTCCCAGGTCCGGAACCCAGTGGGATTCGGCTCTCGCTCCCGAGGGCGTATGACGGCACAGCTGCCGGGTGTCAGGGGTTCCTCCTGCAGGTGGAGCTCTACCTGGCCACTGTACACCCGGTGCCCTCGGGACACGAGAGCGTTTCCGCCCTCATCTCCTGTCTCACGGGCAAGGCGTTGGAATGGGCCAACGCAGAGTGGAGGAGGATAGACGCCACCACCATCTCCTACGCGGAGTTCTCCCGTCGCTTCAAGGCCGTGTTCGACCATCCACCTGAGGGCAAAGCGGCGGGGGAGCGTCTATTCTACCTTAGACAGGGGAGGAGGAGCGCACAGGCGTTCGCACTGGAGTTCCGGACTCTAGCGGCAGACGCAGGGTGGAATGAACGGGCCCTCATCGATCAATTTCGATGTAGCCTACGGGAGGACGTTCAACGTGAGTTGGCCTGCAGGGACACCAATTTCACCTTCGACCAGTTGGTCGACATGTCCATCCGTCTGGACACCCTGCTGGCCACCCGTGGACGTCCCGAGTGGGGTCCGTCCATTCCACCCTCCAGCACCTCCGAGCCGAGCCCTATGGAGCTCGGGGTGCTGGCGCTAAAGAAAGGAGGAGAAGGAGCCCGAGGGGGCCTGTCCCCTGCACCAATTGCGGTCGTGGAGGGCACACTGCGGCCAGGTGCTGAGGAGGGTCTCCAGGAGGAGGAGACAACATGCCACGCACTGGGGAGCATTCCCAGGTGAGTAGACGCCCCACTTACCCAGAGCTCTCTGTTGCGCACTTTTGTATACCTGTTCGTTTTCCACAGGTTGCACCTCATTCCCAGCATAAGGCGCTAGTAGATTCAGGCGCAGCTGGGAATTTTGTTGATCGGAAGTTTTGTTTAGATTTAGGGATTCCCCTCCTGCCTGTTGACAAGCCTTTTCCCGTTCATGCTTTAGATAGCCGCCCGTTGGGGTCGGGGTTGATTAGGGAAATCACAGCGCCACTGAGGATGTGTGCGCAGGGGGGTCATGAGGAGACTATACAGCTATATCTGATCGACTCTCCTGCGTACCCGGTGGTGCTGGGAATTCCCTGGTTAAGTACCCATAACCCTGCCATTTCGTGGCAACAGAGAGCTCTCAATGGGTGGTCTGCTCAGTGTGAGGGGCGATGTCTGGGTGTTTCCGTGGGGGCGACTTCGGTGGAAAGTCCAAACCAAGTGCCCGCATTGCACATTCCGCCTGAATATGGGGATTTGGCTATTGTGTTTAGTAAAGCTAGGGCGACGCAGTTGCCTCCTCACAGACAGGGGGATTGTGCGATAGACCTCCAGGCAGGAGCAGCGCTCCCACGGAGCCACGTGTATCCTTTGTCTCAAGAGGAGAGAAAAGCTATGGAGACTTACATAGCCGAATCTTTGAGACAGGGATACATACGGCCCTCCACTTCTCCTGCGTCCTCGAGCTTCTTTTTTGTGAAGAAAAAAGATGGAGGGTTGCGCCCGTGCATTGATTACCGTGGTCTCAATCAGATTACTGTGAAATACAGTTATCCACTCCCTCTGATTGCGACCATGACGGAGTCATTGCACGGAGCGCGGTTTTTCACAAAACTGGATCTCAGGAGCGCGTATAACTTGGTGCGCATTAGGGAGGGCGACGAATGGAAAACAACGTTTAGTACCACCTCGGGTCATTACGAGTATCTCGTCATGCCATACGGGTTGATGAATGCTCCGTCAGTCTTCCAATCCTTCGTGGATGAGATTTTCCGGGATATGCAGGGGCAAGGGGTGGTCGTGTACATTGATGACATTCTAGTGTACTCGTCTACTCGAGCCGAGCATGTAGCCCTGGTGCGTCGTGTATTGAGGAGGCTGTTGGAGCACGACCTGTATGTCAAGGCAGAGAAATTTCTGTTTTTCCAGGAGTCGGTCTCCTTTTTGGGTTATCGGTTGTCCGCGTCAGGGGTGAAAATGGAGGTGGACCGTGTGTCAGCCGTGCGTAATTGGCAAACCCCAACCACTGTCAAAGAGGTGCAGCAGTTCTTGGGCTTTGCGAATTACTACCGGAGGTTTATCCGGGGTTTTGGACAGGTGGCAGCTCCCATCACGTCCCTTCTGAAAGGGGGTCCGGTGCGCCTGCAGTGGTCAGCTGAGGCGGACAGGGCTTTTGGGAGACTGAAGGACCTATTTACGTCGGCTCCGGTGCTGGCGCATCCGGATCCCGCCTTACCCTTTCAGGTCGAGGTGGACGCGTCTGAGGCCGGTATAGGGGCCGTACTCTCTCAACGGTCCGGCACGCCACCTAAACTCCGCCCCTGTGCTTTTTACTCTAAAAAGCTCAGCCCGGCGGAGCGAAATTATGACGTCGGGGACAGGGAGCTGTAGTTCAGGCCCTTAAGGTGTGGAGGCATTGGCTTGAGGGGGCTCAACACCCTTTCCTCATTTTGACTGACCATCGGAACCTGGAGCACATCCGGGCAGCGAGGAGACTGAACCCTCGCCAGGCTCGATGGAGTATGTTTCTCGCCAGGTTCGTATTTAAAATCACGTACATCCCTGGGTCCCAGAACGGTAAGGCAGATGCGCTGTCCCGGCGGTATGACACGGAGGAGAGGTCCGTTGAGCCTACTCCCATACTACCGGCGTCTTGTCTAGTGGCACCGGTGGTGTGGGAGGTGGATGCTGAAATCGAGCGGGCGTTGCGTGCCGACCCTAGCCCTCCACAGTGTCCTGTGGGTCGGAAGTACGTTCCACTCGAGGTTCGGGATCGACTCATTTACTGGGCTCACACGTCACCCTCCTCTGGACATCCGGGTATTGGCCGGACAGTGCATTGTCTTAGCACTAAGTACTGGTGGCCCACGTTAGCCAGGGATGTGAGGGTTTATGTCTCCTCCTGCTCGGTGTGCGCCCAGTGTAAGGCGCCCAGACACTTGCCCAGGGGTAAGTTACAACCCCTGCCCGTTCCACAACGACCCTGGGGTCACCTCTCAGTGGATTTTGTGACAGACCTTCCCCCCTCGCAGGGGAATACCACCATCCTGGTCGTTGTGGACCGGTTCTCTAAGGCCTGTCGTCTTCTCCCTATGTCGGGTCTTCCTACTGCCCTACAGACCGCAGAGGCACTATTTACCCACGTCTTCCGGCATTACAGGGTACCCGAGGATATAGTGTCTGATCGAGGCCCCCAGTTTACCTCCCGAGTCTGGAGAGCGTTCATGGAGCGTTTGGGGGTTTCGGTGAGCCTTACCTCGGGGTACCACCCGGAGAGCAATGGGCAGGTAGAACGAGTCAACCAGGATGTGGGTAGGTTTCTGAGGTCGTATTGCCAGGACCGGCCGGAGGAGTGGGCTCGGTATATTCCCTGGGCGGAGATGGCCCAAAACTCTCTCCGCCACTCCTCTACCAACCTAACCCCCTTCCAATGTGTGTTAGGTTACCAGCCGGTTCTGGCACCTTGGCAGCATAGCCAGATCGAGGCCCCTGCGGTGGATGATTGGGTGAGGCGCTCGGAGGAGACGTGGAACGCTGCACACGTCCATCTGCAGCGGGCCATCCGTCGACACAAGGCGAGCGCCGATCTCCACCGCAGTGAGGGGCCGGTGTACGCACCTGGAGATCGAGTCTGGCTCTCGACCAGAAACATGCCCCTCCGCCTGCCCTGCCGGAAGCTGGGTCGGCGGTTTGTGGGGCCTTTTAAAGTCCTGAGAAGACTGAACGAGGTGTGTTATAGGTTACATCTGCCTATTGAATATAAGAATATTAACCCCTCGTTCCATGTGTCTCTTCTCAGGCCGGTGGTAGCTGGTCCACTCCAGGAAGGTGAGATAGGAGAGACTCCTCCGCCCCCACTGGACATCGAGGGGGCTCCGGCGTACACCGTTCGGTCCATCTTGGACTCGAGACGTCGGATGGGGGGTCTCCAGTATCTCGTGGAGTGGGAGGGGTACGGCCTGGAGGAACGGTGCTGGGTGCCGCGGAGGGACATCCTAGACCCGTCTCTCCTGTCGGAGTTCCACCGGGGGCATCCCGCGCGCCCTGCTCCGCGTCCTCCTGGTCGTCCCCGAGGCTGGGGTCGGCGCACGGCTGGAGCCGCGCGTCAAGGGGGGGGTACTGTCACGGTTTCGGCCGAGGCTGCTCCTCCTCCTTGCTCGGGCAGGCTTCGGCGGTCGTCGTCCCCGGAGTACTAGCTGCCACCGTTGTATGTTTCATGTTCGTTTTTGTTTTGTCTTGATGTTGTACACCTGTTTCCAGTTAGTGTTCATTAGTGTCCTATTTAGTTCTCGTTGTGTGTGTCAGGTGTTGTGTGTGATTGCGCTTCTGTTTGGTGTTCTGTCCTACGTGTTTCCCTCCGTTGTTTTGGAGAGGGTTTTTCGCACATGTTAGTGCGCCTTTTGTTTGACGCCTGTGTGCGCCTTTATTTCGCCTCCGGGCTTGTTGAGCTCGTGTACTAAGTGAATATTTCACTAGTACAATAGTCTTTTGGACTTAGTTTCTGCGTCCTGCGCTTGATTCCTGCACCACACCCACCTACAGCACCCGTGACACAGAATGACTCCTTGCTTAAAAAAAGGTTAAATAAAAAATATGCACCAAAAGTCACTTCTCCTGTCTTGTGTCAGTGATAGCACAATATTTTTTGCGCTCGCAATAACCATTTAGACAGACCGCCAAACCCCGGAATCCGAATCACTTCACCAAACACACATATCGTGTGTCACCAACCCAGACGTAGGGCCCTATAAAATCTGCGGTGCGGAGAATGCGGATGGAATCCAGACATTAAAACAGAATTCAACAGTATTCTAAAATGTATTGAACTTAGTAGGAAATCAGCTAAATGTATATAGCTTATTAGAGAATGCAATCATTTGCACAAGTTAATCACAAGAAATGAACAAAACACATCAGTGATTCGTATTTTCCTGCAACTTTCTGAAACAGCACTTGAATGTCCCTGTATGTGTGTGTGTGAGGTGTGCACGCATGTCTACACTTTGTAGCCTTTAGCGATTTAAGCTAATGAGAAACGTCTGCTGGTAGAGATGGAAAGGCTTTCCCCAAAACATTGTCAATGAAATGTTAACTAAAAAGTATCATGGATTACCTGGCAGAATGAAATCATGATTATTTGCATCAATCCAGTGGCCATTTGTTTTGCAAACTCTGCCATCACATGGGCACTACAGAAATATCACTAACCAAACAACATCTTGGGCTGGTGCACACTTGAATTAAAGGGTAACTAAACCCCAAAATCTACATTTCGTAGATTTTTCCCAGACCTCAAAAGTGGTCTCTTGATGTGGTTTAAGCATTGTTGTGGACTTAGAACATCCATTTATAAAAAAAACAGTACGTGTGATTTTAACAGCAAAACCCCCAGAAAAAAACGGAGAAACTGGAACATGGAGAAAATGAAATTTGGGAAACATTTTAACGGATTTTATAGCCCCCTACAGAAGATTGCGTTGTCTTTTCCCCGTTTCTTTATTTTTCTTTCGATTGCAAAAATGTGTCTGAAATCTGACTTTAAAAGTCTGTTGATTGGGGTGCAGGGGTCTGTAATTTGCAATTAATGAACAGGTCGGGAATTTGATTTGGGTCGAGGTCCTCATTTACATAGTGAAGGAAGAACGATTCCGTGAGGGCTCTGTGGTGGCGGGCAGGGTGCGTCTCGGGTTTGATTTACGCATATACATCCTGGTCGGAGATGGAGCTGCCAGTGTACTACTTCTTCGCTCAGTGTACTACTTAATCTCTCTCATCACGCACTTACCTGTAATGAATGCAGAGCGCGAGCCGCACATTTCTATTGCCTTGTCTCAATTGCTAGTTAATGGCAGGGTCATTAGGCCAGGGAAATGGCTAAGTCCACTTCCAGTCTCTGGGGGTGGGTGGTGATGTCGGGCTGCACCGTCGGCAAGCTCTGTGCAGAATGCTGGGCAATGCTTTACTGACATAATTCCTCATAACCTGACATAAAGCCTACATAACAACTACTGGAAGCATCCATGAATGAGGCGAGACTACCAAGTAGTAGAAGTAGATTTCTACAGTATTTAAAAACTTTAGGTGAATTGACCCTAACAGTGTTATGTCAGTTGTTATAACTGTAAGGTCATGAACTCTAATGATATTTTATGACCAATTTCTTTAACTCTTAAGCACACCTGAAAAGACTCCAGTGCTACTTACTTTGACTACAACTTATCATCGACTACTACACAGAACCCTTCTCAGCTAGCACATAATGAGAGCATGGTTGTGGTTATTTTGCTTACAACCTTCACACAGCTTTCTAGGAATGGTGCAGGATAGTTGCTTGGCTTTGGAACATTCTCAGCACATTAAAGGAACTTGACAAAAAAACATTATTTTGTGTGGCGGCCTAGGGAAACCCTTAATATCGTGAAATTATTTATTTTTGATAAACGCTACCGGTTCTGAAAACTATAAGATGTCCAAAATTCAGATCTGTTTATATCACTGAGATATCTTTATTATAACCCGAATTATAAGCTTTTCAAGTTGACTTCAGCCAAAAAGTTAAAACTGAGAAAACAACAGCACTCAAATAAGTTTTTTTCTAATTCCATTGAGAGGCATGAGAGAGGCTTGATTGTTATATTTTTATATATATACTGCTCAAAAAAATAAAGGGAACACTAAAATAACACATCCTAGATCTGAATGAATGAATGAAATAATCTTATTAAATACTTTTTTCTTTACATAGTTGAATGTGCTGACAACAAAATCACACAAATTATCAATGGAAATCAAATGTATCAACCCATGGAGGTCTGGATTTGGAGTCACCCTCAAAATTAAAGTGGAAAACCACACTACAGGCTGATCCAACTTTAATGTAATGTCCTTAAAACAAGTCAAAATGAGGCTCAGTAGTGTGTGTGGCCTCCACGTGCCTGTATGACCTCCCTACAACGCCTGGGCATGCTCCTGATGAGGTGGCGGATGGTCTCCTGATGGATCTCCTCCCAGACCTGGACTAAAGCATCCGCCAACTCCTGGACAGTCTGTGGTGCAACGTGGCGTTGGTGGATGGAGCGAGACATGATGTCCCAGATGTGCTCAATTGGATTCAGGTCTGGGGAACGGGCGGGCCAGTCCATAGCATCAATGCCTTCCTCTTGCAGGAACTGCTGACACACTCCAGCCACATGAGGTCTAGCATTGTCATGCATTAGGAGGAACCCAGGGCCAACCGCACCAGCATATGGTCTCACAAGGGGTCTGAAGATCTCATCTCGGTACCTAATGGCAGTCAGGCTACCTCTGGCGAGCACATGGAGGGCTGTGCGGCCCCCCAAAGAAATGCCACCCCACACCATGACTGACCCACCGCCAAACCGGTCATGCTGGAGGATGTTGCAGGTAGCAGAACGTTCTCCACGGCGTCTCCAGACTCTGTCACGTCTGTCACGTGCTCAGTGTGATCCTGCTTTCATCTGTGAAGAGCACAGGGCGCCAGTGGCGAATTTGCCAATCTTGGTGTTCTCTGGCAAATGCCAAACGTCCTGCACGGTGTTGGGCTGTAAGCACAACCCCCACCTGTGGACGTCGGGCCCTCATACCACCCTCATGGAGTCTGTTTCTGACCATTTGAGCAGACACATGCACAATTGTGGCCTGCTGGAGGTCATTTTGCAGGGCTCTGGCAGTGCTCCTCCTGCTCCTCCTTGCACAAAGGCGGAGGTAGCAGAACTGCTGCTGGGTTGTTGCCCTCCTACGGCCTCCTCCACGTCTCCTGATGTACTGGCCTGTCTCCTGGTAGCGCCTCCATGCTCTGGACACTACGCTGACAGACACAGCAAACCTTCTTGCCACAGCTCGCATTGATGTGCCATCCTGGATGAGCTGCACTACCTGAGCCACTTGTGTGGGTTGTAGACTCCGTCTCATGCTACCACTAGAGTGAAAGCACCGCCAGCATTCAAAAGTGACCAAAACATCAGCCAGGAAGCATATGAACTGAGAAGTGGTCTGTGGTCACCACCTGCAAAAACAGTCCTTTATTGGGGGTGTCTTGCTAATTGCCTATAATTTCCACCTGTTGTCTATTCCATTTGCACAACAGCATGTGAAATGTATTGTCAATCAGTGTTGCTTCCTAAGTGGACAGTTTGATTTCACAGAA
This sequence comes from Coregonus lavaretus, assembly GCF_964263955.1. Lineage (NCBI taxonomy): Eukaryota > Metazoa > Chordata > Actinopteri > Salmoniformes > Salmonidae > Coregonus > Coregonus lavaretus. The sequence goes on from NC_139995.1 coordinate 38,421,529, forward strand.
TATACATTTCCTTGTTTTCCAAAGAAAAGCAATTTCTTTGTCCATTAAAATAACATCAAATTGATCAGACATACCGTGTAGACATTGTTAATGTTGTACATGGCTATTGTAGCTGGAAACGGCAGATGTTTTATGGAATATGTACATAGGCGTACATAGGCCCATTATCAGCAACCATCAGTCCTGTGTTCCAATTGCACGTTGTGTTTGCTAATCCAAGGTTATCGTTTTAAAAGGCTAATTGATCATTAGAAAACCCTTGCAATTATGTTAGCACAGCTGAAAACTGTTGTGCTGATTTAAAGAAGCAATAAAACTGGCCTTGAGACAAGTTGAGTATCTGGAGCATCAGCAATTGTGGGTTCGATTACAGGCTCAAAATAGCAAGAAACAAACAACTTTCTTCTGAAACTCGTCGGTCTGTTCTTGTTCTGAGAAATGAAGGCTATTCCATGCGAGAAATTGCCAAGAAACTGAAGATCTCGTACAACGCTGTGTACTACTCCCTTCACCGAACAGCGCAAACAGGCTCTAACCAGAATAGAAAGAGGAGTGGGAGGCCCCGGTGCACAACTGAGCAAGAGGACAAATACATTAGTGTCTAGTTTGAGAAACAGGTGCATTCACAGGTCCTCAACTGGCAGCTTCATTAAATAGTACCTGCAAAACACCAGTCTCAACGTCAACAGTGAAGAGGCGACTCTGGGATGCTGACCTTCTAGGTAGAGTTGCAAAGAAAAAGCCATATCTCAGACTGCCCATCTTAATCTTTTCTTTCTATTGGCCAGTCTGAGATATGACTTTTTCTTTTTCTGAGGCTGGTAACTCTAATGAACTTATCCTCTGCAGCAGAGGTAACTCTGGGTCTTCCTTTCCTGTGGCGGTCCTCATGAGAGACAGTTTCATCATAGCGCTTGATGCTGTTTAAAACTGCACTTGAGTTCTTGAAATGTTCCGCATTGACTGACCTTCATTTCTTAAAGTAATGATGGACTGTCGTTTCTCTTTGCTTATTTGAGCTGTTCTTGCCATAATATGGACTTGGTCTTTTACCAAATAGGGCTATCTTCTGTGTGTCACAACACAACTGACTGACTCAAACGCATTAAGGAAAGAAATTCCACAAATTAACTTTTAAGAAGGCACACCTGTTAATTGAAATGCATTCCAGGTGACTACCTCATGAAGCTGGTTGAGAGAATACCTTGAGTGTGCAAAGCTGTCATCAATGCAAAGGGGTGGCTATTTGAAGAATCTCAAATATAAAATATATTTTGATTTGTTTAACACTTTTTTGGTTACGACATGATTCCATATGTGTTATTTCATAGCTTTGATGTCTTAACTATTATTCTACAATGTAAAACATAGTACAACTAAAGAAAAACCCTTGAATGAGTAGGTGTGTCCAAACTTTTGACTGGTAGTGTATTTGTTTTATTTAAATCAACTACTGGTGTTGTTTCCATGAAATAATCATTACTAGAACAAATTATTATACTGTACAATAATAGATACATACAGTACCAGTCAAAAGTTTGGACACACCTACTCATTCAAGGGCTTTTATTTATTTATACTTTTTCTACATTGTAGAATAATAGTGAAGACATCAAAACTATGAAATAACACATATGGAATCATGTAGTAACCAAAAAAGTGTTAAACAAATCAAAATATTTTTTATATTCTTCAAATAGCCACCCTTTGCCTTGATGACCGCTTTGCACACTCTTGGCATTCTCTCAACCAGCTTCACCTGGAATGCTTTTCCAACAGTCTTGAAGGAGTTCCCACATATGCTTAGCACTTGTTGGCTGCTTTTCCTTCACTCTGCCGTCCGATTCATCCCAAACCATCTCAATTGGGCTGAGGTCAGGGGAATGTGGGGGCCAGGTCATCTGATGCAGCACTCAATCACTCTCCTTCTTGGTAAAATAGCCCTTACACAGCCTGGAGGTGTGGTGGGTCATTGTCCTGTTGAAAAACAAATGATAGTCCCAGTAAGCCCAAACCAGATGGGATGGCGTATCGCTGTAGAATGTTGTGGTAGCCATCCTGGTTAAGTGTGCCTTGAATTCTAAATAAATGACAGACAGTGTCACCAGCTGATATTATGTTTTTATGGTATAATGATGTCATGTCATAGTATCGTGGGGAATAGGTTAGAGTTACTAGATAAGTGGTTAGGAGACAAAGTCTACATTCCATTATGTCAAAGGAGATTACTGATGTTTAGGATAGCATGAGTGATGTTTAGGATAGTGACTTGGGGTAAAGAGTGATGAACATCAAAGACAGGGAGTGCCCATGGAGACTTGCCAGATGTATTTATTTATTTATTTAAGAGGGTAACAGAAGGGTAGATAAGGTAGAATGTCTTATTTGTTCAAGTTAGTTGGAAACAGCAAACGGCAGGTCTCTGTCCATTGTTGTCTCTAACCCGGTACCGATCATTAAACATTTGCATTAACTGTCTACAAAGTGTCTAAGTATATCCTTGCATCCTTGATTCTTTGAACACCCGAGAAACTCATCATAACACCAGCAAAGCACCCCCACACCATAACACTTCCTCCTCCATGCTTTACGGTGGTAACTACACATGTGGAGATCATCCGTTCACCCACACTGTGTCTCACAAAGACACGGCGGTTGGAACCAAAAACTCAAATTTGGACTCCAGACCAAAGGACACATTTCTACCTGTCTAATGTCCATTGCTCATGTTTCTTGGCCCAAGCAGGTCTCTTCTTCTTATTGGTGTCCTTTAGTAGTGGTTTCTTTGCAGCAATTCGACCATGAAGGTCTGATTCACACAGTCCTCTCTGAACAGTTGATGTTGAGATGTGTCTCTGACTTGAACTCTGTGAAGCATTTATTTGGGCTGCAATTTCTGAGGCTGGTAACTCTAATTAACTTATCCTCTGCAGCAGAGGTAACTCTAGGTCTTCAATTTCTGTGGTGGTCCTCATGAAGACCAGTTTCATCTTAGCGCTTGATGGGTTTTGCGACTGCACTTTAAGAAACTTTCAAAGTTCTTGAAATGTTCCGTATTGACTGACCTTCATGTCTTAAAGTAATGATGGACTGTCGTTTCTCTTTGCTTATTTGAGCTGTTCTTGCAATAATATGGACTTGGTCTTTTACCAAATAGGGCTATCTTCTGTATACCCCGCTACCTTGTCACAACACAACTGATTGGCTCAAACGCATTAAGACGGAAATAACTTTTAACAAGGCACACCTGTTAATTGAAATGCATCCCAGGTGAAGCTGGTTGAGAGAATGCCAAGAGTGTGCAAAGCTGTCAAGGCAAAGGGTGGTTATTTGTAGAATCTCAAATTTAAAATATATTTTGATTTGTTTAACACTTTTTTGGTTACTACATGATTCCATATGTGTTATTTCATAGTTTTGATATGTTCACTATTATTTTACAATGTAAAAATAAAGAAAAACCCTTGAATGAGTAGGTGTGTCCAAACTTTTGACTGGTAGTGTATATTTGAATTGGAGCCAAAATAATTTACATTTCTGTGTGATTATGATCTGTCAAAAACAAATCCTTAAAATAAAAACATTAAAGAAAGATGCCAGCAGCATACCACCCTTAAGCAGGGTTGGTCCTGGTCGGTCCCTGGATGGGAGACCAGATGCTGCTGGAAGTGTTGTTGGAGAGCCAGTAGGAAGCACTCTTTCCTCTGGTCTAAAAAAATATATCCCAATTCCCCAGGGCAGTCATTGGGGACATTGCCCTGTATAGGGTGCCGTCTTATGGATGGGACGTTAAACAGGTGTCCTGACTTTCTGTGGTCACTAAAGATCCCATGGCACTTATCATAAGAGTAGGGGTGTTAACCCTGGTGTCCTGGCTAAATTCCCAATCTGGCCCTCATACCATCATGGCCACCTAATCATCCCCAGCTTCCAATCGACTCATTCATCCCCCCCTCCTCTCCCCTGTAACTATTCCCCAGGTTGTTGCTGTAAATGAGAATGTGTTCTCAATCAACTTACCTGGTAAAATAAGGGTTAAAAAATAATAATATCTGTTTGGTTTGACTATATACAACACTGGATGATATGAAAGATAGCGATAATAATTGAAATTCAGCTTGCAGGAATATGTACTGGCGTCTCGAAGGCCAGGAGTAACAATCACATCTGCTGAGAGATTAGATTAAATTAGTTTGTCGTAAAAGCAATACAAATACTCACAACACTAAAAGCAATCACACTAAATATAACTGTATAGAGGGAAGTAAACTAGTACAGTACTAGTGTGCAAATAAAATGACTGGGTTGTGTCGTGTTTTGACTGTGACCTGGTGTTGTTGAATGCCCGGATGGCAGTGGGCAATAGGAATTTAATTCATATTGATATGAATGAATTTGACTATCTCTAACAAACAAACACAAACTACTAGGTCATCATTGATGACACATTGGATCCATCGCTGGCCACCAGATCCATGAGCCTGCTCATTCCCTTCACAATCTTACCCTGAGGGAAAATAACATTTCAGTGCTTTGTCAGTATTTTTTGGGGTCCGCAAAAAAGTGGAATAACATGGAGACACAAATGTTTTACACACACACACAAACACACACACGCACAGGGCTCTCTTCCTCTTCAAACTGTTGTCTCTTCTCTCTCTCTCTCAATTAATTAACATTAACTTGTTAGCTAACTAGCTAACTTTGTTTGTGGAATACAGGGATGAAAAGTACCATGGCTGGTGAAATAGTCAGTGAAACATTTAGGCTAACGTTAGCTATAGCAGATTGTCTTCATACTTGTCTTCAATAGTAGGCTACTGTCACTCCAACAACACTGGCTATAGCCTACCTTGAACAAATACAAAGTAGATGCAGGTATTGAAGGACTGATTCGTTTCTAAAGTCTAGCTAATGCATTGTGTTCTTAGCTAGCTAGCTATCTTCAAGACAAAGGAGATTATTGTGGACAACAGGAAAAAGAAGAGGACTGAGCACACCCCCATTCTCATCGACGGGGCTATAGTGGAGCAGGTTGAGAGTTTCAAGTTTCTTGGTGTCCACATCACCAACAAACTAACATGGTCCAAGCACACCAAGACAGTTGTGAAGAGGGCACGACAAAATCTATTCCCCCTAAGGAGACTGAAACGATTTGGTATGGGTCCCCAGATCCTCAAAAGGTTCTACAACTGCACCATCGAGAGCATCCTGACTGGTTGCATCACTGCCTGGTATGGCAACTGCTCGGCCTCCGACCGCAAGGCACTACAGAGGCTAGTGCGTAAGGCCCCAGTACATCAGTGGGGCCAAGCTTCCTGCCATCCAGGACCTCTATACCAGGCGATCACAGAGGAAGGCCCTAAAAATGGTCAAAGCCACCCTAGTCATAGTCTGTTCTCTCTGCTAACGCACGGCAAGCGGTACCGGAGCGCCAAGTCTAGGTCCAAGAGGCTTCTAAACAGCTTCTACCCCCAAGCCATAAGACTCCTGAACGTCTAATCAAATGGTTAACCAAACTATTTGCATTGCATTGTACCGGTACCCCCTGTATATAGCCTCCGTATTGTTATTTTACTGCTGCTCTTTCATTATTTGTTAATTTTATTTCTTCTTATTATTATTTTTTTGTTATCTTTCTTTAAACTGCATTGTTGGTTAAGGGCTTGTAAGCATTTCACTGTAAGGTCTACCTACACCTGTTGTATTCGGCGCATGTGATACATTCAATTTTATTTGATCTTTAACATACCTTGCTTGCTCCTCGTTGAAGATGCTCTCTCATCTCTCCATCCATGATGAGGTGACAGACGATTGAGTCCACTAGCTAAATCAAACAACAAGCAATATCGCTTTTTATCTGAGTAGACTGTGTGCAGTGTATTTTGAATTCCATCATTTTTTATTTGTATTAGGATATTGAATTTTAATTTTATATTTTTTTATTTGTAATGCACAAATGTAATAATTCATTTCATGATTTTAAACTGAATTGAGTGAATATTGCATTCAGTAAAAAAATGCTGTTTCAATTTCATTGAATATTCAAATTGAATATTTATAAATTCAGTTTCAATATGGTAGATATTGCACTCATTGTATGTATCAATTTTACTATAATTTCAAGTTTATCAAAGTTTCATGTATTCAACTTTTCAGATGCATTCAAATTCAGTTTTCTATATTCAGATTCAAAACCAGAGACAACATCCTGGTACTTTGCCAGCCAGGAAAAGTAGAGGAGAACAGATTAAACGCTCACTGTGGTAGACTGGAGGTTTCTGAAGCCAATGTGGCATGTTTTATTTATTTTCTTCTTATGAATCTGGCTCTAGTGTTCGAACCGTTTCGGCTATAAACCATTCCTGAAAGCTAAGACACTCTGGAATATGGATGTGCCTTCTGTTTCCCCTCTATGATGATCGCAGGCCACGTTAGAAGAGTGTCACAAAAACCACAATTTAGCACGCATAAGAATACTATTTTATTGAATATTTAAAACATACAATATAACTTCAGTGAAGCCGCTCAACAACTACATCACATTAGTCATCTAACAGACTCCCATCCAGAGCGACACACAGAAGCAACCAGGGTAAACACCCTGCTCAAGGGCACGTCGACAGATCTCCCACAAAGTCAAAAACGGGGACCCGAACCAGCGATCCATCAGCCACCGGCCCAAGCTCCCAACCGCCAGGCCACCAGCCCTCCAAGATTCCCCCCACAGTTCCCCAAGAGCTGCCCCTCAACCATCCGAGAGCAAGGCCAACTGAATATGTTTGAGTGCATGTATGGCACTATTTACGTGTGTGTGTGTGTGTCCGTGTATGTGTGCATTTGAATGAGAGTGTGTGTATATGCATGTGTACAAACACCTGCACGGCATCAGCCTCAGGCAAACAGGCATTAGCTGTAACAACACTGCCCCTCAGTGTCAGTCAAACTTACTTTTTGTTATTTTTTATTTTTACTATATATTTTTTACTTTTATCTTTGACCGTCATTCTATCCCCAGCCCAGCAACTCCACTCTCACTTGTCTCCAATTCCACATCCCACCCTCAGCTTCCCTCAGCCCATCCCACCTATCTCTGCTGGCCACCCCTTCGGATTTCTACGCACCATATATCTTTCAACTATGCAGTGATGTTTAACATACAATTTCAATCTATCTAATCAAATAGAATCCACAGATTGCGAGTTGAAGATTAATACTTTTACTAAGAGTATTAGTATATTAGTAATTGACTGACCCGGTCTCTCCAGATCTGCCAACAGTACTATTTGTAGGGTCAATTTTAGATCAATGTTATGCATTTTCAGCCATTCCTGAGACCAGAAACAGGCTACCTGAGGGCAAGACCAAAATAAATGGTCTATTGATTCTGTATCCTCACAACAAAATCTGCAGAGCTTCGATGATTGTATGCCCCAAATATTCAACATTTTGTTGGTGGCAAGAATTCTATATAATCATTTTAGCTGAAAAGCACGAAGTCTTGAATCTTGCGTCGTTTTATATATCAACTCATACACCCTGTGCCATGGAATCGGTACATAAAAAATCTCTTCCCAACTATTTTGCAATCTATATGGCACATAAGAACATAGTTGAATAGCCCTTCTAAGGATAGCCTTTCCACCCCCTATTTAATCTTGGTCTTGTCACTGACTTGGTTCGAACCAGGTCTCCTGCATGTCCCAAGACTGTATAGCCCACTTAGCTAAAGCCCATAGGGCTGAGTGCAGGAAGCTAACACAAGTCTTCAAGTGTCCAGCAAGGTTACTCATCAAAAGTGCGTGGTCATCGAACCACCTCAGATACATTTCACCTCCATTTGACCTCATACTCAGAGATCACGGCACCCAGTAAAAGGCACATGACAGCCCGCTTGGAGTTTGCCAAAAGGCACCTAAAGACTCTCAGACCATGAGAAACAAGATTCTCTGGTCTGATTAAACCAAGATTGAACTCTTTGGCCTGAATGCCAAGCATCACATCTGGAGGAAACCTGGCACCATCCCTACGGTGAAGCATGGTGGTGGCATCATCATGCTGCGGGGATGTTTTTCAGCGGCAGGGACTGGGAGACTAGTCAGGATTGAGGGAAAGATGAACGGAGCAAAGTACAGAGAGATCCTTAATGAAAACCTGCTCCAGAGCGCTCAGGACCTTGGACTGGGGGCGAAGGTTCACCTTCCAACAGGACAACGACCCTAAGCACACAGCCAAGACAACGCAGGAGTGGTTTCGGGACAAGTCTCTGAATGTCCTTGAGTGGCCCAGCCACAGCCCAGACTTGAACCCGATCGAACATCTCTGGAGAGACCTGAAAATAGCTGTGCAGCGACACTCCATCCAAGTCACTGGACCAATACCTAGGCTAACTAACACAGTCTTAACCCAGTCAGTCACATGTTAACCTTATCATGACTACCCTTGCTGGAGACTTGAAACTAACACATCTAACACAAACTAACATGCCAAACTAACACGTCTTCAGGTCTCAGGCAAGGTTCTCATCACATAAGCATGGATCACCAAACCACACTCTTTTGATGAGTAACCTTGCTGGATCTGGAGCTATGAAACTCACTCATCAGCCTGAAGTGTCGCTCCTTGCACAATTGAAGGAGGCCTTTTTCAATAGCACGGTGGGTTGGAACATTTCAGGAGGGCAGTCACCTGTGTTTGCGAGGCAGAGGTCCTGAGTTTGAGTCTCGGTATGAGCTGAATCAGGGAGAAGAGTTAAGCATTTACATGTACAGTAATTTAGCAGACACTCTTGTCCAGAGCAACTTACAGCAGCATTTAGGGTTAAGTGCCTTGCTCAAGGGCAAATTATTTCACTTAGTTGGCTCGGGGAGTTCAACCAGCAACCTTTCGGTTCCTGACCCAACGCTCTTAACCGCTAACCTACCGTCCAACCTATAACAAGCAGCGTGTCGTCCTTTACATGAACTTCCTGAACTTATCCCTATAGGCTTTAGCTAAGTGGGCTAGTACAGTCTTGTGACATGCTGGAGACCTCGTTCGGACCCAGTCAGTCAGAAGAGCAAGATTAAATCAGGAGTGGAAAAGCTATCCTTAGAAGGGCAATGGCAGGGCTATTCAACTGTATTCTTATGGGGGCCAAATAGTGGTTTTTGTGACACACTCTTCTAAAACGGCCTGTGATCATAATAGAGGAAAGTCCAGATAGTCCATAATAGCTTCAAATGCTAGAGCCAAATTCATAGGAAGAAAGGAAATCCAACATGCCTCATTGGCTTCAGTTGTGTTGTGACAAGGTAGGGGAATATAAAGAAGATAGCCCTATTTGGTAAAAGACCAAAGTCCATATTATGGCAAGAACAGCTCAAATAAGCAAAGAGAAACGACAGTCCATCATTACTATATGACATGAAGGTCAGTCAACCCGGAAAATTTCAAGAACTTTGAAAGTTTCTTCAAGTGCAGTCGCAAAAACCATCAAGCGCTATGATGAAACTGGCTCTTATGAGGACCGGCACAGGAATGGAAGACCCAGAGTTACCTCTGTTGCAGAGGATAAGTTCATTAGAGTTACCAGCCTCAGAAATTGCAGCCCAAATAAATGCTTCACAGAGTTCAAGTCACAGACACATCTCAACATCAACTGTTCAGAGGGGACACAGGTGAATCAGGCCTTCATGGTCGAATTGCTGCAAAGAAACCACTACTAAAGGACACCAATAATATGAAGAGATCTGCTTGGGCCAAGAAACATGAGCAATGGACATTAGACAGGTGGAAATGTGTCCTTTGGTCTGGAGTCCAAATTTGAGATCTTTGGTTCCAACCGCCGTGTCTTTGTGACTTACTACATGATTCCATATGTGTCATTTCATGGTTTTGATGTCTTCACTATTATTCTACAATGTAGAAAATAGTAAAAAAAAATAAAGAAAAACCCTTGAATGAGTAGGTGTGTCCAAACCTTTGACTGGTACTGTAAATCAGTGCATTCGGAAAGTATTCAGACCGCTTGGCTTTTTCCACATTTTATTATGTTACAGCGTTATTCTAAAATTGATTACATCGTATTTTTCCCTCATCAATCTACACACAATACCCCATAATGGCAAAGCAAAAACAGGTGTGCAAATTTATAATAAAAAAAAAAAAACTCAATACTTTGTTGAAGCACTTTTGACAGCAAAACAGTTTTCAAAGTATTATAGCTAGAATTATCTTGACCTTCCAGAGTAGGTTATACAGTGGGGAAAAAAAGTATTTAGTCAGCCACCAATTGTGCAAGTTCTCCCACTTAAAAAGATGAGAGAGGCCTGTAATTTTCATCATAGGTACACGTCAACTATGACAGACAAAATGAGAAAAAAAATTCTAGAAAATCACATTGTAGGATTTTTAATTAATTAATTTGCAAATTATGGTGGAAAATAAGTATTTGGTCAATAACAAAAGTTTCTCAATACTTTGTTATATACCCTTTGTTGGCAATGACACAGGTCAAATGTTTTCTGTAAGTCTTCACAAGGTTTTCACACACTGTTGCTGGTATTTTGGCCCATTCCTCCATGCAGATCTCCTCTAGAGCAGTGATGTTTTGGGGCTTTCAACTCCCTCCAAAGATTTTCTATTGGGTTGAGATCTGGAGACTGGCTAGGCCACTCCAGGACCTTGAAATGCTTCTTACGAAGCCACTCCTTCATTGCCCGGGCGGTGTGTTTGGGATCATTGTCATGCTGAAAGACCCAGCCACGTTTAATCTTCAATGCCCTTGCTGATGGAAGGAGGTTTTCACTCAAAATCTCACGATACATGGCCCCATTCATTCTTTCCTTTACACGGATCAGTCGTCCTGGTCCCTTTGCAGTTCTTGTGATCATTTTGACCCCACGGGGTGAGATCTTGCGTGGAGCCCCAGATCGAGGGAGATTATCAGTGGTCTTGTATGTCTTCCATTTCCTAATAATTGCTCCCACAGTTGATTTCTTCAAACCAAGCTGCTTACCTATTGCAGATTCAGTCTTCCCAGCCTGGTGCAGGTCTACAATTTTGTTTCTGGTGTCCTTTGACAGCTCTTTGGTCTTGGCCATAGTGGAGTTTGGAGTGTGACTGTTTGAGGTTGTGGACAGGTGTCTTTTATACTGATAACAAGTTCAAACAGGTGCCATTAATACAGGTAACGAGTGGAGGACAGAGGAGCCTCTTAAAGAAGAAGTTACAGGTCTGTGAGAGCCAGAAATCTTGCTTGTTTGTAGGTGACCAAATACTTATTTTCCACCATAATTTGCAAAGAAATTCATAAAAAATCCTACAATGTGATTTTCTGATTTTTTTTCCCTCAATTTGTCTATCATAGTTGACGTGTACCTATGATGAAAATTACAGGCCTCTCTCATCTTTTTAAGTGGGAGAACTTGCACAATTGGTGGCTGACTAAATACTTTTTTCCCCCACTGAATATTTAGTTCGTCTAGGTTTGACAAAGTTCATTTTATGTTCTAAGCCCACTCTACAGCGTCCTTGTTTGTCAACCTGAGTATTGCTGTCCCTGTTTCCTTTTGTTTTGTTCAGGCCTGCAATTGCTCCATTGTATTTAAGCCTGAGTATGCTGTCTTCGGTTAGCTCAATGGTATCTAAGCCTAAGTATGTTGATCCTGACTAGCTCCATGGTATTTAAGCCTGAGTATGCTGTCCCAGGCTACCTCCATGGTATTTAAACCAGAGTTTGCTGTCCCAGGCAAGCTTCATTGTATTTAAACCAGAGCTTGCCATCCCAGGCTAACTTAATTGTATTTCAACCAGAGTTTGCCATCCCAGGCTAGCTCCATTGTATATGGCTGGTGGCCTTTGTACCTGCAGTTTGTTTAGGCCCTATAGCTTGGGCCTTGCGGTCCCAGGGCGGTGCATTGTTTGTTTAGGGCCCCTGCTAGGACACAGAGATGCAGATGGTGCAGAGAGCAGCCCTGGAGTGTCTTTCGACACACTCTCGCAGAGTGCAGGGTCATGTTCTCTCGCCGAGTACAAGACAGGAAATCCATTTAATTACCTGTGAAGCAGAAGACGGGGCGTGGGGGCCTGACAGGGAAGGACTGTGTTCCCGGGAGCACTCAAGAGGCGAGATGGAGGGGGAGAGAGATGGGAAAAAATTGTTACCTCTCCAGCCCCCACTCTCTCCTCCTCGCTAGCCTGCCCTGCCCTGTCCCCCCCCCTCTCTCTCTCTCTCTCTCTCCCCCCTCTCTCTCTCGCTAGCCTCGCCTGTCCTCCCTCTCACACTACCCTATGTCCTTGTTTCTTTCTCATACGAACATCCTTTGTCCTTCCCTTTCTCGTCTCTTTCTCTCGTTAGCGCCAGCTGTCCTTCTCGTGCCCTTTCTTCACTCTGTCCTTTGCAGTCTCTCTCTTGTCAACCAGTGTCCTATCGCCTTTTTCCTTTCACTTGCCCCACACATTTTTATGCCTGTTCTCATTGTCCGCTCAATAGTTGTCTCAGTCCTTCTCTGCCAGACCTCATCCATATCTCCTTTTGGTTTCTCTTTCCTAACTGTCTCTTTTAACAGCTATGGAGTAATGCTGCAAGTAAGTGAGTAAAAAGATCAACAGCATGGCCGGCCCTAGCATTTTGGGGGCACTAAGCGAGATTTGGTTGGGGGCCCCCACCACCTCGCGGGCAATACATTGTAGTCGGCCTCCTCTTGACGGTGAAGAGAACAAATGTGTCTCGTTTTAGGAAACTAGGTGTATGTCGCGCGTCACTACTTCACAGGAGAGGCATTTGAACATAACATTTTTATCAAAATGACTTCTGGAACGTGAACTTTCATGTGCCTTAATAACAAACTTGTATGCCATCTGTAAATAAGAATAAAATTGTTAAATTATGAGCCAAGTTGGTTTAGCCATGAAAAAACACAGGAACCTTCCCGCTAGCTATGATTGGCTGAGACAATGGATGGGCTGTACATGCTGAGAGAATGAGTTCGGATTGGTCTGCCATATAACATGAGCTGCTCAGTATGTGTAGGTAATCCTTTCTAATGCTGCTTTTTTGAAAGATATCACGAAGAACTGCAGAAGTGTTGCTAATGCTCTCCACTTTCTGGACCGAGTTTTGAAATCAGTGGAATGCCCGGTGGAAGCAGAGTATGATAGCTAAGGAGATGGAGAGAATTCTGGCGTTTGATTGCAAATATGCGGAGGGAGTCAAAAAGAGAACACACAGAAGGCTAATGGATTATGTATAAAACATCTGTCTCCGGATTACATCTTCAAACTAAGGGCAACCATGGCATCCGTGACAGAGGGAGAAGCGTTCATCCATGTACAGTACCAGTCAAAAGTTTGGACACAACTACTCATTGAAAATAATACAAATAATGAAAAATCCTTGAATGAGTAGGTGTGTTCAAACTTTTGACTGGTAGTGTATACAGGTAATAGAGTCTAGCTAGCAACATTTTCAGATATTATACGTTTCTAATTTAGTCAAAGTAATTTTCATTGCAAGTTAAAGTGTACTGTTAGCTAGCTAGCTAACCTTCGCTGGCTGGCTCACTAGCTAACGTTATTATTTGTATCTCAGAGCCATTTACATTGCTAGTTATAGCCACAAATTAGCTAGCTAGCTAACATTGAACCTAGTTGGTTAGCTTTAGCTACAGATTCATGCAGGGTAGTAATGTTATGAGTTGGGATTATGGTTCATTGTTTAGCTAGCTAGCTACATGTCTAAACAAAAGACTCCACTATGCAAGTAACCATTTCACTTTACCATTTACACCTTCTGTATCCTGTGCATGTGACAAACTTAGATTTTATTTGATGTAGTGTGTGTTTACCAGAGACGGTGATGTGAAGAACAACATGACCTGCACTAAACTCAAAATAGGATATAACGTTAGGCCAACAAGACAGTGTCCAAGTTCTAAAATTCTGTGGTAGAATGCCCTGCTTTTATTTCGTCACACTCACAACCGTAAGCTATTTTCTGTTATTAGATCACCATTAACTTGTAAATAAGTATATTTTTGTGAGTTTATTTTTCTGTAATAATGAATACAAATTAGCCAAAGTTAAATCGTTGTCAACTATATGATATGGTCATTATTTGAACTGGCTAGCCAGCTAACTTAACATTGTTGCTTTTAGTTGCCTGGTTTGCTAGATTGACATATACTAAATTCCTTTTTAAATGGATGGGTTTATTGGTGTTAAAATATACCAGTTATACTATTTTGGAACACCAGGTTTCTGATGTCATGCAGCCTGTCGTTTTTGTGTTTATACTTTTTCATTAAAAAAATGACAAGTTTGATGTTGGACAACAAATGTTGATGATGTCACTGCGACAACTATATACAGACATGTCGATAAACCAGCCTTTAGTGTTGAAATCTTTGGTTGTACTCACTCTGTTTAGCACATGGCCTCACGTGAATCCTTAAAGAGATCGGTGGGGCTACGGCTTAAGAGGGTGTGAACTATGCTGAATGGTTGTAGACAAAGAAGAGCTCTCCAGTAGGTGTACCAAAAACATTCAAGGGACATTTTCTCAAGTGTATCAACTTTCAAACCAGAATTACTTTCTCATTGTTCCTCAACTGTAGTGTATGTGATACCATCTTCTAGTGTCGCTACTTTTATCCAATGTAAAAAACACCATTTCAAATGTTGCTACATAAGACCAAATCGAGCCGGTCGGTCACAAAATAGTTTTAAAGTCAATTTTTTCCATGGGACGGAGAGATGTTTGCAATTTTATATCACATTTCATGCAATTGTAGTCATTTTGCCTTGGGGCAGAGATAATTGTATTTAAAAAAAAATCCGCTAATTTCATTTAATTCTACATAATTTAAGATCTTTGTACTTTCAAGTCAAAAGCTAACTTCTACTTCCAGCTCTGCAACCTAACTCTGCTAAGCAATGCATAACATCAATTCTGGTGGCGTGTTTACTTTTTTCACGGCTGCTGCACATGCATGGAACCACATTGGGTTCACCTTAGAGGTTCCAATCACCACAGCAACCTCTTTCCTCTCCACCGTGGTGCATTTGGCTGCACTCTCCTGTAAAGCGGTTTTCATGTCTTCATCTCGCCATGCTGTGACTCTCCTAGTAATTCGAGGAAAATAGCAATAGCAGGCTTTTCCAAGCTGAGGCATAGAACTGTCACGTTTCAGGAAGGTTTGGCCCCGCGCCCAGCTGGTATCTGTCGTCTTCTGTCGTCTCCGCGATCAGAGAAAGCAACGTCTGCTTCGTCTCCAGGACTTTGACAGTGGAAATTTGGAAATTAATATTTAGTGTTTTACCAAACCAAGTAAAGAGGAAGCGAAATAGGGAAAGGTGTGGGAAAAAGCTTCTGGCATTATTATTATTATTATTTATATATTATTATTATTATTATTATTATTATTATTATTATTATTATATTAAGAGAGGGACACACTCAAACACTTTACTTTTCTCCACTCACACATATTTATTGGCGGAGAAATAAGCTTACTGAGTAGCCAGATGAGGGGAAATACAGTTCATTCAGAAAGTATTCAGACCCCTTGACTTTTTCCACATTTTGTTACGTTACAGCCTTATTCTAAAATTGATTAAATCATTTCCCCCCCTCATCAATCTACACACAATACCCCACAATGACAAAGCAAACATTTATAACAAATAAAAAACTATCACATTATCTAAATATTCAGACACTTTACTACTCAGTACTTTGTTGAAGCACCTTTGGCAGTGATTACAGCCTGAAGTCTTCTTGGGTATGACGCTACAAGCTTGGCACACCTGTATTTGGGGAGTTTCTCCCATTCCTCTCTGCAGATCCTCTCAAGCTCTGTCAGGTTGAATGGGGAGCGTCGCTGCACAGCTATTTTCAGGTCTCTCCAGAGATGTTCTATTGGGTTCAAGTCCAGGCTCTGGCTGGACAACTCAAGGACGCTCTGGAGCAGGTTTTCATCAAGGATCTCTCCGTTCATCCTTGCCTAGATCCTGACTAGTCTCCCAGTCCCTACCGCTGAAAAACATCCCCACAGCATGATGCTGCCACCACCATGCTTCACCGTATGGATGGTGCCAGGTTTCCTCCAGACGTGATGCTTGGAAATCAGGCCAAAGAGTTCAATCTTGGTTTCATCAGATCAGAGAATCTTGTTTCTCATGGTCTGAGAGTCTTTAGGTGCCTTTTGGCAAACTCCAAGCGGGCTGTCATGTGCCTTTTTACTGAGGAGTGGCTTCCATCTGGCCACTACCATCAAGGCCTGATTTGGTGCAGTGCTGCAGAGATGGTTGTCCTTCTGGAAGGTTCTCCCATCTCCACAGAGGAACTCTAGAGCTCTGTCAGAGTGACCAACGGGTTCTTGGTCACCTCCCTTACTAAGGCCCTTCTCTCCCGATTGCTGAGTTTGGCCGGGCGGCCAACTCTAGGAGTCTTGGTGGTTCCAAACTTTTCCCATTTAAGAATGATGGAGGTCACTGTGTTCTTGGGGACCTTTAATGCTGCAGACATTTTTTGGTACCCTTTCCCAGACACAATCCAACACAATCCTGTTTCGGAGCTCTACGGACAATTCCTTCGACCTCATGGCTTAGTTTTTGCTCTGACATGCACTGTCAACTGTTGGACCTTGTATAGGAGAGGTGTGTGCCTTTCCAAATCATGTCCAATCAATTGAATTTACCACAGGTGGACTCCAATCAAGTTGTAGAAACATCTCAAGGATGATCAATGGAAACAGGATGCTGAGCTCAATTTCAAGTCTCATAGCAAAGGGCCTGAAAACATACATATATTTTAATTTTAATACATTTGCAAAAAATTATAAAAATCTATTTTCGCTTTGTCATCATGGGGTATTGTGTGTAGATTGCTGAGGATGTGTATGTATTTAATCCACATTAGAATAAGGCTGTAATGTAACAAAAGGGGTCTGAATACTTTCCGAAGGCACTGTATGTGGAATTTGATCATTTAAACACCATTCCCCTTATACACCTTTCAAACCAATACATTTTTCCGCCAACTTTAGCATCCCACCAATGTTTTGCCAACTTTTCTTTATATATGAAAGTATTGCCGGCAACAAAGCCTCTACTTTTATTACCACCAACCCATCTAGTTATGATTGTGGTAAAGTTTTGCCTACGGCTTAGTATGAAATGTAGCCATAATGCTGAGGCAGAATACATGTCAGTGCATACACACAACAAGTAAGTCATATGGGGGAGAAGCGTTGTGCTGTTAGGTGTTGCTTTATTTGTCGTTTGAAACCAGGTTTTCTATTCACTTGCACTATATAAGATGGAAGGGATTTCCATGCACTCATGGCTCTGTATAATACTGTACGTTTCCTTGAATTTGTTCTGGACCTGGGGACTGTGAAAAGACACCTGGTGGCATGTCTGGTGGGGTAAGTGTGTGTGTTAGTGCTGTGTGTAAGCTGACTATGCAAACAATTTGGAATTTCCAACACATGAATGTTTCTTATAAACACAAGAATTGACGCAGTCAGTCTTTCCTCAACTCTGAGTCAAGAGAGACTGGCATGCATAGTATAAATATTAGCCCTCTGATTATGAAGAGCAAGATGTGCTGCTCTGTTCTGGGCCAGCTGCAGCTTAACTAGGTCTTTCTTTGCAGCATTTTACCAATAGACTGGACAATAATCAAGATAAGTGTCACGCCCTGGCTCTGGGACTCTGTTATGTTGAGCCAGGGTGTGTTTCTTTGTGTTTTGTGTGCTAGGGTGATAGTCTAGTTTTGTATTTCTATGTTGGCCAGGGTGGCTCCCAATCAGAGACGGCTGTAGCTCGTTATCTCTGATTGGGAGCCATACTTAGGTAGCCGTTAGGCATTCATTTGGTGTGGTTTCTTGTTCCGTGTTGGTTTGTGTATGTAACCAGGGACGTCACGTTATCGTTTTGTTGTTTTGTTCGTGTGATCATTATTTAAATAAAATATGTTCGCATTCCACGCTGCGCCTTGGTCCTCTCTTCCCGACGATCGTGACAGAAGAAACCACCAAAACTGGACCAAGCAGCGTGTCCAGGAGCCATCGCCAGGGGAATCTCTAGCGGATCTCCTGTGCCACCTCGACTGGGTCAAGCCGTGTGAGGAGGAGAGAGGCTGGAGTTGGAAGCAGAAGAGTGAGAGTTGGGCGAGAACTATGGAGGCCTGGTCCACGGGGAGGAGAGACTCCCAGAATTTTTTTAGGGGGGGGCTCACGCCGTGGACGACGGGGCAGCAGGAGGCCGCGATAGAGCGGGTAGTAGAGGAGGCCACCAGGTTACGGGGGCCACTGGTCACAAAAGGGGAGGAAAGTGTAGAGGCACGGCGAGAGGTACTGGGGTGTGTTACCAGTCCGGTCCGGCCCGTTCCTGATCCCCGCGTAGGGCCAGTGGTGTGTGTCCCCAGTACGGTCCGGCCTGTTCCTGTCTCTCGAACCGAGCCTGTGGTGCGCGTCGCCAGCCCGGTTTGGCCCGTCCCTGCTCCCCGCACCAAGCCAATGGTGCGCGTCGTCAGCCCGGTCCGGCCTGTTCCTGCTCCCCGCACCAAGCCAGTGGTGCGCTTCGTCAGCCCGGTTCGGCCCGTCCCTGCTCCCCGCACCAAGCCAATGGTACGCGTCGTCAGCCCGGTCCGGCCTGTTCCTGCTCCCCGCACCAAGCCAATGGTGCGCGTCGTTCGGCCTGTTCCTGCTCCCCGCACCAAACCAGTGGTGCGCTTCGTCAGCCCGGTTCGGCCCGTCCCTGCTCCCCGCACCAAGCCTGTGGTGCGCGTCGTCAGTCCGGCACAGCCCGTGCCTGTTCCACCGGTGCCTAGTCCGGCACCGGTCAGCTGCTCCACTCCGGCGCTAGAGCAATCCGCTCCACCAGTGTTCAGTCCAGCTCCGGCCAGCAGGGCCAGACCGGACCAGGGGCGCTTTGGGGGGTTGGTTGGAGGGTGGGGGTCAAGCCCGGAGCCGGAACCGCCTCCGAGGAGGAATGCCCACCCGGCCCTCCCCTGTTCGGTTTATGTTTGGCGCGGTCGCAGTCCGCGCCTTTGGGGGGGGGGTACTGTCACGCCCTGGCTCTGGGACTCTGTTATGTTGAGCCAGGGTGTGTTTCTTTGTGTTTTGTGTGCTAGGGTGATAGTCTAGTTTTGTATTTCTATGTTGGCCAGGGTGGCTCCCAATCAGAGACGGCTGTAGCTCGTTATCTCTGATTGGGAGCCATACTTAGGTAGCCGTTAGGCATTCATTTGGTGTGGTTTCTTGTTCCGTGTTGGTTTGTGTATGTAACCAGGGACGTCACGTTATCGTTTTGTTCGTGTGATCATTATTTAAATAAAATATGTTCGCATTCCACGCTACGCCTTGGTCCTCTCTTCCCGACGATCGTGACAATAAGATCAAACTAGAGCCTGCAGGACTTGCTTTGTGGAGTGTGGTGTCTTTATTACTGACAGACCTCTCCCCATCTTTCTTGTAACTTTTTTTTACTGACTTTATTGTCCCCA
Organism: Coregonus lavaretus; assembly: GCF_964263955.1. Taxonomy (NCBI): domain Eukaryota; kingdom Metazoa; phylum Chordata; class Actinopteri; order Salmoniformes; family Salmonidae; genus Coregonus; species Coregonus lavaretus. The sequence continues at coordinate 38,441,024 of NC_139995.1, forward strand.
TGGGGAAATTTTGTTGCAGTATCATGTACACGTTTAAAGTGGCATTTAAATACAGTAGAAAACAAATTGACAATACAACATTCATAACAGTTGCATACCAATAAAAAGAGACTAGCCTGCTGGCCTTACTGGGTTGATAGGAACATTAGCCCTAAGTGTTTTAGGACGGGTATCACACCTGGCACAAATGATTGTCTAGTTCTGTTTTTCCTGCCGGGGGGTGCCCTATACCTGCACCCAGAGGGGAGTAGTTCAAAGTCCAGGTACAGGGGGTAGCTTGGGTCTAACATTATTTTGTGAGCTTTGCTGAGGGCCCTGACCTTAAAAATCCCATCCAAGCCTGTCTGTTTGACTCCAAGTATCTTGCTTGCTGTGGTGATAATCCTTCTCAGCATATTTTTCTGGCTGACAGTGGCATTACCAAACCAACAAACAATACAAAAAGTGAAAATACTCTCAATGAAAGATTAGTAAAACAGAGTCGGTATAGTCCAGTCAACATTAAAAGCTCCCAGTTTTTTTTTTTTTTTTTGAAAGTACAGTCTCTGTTGACTCCTTTTGTAGATCAGGTCTGTACATTTACTCCCCTGAAGCTTATTGTCCAAGTGGACACCCAGATATTTGTATTCCTCTACAATCTCTGTTCTGACCTCTGATAGATGTTGCAGAGGTAGGTGTTGTTCGCTTCCTCAAGTCTATGCACATCTCTTTGGTCTTGGTGGTATTGAGGACCAAGTGAGATTCATCACACCACTCTACAAAGTCATTTAGGACCAGGCCATGGTGTTCCTCGTCATCATACAACAGGCTGATCAAGGCAGTGTCATCAACAAACTTAACTAGGTGTCTGTCAGGATGTGAACTAGTACAACTAGTAGTGTACAGGATTGGGACAAAACACATGTGGGGAGCTTATGTTGGTGGTGTGTATGTCCAACACATGGGCACCCACCTTGAATCTATATGTTTTGACCATGACAGTTTACAATCTAAGGTAACACCAAGTCTCATCAACTTTTTTAACAGCCACACCATTCATTACCGAATACAATGCTCTTAGTTTTAGAGATGTTCAGGACCGTTTATTACTGGCCACCCATTCCAAAACAGATTGCAACTCTTTGTTAAGGGTTTCAGTGACTTCATTTGCTGTGGTTGCTGATGCGTATATGGTTAAATCCAGTGGCGACCCGTCATTCAGGGCAGGTGAGGCAAGGCCCCACCTGTTTTGAGCCCCACCTGTTTTGGCATTAATTTGTGTCACATCTCAGTTTGCAAACAATGTAAAAACAAATGTATTGAGTGACTAAAGCCACATACAAACATGGTCTCTTTCTTGCTTTCTTGAGTAAGGCAGCTCCAAAATTCAGGTGCTTTCTGTGGTAGAGGGGCAGCTCAGTGCTTTCAGTGGTGGAAGGGCAGCCAGCGGAAAATACAGAGCATAGGCATTGGTAATCTTCTCTAGTTGCGCCGTGATTGGCTCAGTGTTCCGACACTCATGGGGACACTACATCACCACAGAATCTACAGTCAGAGGTAGGCAGTTCAAGCCCCCTTGAGTGCTGCCATATATTTACATTAGAAGTACCCATCCAAGAAGGCTAAAGGTCATTGGCCACAGATTAAATGACGTCAAATCACGTTATATCTACCGTAGTTTTGATTGTCAACAACATACTTTCAAAATCTTAGCTAGCAACCTAGACAAGCAGTCATCATGAATCACGAAGACAATCTACTGGCAAATCCTTTTCAATCCTTGTCATAATAAGTGCATTGATGACGTCCCCCCCACAGTGACCGTACGTACATACCCCAACCAGAAGCCATGAATTACAGGCAACATCCGCACTGAGCTAAAGGGTAGAGCTGCCACTTTCAAGGAGCCTTGGTGTCCACATCACCAACAAACTATCATGGTCCAAATACACCAAGACAGTCATGAAGAGGGCACGACAAAGCCTATTCCCCCTCAGGAGACTGAAAAGATTTGGCATGGGTGCACCATCGAGAGCATCTTGACTGGTTGCATCACTGCCTGGTATGGCAACTGCTTGGCCTCCGACCGCAAGGCACTACAGAGGGTAGTGCATACGGCCCAGTACATCACTGGGGCCAAGCTTCCTGCCATCCAGAACCTCTATACCAGGCGGTGTCAGAGGAAGGCCCTAAAAAATATCAAAGACTCCAGCCACCCTAGTCATAGACTGTTCTCTCTACTACTGCACGGCAAGTGGTACCGGAGCGCCAAGTCTAGGTCCAAAAGGCTTCTTAACAGCTTCTACCCCCAATCCATAAGACTCCTGAACAGCTAATCATGGCTACCCAGACTATTTGCACCCCAACCCCCTCTTTTACGCTACTGCTACTCTGTTTATTATTTATGCACAGTCACTTTAACTCTACCCACATGTACAGTTGAAGTCGAAAGTTTACATACACCTTAGCCAAATACATTTAAACTCTGTTTTTCACAATTCCTGACATTTAATCCTAGTAAAAATTCCCTGTTTTAGGTCAGTTAGGATCACCACTTTATTTTAAGAATGTGAAATGTCATAATAGTAGAGAGTGATTTTATTTCAGCTTTTATTTCTTTCATCACATTCCCAGTGGGTCAGAAGTTTACATACACTCAATTAGTATTTGGTAGCATTGCCTTTTAAATTGTTTAACTTGGGTCAAACGTTTCGGGTAGCCTTCCACAAGCTTCCTACAATAAGTTGGGTGAATTTGGGCCCATTCCTCCTGACAGAGCTGGTGTAACTGAGTCAGGTTTGTAGGCCTCCTTGCTCGCACACGCTTTTTCAGTTCTGCCCACACATTTTGGAAGTATGCTTGGGGTCATTGTCCATTTGGAAGACCCATTTACATTTACATTTTAGTCATTTAGCAGACGCTCTTATCCAGAGCGACTTACAGTTGGTGAGTGCATACATTTTTTTATTGTATTTTTTATTTGCGACCAAGCTTTAATTTCCTGACTGATGTCTTGAGATGTTGCTTCAATATATCCACCTAATTTTCCTTCCTCATGATGCCATCTATTTTGTGAAGTGCACCAGTCCCTCCTGCAGCAAAGCACCCCCACAGCATGATGCTGCCACCCCCGTGCTTCACGGTTGGGATGGTGTTCTTCGGCTTGCAAGCATCCCCCTTTTTCCTCCAAACATAACAATGGTCATTATGGCCAAACAGTTCTATTTTTGTTTAATCAGACCAGAGGACATTTCTCCAAAAAGTTGCAGTTGCAAACCGTAGTCTGGCTTTTTTGTGGCGGTTTTGGAGCAGTGGCTTCTTCCTTGCTGAGTGGCCTTTCAGGTTATGTCGATATAGGACTCGTTTTACTGTGGATATAGATACTTTTGTACCTGTTTCCTCCAGCATCTTCACAGGTCCTTTGCTGTTGTTCTGGGATTGATTTGCACTTTTCGCACACTAAAGTACATTCATCTCTAGGAGACAGAACGCGTCTCCTTCCTGAGCGGTATGACGGCTGCGTGGTCCCATGGTGTTTATACTTGCGTACTATTGTTTGTACAGATGAACGTGGTATCTTCAGGCGTTTGGAAATTGCTCCCAAGGATGAACCAGACATGTGGAAGTCTACAAAAAAAATTTCTCAGGTCTTGGCTGATTTCTTTTGATTTTCCCTTGATGTCAAGCAAAGAGACACTGAGTTTGAAGGTATGCCTTGAAATACATCCACAGGTACACCTCCAATTGACTCAAATGATGTCAATTAGCCTATCAGAAGCTTCTAAAGCCATGACATCATTTTCTGGAATTTTCCAAGCTGTTTAAAGGCTCAGTCAACCTAGTGTATGTAAACTTCTGACTGTGATACAGTGAATAAGTGAAATAATCTGTCTGTAAACAATTGTTGGAAAAATTACTTGTGTCATGCGCAAGGTAGATGTCTTAACCGACTTACCAAAACTATAGTTTGATAACAATACATTTGTGGAGTGGTTGAAAAATGAGTTTTAGTGACTCCAACCTAAGTGTATGTAAACTTCCGACTTCCACTGTACATATTACCTCGACTAACCGGTGCCCCCGCACATTGACTCTGTACCGGTACCCCCTGTATATAGCCTCCCTACTATTATTTTATTTTACTGCTGCTCTTTAATTATTTGCTATTTTTTACTTAGCTATTTTTTGTACTAAAAACTGCATTGTTGGTTAAGGGCTTGTAAGTAAGCATGTCACTGTAATGTCTACACCTGTTGTATTCGGCGCGTGTGGCAAATACATTTGATTTGATATGAATAGAAATTATAGATAACGTATCGGTGCTCATCGGCCATTGTACATAAACATTACACAACAAGTCAGAAATTGCAAATACAACAATGAGTGGTTTGGTAGGAGTCAGTGGCTAACTGCAAGTGTTGCCAAACAATTTTGCTTCTATTTGGTGGAGAGGGTGTGTGGTCCAAGTCTGGGTTTAAGGATTTAAAACATCTGTTTGAAAGGGTCTCTTTTCAAAGCATAAAAGGATAAACATTCACACGCAATACCATGGGCCAGAAAAGGTTGAATACATTGGCCATGCTGTCAATCAAGCATAACTTCTGCCGCATTCAAAACAACTGGAAACTCGGGAAATCTCAGAAATCACTCCAACTGGGAAAATACGTTTTGAATGGTCATCCACCTCGGAATTCCAAGTCGGGAACTCAGGCTTCTTTCTAGAGCTCCGACCTGAAGATCACTGACGTCATGATTCTACCTTGTTTTTTCCAGAGTTCCCAGTTGTCTTGAAAGCACCATAAATCCAGAGAATGCTAGACTTTGACTAAGTTTGATAACAAAATATGCGCACAAGAAGGACAGCCACGCCACCTTCCTGTTCAAGTGAGCACAGCAAAACAACGGTGAGTACAAAAATGTATTGTATGCTGCTGCATAAATGATGTAATATGCCAGGGAGATATGTATACTGTAGCTAAGAAACTAAAACTAAGTGTATGTTGTGTAGTAATCTGATAGTAACCCATGTGCCTCACCCTAATAATTTGGTCCCTTTCCCCTTAGCCTATTGTTCTGACTTGGCCTACCGAATTTAGGCCACTGTTCCTTTCCCCCTTTTCCAGAACTTAGCCTACTGTTCTGACTTGGTGGTGCACATGTAGCCAACAGCCTGTTTAAGAGAAATGTCATCATCGAATATTGTAGGAGTTTTCTTTGTCTGCTTATATGCCCCCTTTATTTATCCTACGGTTCTGACTTGGTGTACAGGGAGAATACTGTAAGAACGGTCCATGTTCTGAATTCAGTCGCTGTACATTTCAAAAGTGCTTAACAAATAGTTATATTGACTACATCCATCTTAGCTCGCTCATTAATGTCTGAATCAAATGTACGGATTGCTTCTTATCCGCTCATTGTTCCCTTATAGGCCTATTGCTGATATAGGTCTATCTCATTAGTATCTTATTCATCATTTTAGGCAATGTTGGAATTATTTCATTGTTTTGCTTACTTTGTGTATTATAATTAGCTTGTGCTTTTCTTGATGAGGAGGAGATACTATATAATGTTGTTGGGTCTGTAACCATGTTTGGCAGTGACTGTCTCTTCCAATTCAAATATTTGTTTTCAACAAAGAGTTCAGTAATAGACCCATGTAATTCCAGTTGATATTGCGAGGGTTGTTTTGTTTGCACAATGTGTTCTCTGTGCAACGGTATATTCTATATAAAAGTGGATCCTCATCATCTCTCTCTCTGTGTTGTGACCAAAAGAAGAGTAAAGTTAAGGCCTCAACATCTTGCTGAATTGATCTAAACTAACATCTATCAGAATTTCTGTCGGTGTCATTTTGAAAGTGCTGAACGAATAGGCCTAACTCGTCGCAGCTTGTTTGCTTGCACTTGCTTATACTTAGAGCAAAGTGTTAATGCTATATGAACAAACATTATGAATTCACTTAACATAAATGTAATGTTTGTGTATGTTTCAAAAGTCAACTCATTTTGGCGTTTGTTATTATTGAAGGAGAATGCGGTTCTTATCGACTTATCCACAAGGACACAAATCCACAAGGAGTAAGTATTAACCACATTTGTTTAAGCAAGTCAGCCGTATCAGCTATGGTTTTTAAAAAGGCAGTAAATGAGGCTGAATGAACTGTTTCGCTGCCAGACAAGGCTCCGGTGATAGCCAGGTGTAGCGGTGGTAAGAATTAACTCCATGGTTCTGAAAGGAAAGCTCTGCTGTTGGGACAGCTTTATGTAGGCCCTAACAGTTTGTGGGCACAGTTTGTCACTGTTATATTGCAATTAATGTATTGTTTAGTGTTGTGTTGTGTAGTGGCTTTGCTGGCATGCATCCACAAAACATTTGGGGAGTTTATCCCACCAAGATCTACATGCTAAAATCACCACTGGTTGAATCATCAGGATACATGGACACACATGCTTTGTTTATTGCCAGTGGCAGGTCATTGGTAAAAATAGAAAAGAATAGAGAGCCTAGAGAGCTGCCTTGCAGTACACCACATTTTACATGTTTGACATTAGAGAAGCTTCCATTAAAGAAAACCCTCTGAGTTCTATTAGATAGATAGCTCTGAATCCACAATATGGCAGAGGTTGAAAAGCCATAACACAAGTTCTCAACAACAGATTATGGTCACTAATATCAAAGGTTGAACTGAAATCTAACAGTACAGCTCCCACAATCTTCTTATTATAAATGTCTTTCAACCAATCATCAGTCATTTGTGTCAATGCAGTACATGTTGAGTGCCTTTCTCTATAAGCATGCTGAAAGTCTGTTGTAAATTTTTTAAAAGAGAAATAACATTGTATTTGGTCACACCATTTTTTCCAACAGTTTGCAAGCTGATAGTTCTGCTGTTAGAAACAGTAAAGGCCACTTTACCACTCTTGGGTAGCGGAGTGACTTTGGCTTCCCTCCAGGCCTGAGGACAAAGACTTTCCTCTAGGCTCAGATTAAAGATATGACCGATAGGAGTGGCTATAGAGTCAGCTACCATCCTCAGTAGCTTTCCATCTAAGTTGTCAATGCCAGGAGGTTTGTCATTATTGATTGATAACATTACTTTTTTCACCTCTCCCACACTGACTTTACAAAATTCAAACTTGCAATGCTTTTCTTTCAATATTAGTTTTTTTTTATGCATGAGTACGATGGCTCAATGTTCGTTGTTGGCATTTCCTGCCTTAGTTTGCCCACTTTGCCAATTAAGTAATCATTAAAATAATTGGCAACGTCAAGTGGTTTTGTGATGAATAAGCCATCTGATTCAATGAAAGATGGAGTTGGATTAGTGTTTCAGCCCATAATTTCATTTAAAGTACTCAAGTTTTTTTTCCATCATTCTTTATATCATTGATATTGGCTTGTAGAGTTGTAGAGTTTAGTCACATAATTTCTCAATTTGCAGTAAGTCAGCCAGTCAGATGTGCAGCCAGACTTATTAGCCACTCCTTTTGCCCCATCTCTTTCAACCACAGTTTTTCAATTCCTCATCAATCCATGGAGGCTTAACAGTTCTAACAGTCCGTTTCTTAACAGGTCCATGTTTATCAATATTTGGAAGAAGCAATTTCATAAATTCTTCAAGTGCAGCGTTTGGAAGCTCCTTATTAATCACATCAGTCACAGCAAAATATTTTGTATGATCTCTTATACACTATATTAGGCCCAGTTTTTGGAACTTTGGCATTCTTGGATATAGCCACAATATTGTGATCACTGCATCCAATGGGTAAGGATACAGCTTTAGAACAAATTACTACAGTATTAGTACAAATGTGATCAATAGATGTGGATGATCTTGTTCCTGTAGTGTTTGTAAACACCCTGGTAGGTTGATGAATAACATGAACCAGATTACAGGCACTGTTTACAGTGAGAAGCTTCCTCTTGAGCAGTCAACTTGATGAAAATCAGTCAATATTCAGGTCCCCAAGAAAGTAGATCTCTCTGTTTTTCATTCTCTCGGTCCCAGCTTTGATGCACCTGTACTGACCTCGCCTTCTAGATGATAGCGGGGTAAACAGGCAGTGGCTCGGGTGGTTGATGTCCTTGATGATCTTTTTGGCCTTCCTGTGACATCGGGTGTTGTATGTGTCTTGGAGGGCGGGTAGTTTGCCCCCGGTAATGCGTTCGGCAGACCGCACCACCCTCTGGAGAACCCTGTGGTTGTGGGCGGTGCAGTTGCCGTACCAGGCGGTGATACAGCCCAACAGGATGCTCTCAATTGTGCATCTGTAAAAGTTTGTGAGGGTTTTAGGTGCTAAGCCGAATTTCTTCAGCTTCCTGAGGATGAAGAGGCTCTGTTGCGCCTTCTTCACCACACTGTCTGCTTGGGTGGACCATAACTCCTGAGTGGCGCAGTGGTCTAAGGCACTGCATCGCAGTGCTAACTGTGCCACTAGAGATCCTGGTTCGATTCCAGGCTCTGTCGCAGCCGGCCGCGACCGGGAGACTCATGGGCGGCGCACAATTGGCCCAGCGTCGTCCAGGGTAGGGGAGGGAATGGCCGGCAGGGATGTAGCTCAGTTGATAGAGCATGGCGTTTGCAACGCCAGGGTTGTGGGTTCGTTTCCCACGGGGGGCCAGTATAAAAAAAAATATATGTATTCACTGTAAGTCGCTCTGGATAAGAGCGTCTGCTAAATGACTAAAATGTCAAAATGTCAAATTTCAGTTTGTCGGTGATGTGTACGTCAAGAAACTTGAAGCTTTCCACCTTCTCCACTGCGGTCCCGTCGATGTGGATAGGGGGGTGCACCCTCTGCTGTTTCCTGAAGTCTACGATCATCTCCTTTGTTTTGTTGATGTTGAGTGAGCGGTTATTTTCCTAGCACCACACTCCCAGAGCCCTCACCTCCTCCCTGCAGGCGGTCTCGTCATTGTAGGTAATCAAGCCTACTACTGTTGTGTCGTCTGCAAACTTGATGATTGAGTTGGAGATCATCCGTTCACCCACACCGCGTCTCACTGCGGTTTGAACCAAAAATCTCAAATTTGGACTCCAGACCAAAGGACACATTTCCACCGGTCTAATGCCCATTGTTCGTGTTTCTTTGCCCAAGCAGGTCTCTTCATCTTATTGGTGTCCTTTAGTATTGGTTTCTTTGCAGCAATTCGTCCATGAAGGCCTGATTCACACAGTCCCCTCTGAACAGTTGATGTTGAGATGTGTCTATTACTTGAACTCTGAAGCATTTATTTGGGCTGCAATTTCTGAGGCTGGTAACTCTAATGAACTTATCCTCTGCAGCAGAGGTAACTCTGGGTCTTCCATTCCTGTGGCGGTCCTCATGAGAGCCAGTTTCATCATAGCGCTTGATGGTTTTTGCGACACATTCCGACACATTCCGCAAGGAAAACAAAAAGCTTCCACGGGTCATCAATATTAGATGAGATTTTGTTTGTTTATTTGAAAAGTGGACAGGTGAGAATGGTGCTGCAGTCAGAGACAGCCAGGGGAGATCACTGAGCAAAGAACAGAATGAATTAAGAGGTGATCTTGCATTCCTACGGGCTGTTGTGCCTGGGCGAGGCTGGGGCTGTGTAAGTGATTGGGAATGCAGAACGTGAATGGAGCGGCACTGGGGGCAGAGTGCATTCAGCTCTGGTGTGGACCCGGTGCTCTGAGCTCTCTCACGAAGGAAGTAGAGAGGGTTCAACTACAGTTCAGACAGAGAGAGAGAGAGATCACCCACTCTGCGCCAGCCTACTTTGTTTTGGCCTGTTTGATTGATTGACGTAACTGGTTGCAACCGAAATGCAAAGGAACATTGCAATATGCTTTATTTGAACATTTCAATTGATTTGTCTTTTGTATTACTCAAATCATACACTGAGTGTACAAAACATTAGGAACACCTTCTTAATATTGAGTTGCATCCCCTTTTGCCCTCCGAAAAGCCTCAGTTTTGTCGGGGCATGGATTCTACAAGGTGCCGAAAGCATTCCACAGGGATGCTTTCCCATGTTGACTCCAATGCTTCCCACAGTTGTGTCAAGTTAGCTTGATGTCCTTTGGGTGGTGGACCATTCTTGATACACATGGGAAACTGTTTAGTATGAAAAACCCAGCAGCATTGAAGTTCTTGACACACTCAAACCGGTGTGCCTGGCACCTACTTCCTTACCTACTGCTTTACCCCTTTCAAAAGGCACTTCAATATTTTGTCTTGCCCATTCACCCTCTTAATGGCACACATACACAATCCATGTCTCAAGGCGTAAAAAATATTATTTAACCTTTCTCCTCCCCTTCATCTACACTGACGGAAGTAGATTTAACCAGTGACATCAATAAGTGATCATAGCTTTCACCTGAATTCACCTGGTCAGTCTATGTCATGGAAAGAGCAGGTGTTCGTAATGTTTTGTACATTCAGTGTATATTCATATCACCAATGGCAACATGCCACAGACATTTACAACATAAAATACATTTATCAAAAACAGATTTCATGCATATTTAGTAGAACATTGTGCATTTTAATATTCATTGATTAACTATCACATATCTACAAATATATGGGAGTATGTAGGGGAGTATAGTTACTCATGAATTGTTAAAAGGACGTAATAAAACATTTAAATTGGGGGATATTGATACAATTATATGTAGTGAGATTTGTTTCTTTATTCTGTAAATAGGTCTACCACCATCCGTGTGTATATTCAACATAACTCACAAATCAAACTATTAACTGAGAATATATAAAACATATTTGGTTAATAAAACCATGATCCGTAAAAATATTTCACAAATGAAACCATAATCCGTGAATGTGTAGAAATATTTCACAAATTAAACTATGATCCGTATATATATTCACCATAAGTCACAAATAAATCCATGATCTGTAAATATTTTCTTCATAGCTCACAAATAAGACTACAATTTGAACAAATATAGAACGATTTGTGAGCAAATGTTTAGAAATGCCTAGCAGTTACAACTGTGGAATGTGCATTTTCGCATTCAAAACGTGCTTGTGGATCTGTATTCTGTGCTTACAGAATTTAGAGACGCTTTTTCCACCGGTTGTGTGTTCAATCCACAAATGGACAGTCTGTCTCCAGTCATTGAAAATCCCTGTGTTTTGGTAGAACATTCTCTATCTAAACTGAACAAAAATATAAACGCAACATGTTAAGCAGCGGTTCCCAAACTAGGGGTCACGACCCCAATATATATATATATATAAAAATATATATGTTAAAAGATATATAAAACCTCTAATTATTCAAATCTAAAAGATACAATTCATCCAGATAGCGCCCTTAGATCATGGGAAAAGGCCACACCTGACCGTTGCACTTAAATCATTCCCACGGTGCATGGGTAGGCCCACTACGCTATGAAACCACACACTATTGCAGAGACTTTGATATTACCGGCCACAATTGATATGGTGAAAACAATGTGTGAGGAGGCAGAGGCACAGAAACTCACATCAATACCTTTGTCAGATAACACTGTTCAGTGAAGAATTTATGCTATTGCTAGCAATCAAGAGTTCAAAAACTCCTAAGCTTATGTTCTCCAAATGGACGTTAGCTGTGAGGGCCGAGATGCCCATGCATTGACTTTTGTTCGCTATACATGTCTGGGGATGTTATTCACAAGGACATATTGTTATGTCTCATGATTGCCAAGCATGAAACGGCACAGGGGATGTTCAGTGTGCTGTGTGGCTATATTGACAAAAAACAGATTACATGGGATTGAATGGTGGGCTTTTGCACAGATGGGGCTCCATCTATGGCGGGTCAGCGGGCAGGCCTCTGCACACAGTGCTTGACAATGTTCTATTTCACACCGAGGCATCATGGTTAGATTTTTGTTGGAAAGATGTATCGCATTGAGAGAGGAACTGTTGTCATTCACAAAGGATTTTTAAAAAACAGACTTGGTTGACTTTCTGTGTAATGAAAAGAAAATGTATCTCCTTGCCTATGTAACAGACATATTTGGGAAAGTGAACAAACTGAACTCAAGCATGCAGGGGAAATATAAAAACATTCTACAGATGAGTGACCAAATCAGTGGATTCAGAGGAAAGAATTCTTATTGGAGTGAGTCTTTCAAAAGCGAACCATGCCCCCTTCTCTCGACTGTGCATGTTTCTAACAGAAAACAGCATCAGTAAGTGTCCCACATGAGTGACGACTGCTCACTTCCAACGCTTGGAAGAGCACTTTGGGACCTACTTCCCAATCTGTTTGACTGTGATCCTGGCTCAGTTCACATGCCGGTAAGTGAAATCAAACAGTTGATTGAGCTAACGGAGGAGTTTTGGTTCCTGAATCAAAGGGAATAATACCCTGCCGTCTCCCTATGAACATTAATGTTGCATTCAAACAACTGGGAACTCAAAAATATCAGACTTCCAACGTCAGTGTGTTCAAGACAACTGTGAAATCTGAAAAGAACCAGCTCTGACTGGGAACAATATTTTTGAACGTTCATCCAACTCGGGAACTCTGTCCTCTTTCTAGAGCTCCGACTTTCCGACCTCAAGATCACTGACTTCATGATTTGATCTCGTATTTTTAGAGTTCCCAGTTGTCTTGAAAGCACCATAAAATGCAGAATGGTTAGAATGTTTTACAATTGACTTCCGTAGCCCCAAATAAAAAAGTCAACATTTGCTGTTAATTACATACGTTTTTTCACATGGTTGGGGGTCGCAAGAATTTTCAGTTATCAAAATGGGCTCGTGGTCCAAAAAAGTTTGGGATCCCCTGATGTAAAGGGTTGGTCCCATGTTTCATGAGGTGAAATAAATATCCCAAAAATGTTCCATACACACAGAAAATGTATTTCTCTCAAATGTTGTGCACAAATTTGTTTACATCCCTGTTAGTGAGCATTTCTCCTTTGCCAAGATAGTCCATCCACCTGACAGGTGTGGCATATCAAGAAGCTGATTAAACAGCATGATCATTATACAGGTGCACCTTGTGCTGGGGACATTAAAAGGCCACTTTAAAATGTGCAGTTTTGTCACACAACACAATGCCACAGATGTCTCAAGTTTTGAGGGAGCGTGCAATTGGCATGCTGACTGCAGGAATGTCCACCAAGGCTGTTGCCAGAGAATTGAATGTTCATTTCTCTACCATAAGTCGCCTCCAACTTAGTTTTAGAGAATTTGGCAGTACGTCCAACCGGCCTCACAAACGCAGACAACGTGTAACCACGCCAGCCCAGGACCTCCACATCAGGCTTCTTCACCTGAAGGATCATCTGAGACCAGCTGCCCGGACAGCTGATGAAACTGTGGGTTTGCACAACCGAACTGTCAGAAACCGTCTCAGGGAAGCTCATCTGCGTGCTCCTTGTCCTCACCAGGGTCTTGACCTGACTGCAGTTCGGTGTTGTAACCGACTTCAGTGGGCAAATGCTCACCTTTGATGGCCACTGGCACGCTGGAGAAGTGTGCTCTTCACAGATGAATCCAGGTTTCGACTGTACCGGGCAGATAGAGTTTACCGCGTCTTGCGGGTGAGCGAATTGCTGATGTCAGCATTGTGAACAGAGTGCCCCATGGTGGCGGTGGGTTTATGGTATGGGCAGGCTTAAGCTACGGACAACAAATACAAATATAATTTTATCGATGGCAATTTGAATCCACAGAGTGTGCATGTGTCTGCTCAAACGGTCAGAAACAGACTCCATGAGGGTGGTATGAGGGCCCGACGTCCACAGGTGGGGGTTGTGCTTACAGCCCAACACCGTGCAGGACGTTTGGCATTTGCCAGAGAACACCAAGATTGGCAAATTCGCCACTGGCGCCCTGTGCTCTTCACAGATGAAAGGAGGTTCACACTGAGCACATGTGACAAACGTGACAGAGTCTGGAGACGCCGTGGAGAACGTTCTGCTGCCTGCAACATCCTCCAGCATGACCGGTTTGGCGGTGGGTCAGTCATGGTGTGGGGTGGCATTTCTTTGGGGGGCCGCACAGCCCTCCATGTGCTCGCCAGAGGTAGCCTTAATGCCATTAGGTACCGAGATGAGATCCTCAGACCCCTTGTGAGACCATATGCTGGAGCGGTTGGCCCTGGGTTCTTCCTAATGCAAGACAATGCTAGACCACATGTGGCTGGAGTGTGTCAGCAGTTCCTGCAAGAGGAAGGCATTGATGCTATGGACTGGCCCGCCCGTTCCCCAGACCTGAATCCAATTGAGCACATCTGGGACATCATGTCTCGCTCCATCCACCAACGCCACGTTGCACCACAGACTGTCCAGGAGTTGGCGGATGCTTTAGTCCAGGTCTGGGAGGAGATCCCTCAGGAGACCATCCGCCACCTCATCAGGAGCATGCCCAGGCGTTGTAGGGAGGTCATACAGGCACGTGGAGGCCACACACACACTACTGAGCCTCATTTTGACTTGTTTTAAGGACATTACATCAAAGTTGGATCAGCCTGTAGTGTGGTTTTCCACATTAATTTTGAGTGTGACTCCAAATCCAGACCTCCATGGGTTGATAAATTTGATTTCCATTGATAATTTTTGTGTGATTTGGTTTTCAGCACATTCAACTATGTAAAGAAAAAAGTATTTAATAATTTTATTTCATTCATTCAGATCTAGGATGTGTTGTTTAAGTGTTCCCTTTATTTTTTTGAGCAGTGTAGTTTTTTTCGTACTGGTCCCCAGTGGGAATCGACCCCAAAATCCTGGCATTGCAAGTGCCATGCTCTACATTTACGTCATTTACATTTACGTCATTTAGCAGACGCTCTTATCCAGAGCGACTTACAAATTGGTGCATTCACCTTATGATAGCCAGTGGGACAACCACTTTACAATTATTATTATTTTTTAAATTATATATCTATTTTAGTTTTTCATTTTTTAAATTTCTTTCAAATTTATTTTTAGAGATTTATTTTTAATTCAATTTTTAATATATATATATATATATATGTCACGATCGTCGGGAACAGAGGACCAAGGCGCAGTGTTGCAGGCAAACATACTCTTTATTTAGCGATATTATGACAAAATAAACAAAACGATAACGTGACAGTTCACGGTCTAACACAAACCAACTAGAAACAAGATCCCACAACAACTGTGGGAAAACAGCCTGTATAAATATGGTTCCCAATCAGACCAACATAGAAATGCAACTACTAGATAAACAAATGAAACGCACACCCTGGCTCAACATACAAGTGTCCCCAGAGCCAGGGCGTGACAATATATATATATATAGTTGTTTTATTTTTGTTGTTTATTTATTTTTATGTGTTTTTTTGTAATTGTTATTATTATTATTTATTTTTTGTGGGGGTGGAGTAGGGGGGATAGAAAGATTACTTTGATACTATCCCAGGTATTCCTTAAAGAGGTAGGGTTTCAAGTGTCTCCGGAAGGTGGTCAGTGACTCCGCTGTCCTGGCGTCGTGAGGGAGCTTGTTCCACCATTGGGGTGCCAGAGCAGCGAACAGTTTTGACTGGGCTGAGCGGGAACTGTGCTTCCGCAGAGGTAGGGGGACCAGCAGGCCAGAGGTGGAAGAATGCAATGCCCTCGTTTGGGTGTAGGCACTGATCAGAGCCTGAAGGTAAGGAGGTGCTGTTCCCCTCACTGCTCCGTAGGCAAGCACCATGGTCTTGTAGCAGATGCGAGCTTCAACTGGAAGCCAGTGGAGTGTGCGGAGGAGCGGGGTGACGTGAGAGAACTTGGGAAGGTTGAACACCAGACGGGCTGCAGCGTTCTGGATGAGTTGTAGGGGTTTAATGGCACAGGCAGGGAGCCCAGCCAACAGCGAGTTGCAGTAATCCAAACGGTAGATGACAAGTGCCTGGATTAGGACCTGTGCCGCTTCCTGTATAAGGTAGGGTCGTACTCTGCAAACGTTGTAGAGCATGAACCTACAGGATCGGGTCACCGCTTTGATGTTAGCGGAGAACGACAGGGTGTTGTCCGGGGTCACGCCAAGGTTCTTTGCACTCTGGGAGGAGGACACAACAGAGTTGTCAACCGTGATGGCAAGATCATGGAGCGGGCAGTCCTTCCCCGGGAGGAAGAGCAGTTCCATCTTGCCGAGTTTCAGCTTGAGGTGGTGATCCGACATCCACACTGATATTTCTGCCAGACATGCAGAGATGCGATTCGCCACTTGGTTATCAGAAGGGGGAAAGGAGAAGATCAATTGTGTGTCGTCTGCGTAGCAATGATAGGAGAGACCATGTGAGGATATGACAGAGCCAAGTGACTTGGTGTAAAGAGAGAATAGGAGAGAGCCTAGAACTGAGCCCTGGGGGACACCAGTGGTGAGAGCACGTGGTGCTGAGACAGATTCTCGCCACGCCACCTGGTAGGAGCGATCTGTCAGGTAGGACACAATCCAAGAGTGAGCCATGCTGGAGATGCCCAACTCGGAGAGGGTGGAGAGGTGGATCTGATGGTTCACAGTATCAAATGCAGCAGATAGGTCTAGAAGGATGAGAGCATAGGAGAGAGAGTTAGCTTTAGCAGTGCGGAGAGCCTCCGAGACACAGAGAAGAGCAGTCTCAGTTGAATGACCAGTCTTGAAACCTGACTGGTTTGGATCAAGAAGGTCATTCTGAGAGAGATAGCAGGAGAGTTGGCTATAGACGGCACACTCAAGAGTTTTGGAGAGAAAAGAAAGAAGGGATACTGGTCTGTAGTTGTTGACATCGGAGGGATCGAGTGTAGGTTTTTTGAGGAGGGGTGCAACTCTCGCTTTCTTGAAGATGGAAGGGACATAGCCAGCGGACAAGGATGAGTTGATGAGCGAGGTGAGGTAAGGGAGAAGGTCTCCGGAAATGGTCTGGAGAAGAGAGGAGGGGATAGGGTCAAGCGGGCAGGTTGTTGGGCGTCCGGCCGTCACAAGTCGCAAGATTTCATCTGGAGAGAGAGGGGAGAAAGAAGTCAAAGCATAGGGTAGGGCAGTGTGAGCAGGACCAGCGGTGTCATTTGACTTAATAAATGAGGATCTGATGTCGTCAACCTTCTTTTCAAAATGGTTGACGAAGTCATCCACAGAGAGGGAGGAGGGAGGAGGAGGAGGATACAGCAGGGAGAAGAAGGTGGCAAAGAGCTTCCTAGGGTTAGAAGCAGAGGCTTGAAATTTAGAGTGGTAGAAAGTGGCTTTAGCAGCAGAAACGGAGGAAGAGAATGTAGAGAGGAGGGAGTGGAAAGATGACAGGTCCGCAGGGAATCTAGTTTTCTTCCATTTCCGCTCGGCTGCCTGGAGTCCTGTTCTGTGAGCTCGCAATGAATCGTCAAGCCACGGAGCAGGTGGGGAGGACCGAGCCGGCCGGGAGGATAGGGGACATAGAGAGTCAAAAGATTCAGAGAGGGAGGAGAGGAGGGTTGAGGAGGCAGAATCAGGAGATTGGAGGGAGAAGGATTTAGCAGAGGGAAAAGATGATAGGATGGAAGAGGAGAGAGTAGCGGGAGAGAGAGAGCGAAGGTTGCGACGGCACATTACCATCTGAGTAGGGGCAGAGTGAGTAGTGTTGGAGGAGAGCGAGAGAGAAAAGGATACGAAGTAGTGGTCGGAGACTTGTAGGGGAGTTGCAGTGAGATTAGTAGAAGAACAGCATCTAGTAAATATGAGGTCAAGCGTATTGCCTTCTTTGTGAGTAGGGGGGGACGGTGTGAGGGTGAGGTCAAAAGAGGAAAGGAGTGGAAAGAAGGAGAAAGAGAGAAATGAGTCAAAGGCAGACGTAGGGAGGTTAAAGTCACCCAGAACTGTGAGGGGTGAGCCATCCTCAGGAAAGGAACTTATCAAGGCGTCAAGCTCATTGATGAACTCTCCAAGGGAACCTGGAGGGCATTAAATGACAAGGATGTTAAGCTTGAATGGGCTAGTGACTGACAGCATGGAATTCAAATGAGGAGATAGACAGATGGGTCAGGGGGAAAAGAGAGAATGTCCACTTGGGAGAGATGAGGATTCCTGTGCCACCGCCGCGATGTCCAGATGCTCTCGGGGTATGCGAGAACATGATCAGACGAGGAAAGAGCAGTAGGAGTAGCAGTGTTTTCTGTGGTAACCCGTGTTTCCGTCAGCGCCAAGAAGTCGAGGGACTGGAGGGTGGCATACAGTGAGGAAAAAAAGTATTTGATCCCCTGCTGATTTTGTTCGTTTGCCCACTGACAAAGACATGATCAGTCTATAATTTTAATGGTAGGTTTATTTGAACAGTGAGAGACAGAATAACAACAACAAAAATCCAGAAAAACGCATGTAAAAAATGTTACAAATTGATTTGCATTTTAATGAGGGAAATAAGTATTTGACCCCCTCTCAATCAGAAAGATTGCTGGCTCCCAGGTGTCTTTTATACAGGTAACGAGCTGAGATTAGGAGCACACTCTTAAAGGGAGTGGTCATCTCAATCAGCTTTAACTGTATGTGCACTCGTAAATCAAGTTATTTCTCGAGTTGGGCTCTGGGATATAACAGCCGTTGAGTATCTGATTTTATGGTGGATTGTGGAGGAGGGGGGTTGAGTGTGTTGGAGTATGTGAGTATGTGCGTGTGTGCTTGTCTGGCATCTGTTGTGGGGGGGTAGGGATGTTGGGGGGGAGGGTATGGGATGGACCACGGGAATTATTTGCTAGGATAATAATTGCTTGTCAATGAATTAAATGTAATACAATGGCAATCCGGGTTATATGTTAGAATCCTACGCGTGAACTGCCGACATTATTACGCATATTAATTGATAATGATGGAAAATAGGATATGCATAATTTAAAAAAAATAAAAAAATATATATATATATAGAGAGAGAGAGGTGAAAGCATTGGAAATGCTTTTGGCAGTTAATCTGCTTCTGTTTTGTGGGTGGTACTGTGTGCTGTTTTCGATGGATGGGTCCTGGCCTCTCGGGGCCTTAGGGATGCGGAGGGACGTGGGTGGGATGCTGATCACTGGGATGACGGCTCAACTTGGGATGGGGAGGGGCTTTAGCGGGGGAATTAGTGGAGAACAATTGAAGGGTTGCTCCGTAGCGGTGCAAATATCACGGTACAGCTATATGGACACTCAATCATTACGCTATTTTTTATTGGTAAATTTACAAACATATATAATGATAAATAGACTTGAAACTTGTATCTCATTATGGTGTATGGTGAAATAAGTATAGCCAGTTATAATTGTAATGGCTTAGCTGATAATAACAAAAGAAGAACAATATTTACATGGCTCAAAGAGAAGGAATATAATATCTATTGTATAGAGGAAACTCATTCAACAATTCGAGATGAAGTAGCGTGGAAAAAAAGAATGGGGGGGGGGGGGATATACTTCTCCCATGGGCAAAGAAATTCAAAAGGGGTGATGATATTAATTAATAGTAATTTCGATCCGAATGTGCAAATTGTACAAATATATACACAAGGTAGATGGATTATTTTAAATATGTTATTGGACCATAAACAGATATGGCTCATTAACCTTTACGGACCAAATAATGATGATCCACAATTCTTTGACAATATATATAATAAATTATCAAGCCTGCAAGCAACTCAAGACAATATTATTATGGTGGGGGATTATAATACTGTTTTAAATAGCTCAATGGACCGTAATGGAAATCACACCACAAACAATCACCCACATGCTCTTAAGGAAATTGTGAATGTCATGGATACATTAGAACTAGTAGATATATGGAGGCTTAAATATACTGATCTAGTGAGATATACATGGCGGAGACTGAATCAAGCTAGTCGTCTTGACTTCTTTCTTATCTCATTCTCGTTGGCACCAAAAGTAAAAAAAAAGTGTTGATAGGGGACAGAATGCGGTCGGACCATCATATAATAGGCATATACATTACTCTTACTGAATTTCCACGTGGGCGAGGATATTGGAAATTTAATCAAAGCCTATTGGATGATATTTTTTTTATAATTAGAACAAAGGAATTTATAACTGACTTTTTCCAACATAACATAGGTACAGCGAATCCCCTTATTGTATGGGACACCTTTAAATGTGCCTTTAGAGGCCATGCAATTCAGTACTCATCTCGAAAACAAAAGCAATTTAGGTCAAAATAGTTTATACTAAGAAAGGAAATAGAAAGTCTAACAGAACAGATAGATGGCAATAAAAACTGTAACATAGAGGCTCAGAATAAATTAGAGGAAAAACAAAAAGAAATGGAGAAACTTATTCAAGAAAGATCAAGTGTAATATATTATAAAAATAAAGCAAACTGGATGGAATATGGGGAAAAATGCACAAAATTATTTTTTAATCTTCAACATAGGAATGCTACCAAAAATAACTTAATGAAACTGGTTACAATTGACGCAGTCACCCATAATTCACCAAATGATATTTTGAAGGAAGAAACAAAGTACTTTAACCATATGTTCTCTTTTCAGTCGCCTCCATCTCCTCTAACTGAAGCTAATTGTAGAGATTTTTTTTCTATTGACAATGTCAAATTAACAGCCACACAGAAAGACTCATGTGAAGGTGAAATTACAGAGGAGGAACTTCTGGATGCAATTAAAGACTAAGTCTGGGAAAACTCCAGGGTTGGATGGCATACCAGTCGAGGTATACCAAACCTTTTTTGATATACTAAGCGGACCGTTATTAGCATGTTTTAACCACTCCTATGTAAATGGTAGATTATCTGACACTCAAGAAGAAGTTCTGATCTCATTATTACTGAAACAGGATACAAGTGGAAAATATAAAGATCCAGTCCATTTACAAAATTGGAGGCCCCTTACACTTCAGTGTTGTGATGCAAAAATCCTAGCAAAATGTATAGCGCATAGAATTAAAAAGGTATTGTCGGTTATTATTCATTCTAATCAGACAGGTTTTTTACATGGAAGATACATTGGAGATAATATAAGGCAAGTATTGGAAACAATAGAACACTATGGAAAATATGGGAAACCAGGCCTGCTATTCATAGCAGACTTCGAAAAGGCATTTGATAAAGTTTGACTGGGGTTTATATATAAATGCCTGGAGCATTTCAATTTTGGAGAATCTCTTATAAAATGGGTCAAAATCATGTATAGTAACCCTAGGTGTAAAATAGTAAATAATGGCTATTTCTCCGAAAGTTTTAAACTGTCAAGAGGAGTGAAACAAGGTTGTCCACTATCGGCATATCTATTTATTGTGGCCATCAAGATGTTAGCTATTAAAATCAGATCCAATAATAATATCAGAGGATTAGAAATACAGGGCTTAAAAACAAAGGTGTCATTGTACGCTGATGATTGATGTTTTCTTTTAAATCCACAACTAGAATCCCTCCACAGCCTCATAGAGGATCTAGATACATTTTCTAACCTCTCTGGATTAGAACCAAATTATGACAAATGTACTATATTACGTATTGGATCACTAAAAAATACAATTTTTACATTACCATGTAGTTTACCAATAAAATGGTCTGATGGTGATGTGGATATACTCAGAATACATATCCCAAAGGAAATAAATGATCTCACTTCAATACATTTTAATAGAAAGTTAGCAAAAATAGATAAGATCTTACTACCATGGAAAGGAAAATACCTGTCAATTTGTGGAAAAATCACCCTGATTAACTCTTTAGTATTATCCCAGTTTACCTATTTGCTTATGGTCTTGCCTACGCCTAGCGAACAGTTTTTTTTAATTATATGAGAAAAAAATATTCAATTTTATTTGGAACGGCAAGCCAGACAAAATTAAAAGAGCATATTTATATAATGAATAGGAATTCAGAGGACAGAAATTATTAAATATTAAAGCATTAGACCTATCACTAAAAGCTTCAGTCATACAAAAGTTATACTTAAATCCGAACTGGTTCTCAAGCAAATTAGTAAGATTGTCTCACCCAATGTTCAAGAAAGGCCTTTTTCCCTTTATTCAGATTACAACCTCTCATTTTCAGTTATTTGAAAAGGAAATAATCTCCCAAATGTCACTATTTCTAAAACAAGCCATAGAAAGTTGGTTGCAATTTCAATTTAATCCTCCAGAAACGACAGAACAAATAATGCAACAAATAGTGGTTAAATTCAAATATACTAATTGACAAAAAACCTTTCTTTTTTGACAGAATGTTTAAAAAAGGTATAATCTTCGTCCATAATAAGTATATAGGTTGTATGTTGGGAGCTTTTGGGAAAGAGCACAGTTAGAAAGAGATGGCATATAGAAGCAAACCGGATGGACATCATGAAAATGATCGGAGAGGTTGAGAGTAGAAGAAGTTCAGGAGCAATAAAAAAAAAAAATATATATATATATATATATATATATATATATATATACAGTGGGGGAAAAAAGTATTTAGTCAGCCACCAATTGTGCAAGTTCTCCCACTTAAAAAGATGAGAGAGGCCTGTAATTTTTTATCATAGGTACACGTCAACTATGACAGACAAAATGAGAAAAAGCAATCCAGAAAATCACATTGTATGATTTTTAATGAATTTATTTGCAAATTATGGTGGAAAATAAGTATTTGGTCAATAACAAAAGTTTCTCAATACTTTGTTATATACCCTTTGTTGGCAATGACACATGGCAAACGTTATCTGTAAGTCTTCACAAGGTTTTCACACACTGTTGCTGGTATTTTGGCCCATTCCTCCATGCAGATCTCCTCTAGAGCAATGATGTTTTGGGGCTGTCGCTGGGCAACACGGACTTTCAACTCCCTCCAAAGATTTTCTATGGGGTTGAGATCTGGAGACTGGCTAGGCCACTCCAGGACCTTGAAATGCTTCTTACGAAGCCACTCCTTCGTTGCCCGGGCGGTGTGTTTGGGATCATTGTCATGCTGAAAGACCCAGCCACGTTTCATCTTCAATGCCCTTCAAATCAAATCAAATTTTATTGGTCACATGCGCCGAATACAACAGGTGCAGACATTACAGTGAAATGCTTACTTACAGCCCTTAACCAACAGTGCATTTATAAAAAAAAAAAAAAAGTAAGAATAAAACAACAACAAAAGTGTTGAGAAAAAAAGAGCAGAAGTAAAATAAAGTGACAGTAGGGAGGCTATATATACAGGGGGGTACCGTTGCAGAGTCAATGTGCGGGGGCACCGGCTAGTTGAGGTAGTTGAGGTAATATGTACATGTGGGTAGAGTTAAAGTGACTATGCATAAATACTTAACAGAGTAGCAGCAGCGTAAAAAGGATGGGGGTGGGGGGGCAGTGCAAATAGTCCGGGTAGCCATGATTAGCTGTTCAGGAGTCTTATGGCTTGGGGGTAGAAGCTGTTGAGAAGTCTTTTGGACCTAGACTTGGCACTCCGGTACCGCTTGCCGTGCGGTAGCAGAGAGAACAGTCTATGACTAGGGTGGCTGGAGTCTTTGACAATTTTGAGGGCCTTCCTCTGACACCGCCTGGTATAGAGGTCCTGGATGGCAGGAAGCTTTGCCCCAGTAATGTACTGGGCCGTACGCACTACCCTCTGTAGTGCCTTGCGGTCAGAGGCCAAGCAGTTGCCATACCAGGCGGTGATGCAACCAGTCAGGATGCTCTCGATGGTGCAGCTGTAGAATTTTTTGAGGATCTGAGGACCCATGCCAAATCTTTTTAGTCTCCTGAGGGGGAATAGGCTTTGTCGTGCCCTCTTCACGACTGTCTTGGTGTGTTTGGACCATGATAGTTCGTTGGTGATGTGGACACCAAGGAACTTGAAGCTCTCAACCTGTTCCACTACAGCCCCGTTGATGAGAATGGGGGCGTGCTCAGTCCTCTTTTTTTTCCTGTAGTCCACAATCATCTCCTTTGTCTTGGTCACGTTGAGGGAGAGGTTGTTGTCCTGGCACCACACGGCCAGATCTCTGACCTCCTCCCTATAGGCTGTCTCATCGTTGTCGGTGATCAGGCCTACCACTGTTGTGTCGTCGGCAAACTTAATGATGGTGTTGGAGTCGTGCCTGGCCATGCAGTCATGGGTGAACAGAGAGTACAGGAGGGGACTGAGCACGCACCCCTGAGGGGCCCCCGTGTTGAGGATCAGTGTGGCAGATGTGTTGTTACCTACCCTTACCACCTGGGGGCGGCCCGTCAGGAAGTCCAGGATCCAGTTGCAGAGGGAGGTGTTTAGTCCCAGGATCCTTAGCTTAGTGATGAGCTTAGAGGGCACTATGGTGTTGAATGCTGAGCTGTAGTCAATGAATAGCATTCTCACGTAGGTGTTCCTCTTGTCCAGGTGGGAAAGGGCAGTGTGGAGTGCGATAGAGATTGCATCATCTGTGGATCTGTTGGGGCGGTTTGCAAATTGGAGTGGGTCTAGGGTTTCTGGGATTATGCTGTTGATGTGAGCCATGACCAGTCTTTCAAAGCACTTCATGGCTACAGACGTCAGTGCTACGGGTCGGTAGTCATTTAGGCAGGTTATCTTAGAGTTCTTGGGCACGGGGACTATGGTGGTCTGCTTGAAACATGTTGGTATTACAGACTCAGTCAGGGACATGTTGAAAATGTCAGTGAAGACACTTGCCAGTTGGTCAGCACATGCTCGGAGTACACGTCCTGGTAATCCGTCTGGCCCTGCGGCCTTGTGAATGTTGACCTGCTTAAAAGTCTTACTCACATCGGCTACGGAGAGCGTGATCACATAGTCATCCGGAACAGCTGGTGCTCTCATGCATGCTTCAGTGTTGCTTGCCTCGAAGCGAGCATAGAAGTGGTTTAGCTCGTCTGGTAGGCTTGTGTCACTGGGCAGCTCGCGGCTGTGCTTCCCTTTGTAGTCTGTAATAGTTTTCAAGCCCTGCCACATCCGACGAGCGTCAGAGCCAGTGTAGTATGATTCAATCTTAGACCTGTATTGACTCTTTGCCTGTTTGATGGTTCGTCGGAGGTCATAGCGGGATTTCTTATAAGCGTCCGGGTTAGAGTCCCGTTCCTTGAAAGCGGCAGCTCTACCCTTTAGCTCAGTGCGGATGTTTCCTGTAATCCATGGCTTCTGGTTGGGGTATGTACGTACGGTCACTGTGGGGACGACATCATCGATGCACTTATTGATGAAGCCAGTGACTGATGTGGTGTACTCCTCAATGCTGTCTGAAGAATCCCGGAACATGTTCCAGTCTGTGCTAGTCCCTGGCGGCGTAGTGTGTTACTGATGGTAGGCTTTGTTACTTTGGTCCCAGCTCTCTGCAGGTCATTCACTAGGTCCCCCCGTGTGGTTCTGGGATTTTTGCTCACCGTTCTTGTGATCATTTTGACCCCACGGGGTGAGATCTTGCGTGGAGCCCCAGATCGAGGGAGATTATCAGTGGTCTTGTATGTCTTCCATTTCCTAATAATTGCTCCCACAGTTGATTTCTTCAAACCAAGCTGCTTACCTATTGCAGATTCAGTCTTCCCAGCCTGGTGCAGGTCTACAATTTTGTTTCTGGTGTCCTTTGACAGCTCTTTGGTCTTGGCCATAGTGGAGTTTGGAGTGTGACTGTTTGAGGTTGTGGACAGGTGTCTTTTATACTGATAACAAGTTCAAACAGGTGCCATTAATAAAGGTAACGAGTGGAGGACAGAGGAGCCTCTTAAAGAAGAAGTTACAGGTCTGTGAGAGCCAGAAATCTTGCTTGTTTGTAGGTGACCAAATACTTATTTTCCACCATAATTTGCAAATAAATTCATTAAAGATCCT
Source organism: Coregonus lavaretus (assembly GCF_964263955.1). NCBI lineage: Eukaryota > Metazoa > Chordata > Actinopteri > Salmoniformes > Salmonidae > Coregonus > Coregonus lavaretus. Next base: position 38,466,683 of record NC_139995.1, read on the forward strand.
ACAATGTGATTTTCTGGAAAAAAAATTCTCAATTTGTCTGTCATAGTTGACGTGTACCTATGATGAAAATTACAGGCCTCTCTCATCTTTTTAAGTGGGAGAACTTGCACAATTGGTGGCTGACTAAATACTTTTTTCCCCCACTGTATATAATAGAATTATTGTAAAATTAACTCTGTCCATAAGGTGTAGATAGTAAGTATAGACCGGAAGTAGAGGCCTGGGCATTGTTGTTCACTAATTTACTCCAAGTAGGGAAAGGATGGTGGGGTTGAAAGGTAATAAAGGAGAGTATATATATAAAAAATAAACATGGGGGATTGGAAGTGATGCAGACAATTACATTGATAGAAGATACAATCTATCTGCAATATTAAGCTGATCCATTCCCCCCCCTAAAAAAAGGGAGTGGTCATCATCTCAGTTTGTTACCTGTATAAAATACACCTGTCCACAGAAGCAATCAATCAATCATATTCCAAACTCTCCACCATGGCCAAGACCAAAGAGCTCTCCAAGGATGTCAGGGACAAGATTGTAGACCTACACAAGGCTGGAATGGGCTACAAGACCATCGCCAAGCAGCTTGGTGAGAAGGTGACAACAGTTGGTGCGATTATTTGCAAATGGAAGAAACAGAAAATAACTGTAAATCTCCCTCGGCCTAGGGCTCCATGCAAGATCTCACCTCGTAGAGTTGCAATGACATTGAGAACTGTGAGGAATCAGCCCAGAACTACACGGGAGGATCTTGTCAATGATCTCAAGGCAGCTAGGACCATAGTCACCAAGAAAACAATTGGTAACACACTACGCCGTGAAGGACTGAAATCCTGCAGCGCCCGTAAGGTCCACCTGCTCATGAAAGCACATATACAGGCCCGTCTGATGTTTGCCAATAAACATCTGAATGATTCAGAGGAGAACTGGGTGAAAGTGTTGTGGTCAGATGAGACCAAAATCGAGCTCTTTAGTATCAACTCAACTCGCTGTGTTTGGAGGAGGAGGAATGCTGCCTATGACCCCAAGAACACCGTCAAACATGGAGGTGGAAACATTATGCGTTGGGGGTGTTTTTCTGCTAAGGGGACAGGACAACTTCACCGCATCAAAGGGATGATGGACGGGGCCATGTACCGTCAAATATTGGGTGAGAACCTCCTTCCCTCAGCCAGGGCATTGAAAATGGGTTGTGGATGGATATTCCAGCATGATAATGACCCAAAACACACGGCCAATGCAACGAAGGAGTGGCTCAATAAGAAGTACATTAAGGTCCTGGAGTGGACTAGCCAGTCTCCAGACCTTAATCCCATAGAAACTCTGTGGAGTGAGCTGAAGGTTTGAGTTGCCAAATGTCAGCCTCGAAACCTTAAGGACTTGGAGAAGATCTGCAAAGAGGAGTGAAACAAAATCCCTCCCGAGATGTGTGGAAACCTGGTGGCCAACTACAAGAAACATCTGACCTCTGTGATTGCCAACAAGGGTTTTTCCACCAAGTACTAAGTAATGTTATGCAGAGCGGTCAAATACTTATTTCCCTCATTAAAATGCAAATCAATTTATAACATTTTTTATATGCGTTTTTCTGGATTATTTTGTTGCTATTCTGTCTCTCACTGTTCAAATAAACATACCATAAAAATTATAGACTGATCATGTCTTTGTCAGTGGGCAAACGTACAAAATCAGCAGGGGATCAAATACTTTTTTCCCTCACTTTAGGCTGAGATGAACTCTGCCTTGTTGGCCGCAGAATGGCAGTTCCAGAGGCTACCGGAGACCTGGAACTCCACGTGGGTCATGCGCGCAGGGACCACCAGATTAGAGTGGCAGCAGCCACGCCTTGTGAAGCGTTTGTATGGCCTGTGCGGAGAGGAGAGAACAGGGATAGACAAACACATAGTTGACAGGCTACAGAAAATGCTACAATAATGCAAAGGAGATCGGAATGAAATTAACTAAGCATCTGGGGAAGCGAGAGAGCGGGGCCTCCCTCACTTTTCACTGAAACACTCAAATATAACTCTCCCAACTTCCACTTTAGATTAATAGACTTTAGTTAGTGTCTGGTCTGTTAGCGATGTTACCAAACAGACTAGTTCTGTCTCTTGCCTCTAGTTAGCGTCTGGTCTATTAGCGATGTTACCAAACAGACTAGTTCTGTCTCTTGCCTAACTGAGCTACACGGGACACATCACCTCCATCATCCTAGACCCACTCTCCATATTTTCAAGCATAGTGGTGGCTGGATCATGTTATGGGTATGCTTGTAATCATTAAGGACTGGGGAGTTTCAGGATAAAAAAAGAAACAGAATGGAGCTAAGCACAGGCAAAATCCCAGAGGAAACATGGTTGTCTGCTTTCCACCAGATACTGGAAGATTAATTCACCTTTCAGCAGGACAATAACCTAAAACACAAGGCCAATTCTATACTGGAGTTGCTTACCAAGAAGACAGTGAATATTCCTGAGTGGCCGAGGTTACAGTTTTGACTTAAATCTACTAGGAAATCTATGGCAAGACCTCAAAATGGTTGTCTAGCAATGACCAACAACCAATTTAACAGAGCTTGAAGAATTTTGAAAATAATAAAATGGGCAAATGTTGCACAATCCAGGTGTGGAAAGCTCACAGTTGTAATTTCTGCCAAAGGTGCATCTACAAAGTATTGACTCGGGTGTGAATACTTACTGTATGTAAATTAGATTTCTGTATTATTATTATTTTTAATTGCATAAATGTGTGTTTGTATTGTGTGTAGAGAGAAAAAAATATATTTATTAATTATTGAATTCAGGCTGTAACACAACAAAATGTGGAATAAGTAAATGGGTATTAATATTTTCTGAAGGCACTGTATACCATATCACTGTATCCTGCAACTGGTCACTATCACTCCTGTTTACATGTACAGTGCACTCGGTAAGTATTCAGACCCCTTTTCCACATTTTGTTACGTTACAGCCTTATTCTAAATACATTTCCTCATCAATCTACACACAATACCCCTTACATAAGTATTCAGACCCTTTGCTATGAGACTCGAAATTGAGCTCAGGTGCATCCTGTTTCCATTGATCATCCTTGAGATGTTTCTACAACTTGATTGGAGTCCACCTGTGGTAAATTCAATTGATTGGACATGATTTGGAAAGGCACCCACCTGTCTATATAAGGTCCCACACAGTTGACAGTGCATGTCAGAGCAAAAACCAAGCCATGAGATCGATGGAATTGTCCGTAGAGCTCCGAGACAGAATTTTGTCGAGGCACAGATCTGGGGAAGGGTACCAAAACATTTCTGCAGCATTGAAGTTCCCTAGAACAAAGTGGCCTCCACCATTCTTAAATGGAAGAAGTTTGGAACCACCAAGACTCTTCTTAGAGTTGGCCTCCCGGCCAAACTGAGCAATCGGGGGAGAAGGACCTTGGTCAGGGAGGTGACCAAGAACCCGATGGTCACTCTGACAGAGCTCCAGAGTTCCTCTGTGAAGATGGGAGAACCTTCCAGAAGGACAACCATCTCTGCAGCACTCCACCAATCAGGCCTTTATGGTAGAGTGGCCAGACGAAAGTCACTCCTCAGTAAAAGGCACATGACAGTCCGCTTGGGGTTTGCCAAAACACACCTAAAGGTCTCTCAGACAATGAGAAACAAGATTATCTGGTCTGATGAAACCAAGATTGAAATTTTTGGCCTGAATTCCAAGCATCAAGTCTGGAGGAAACCTGGCACCATCCCTATGGTGAAGCATGGTGGTGGCAGCATCATGCTGTGGGGATGTTTTTCAGCGGCAGGGACTGGGATACTAGTCAGGATCGAGGGAAAGATGAACGGAGCAAAGTACAGAGAGATCATTGATGAAAACCTGCTCCAGAGTGCTCAGGACCTCAGACTGGGGCGAAGGTTAACCTTGCAACAGGACAACGACCCTAAGCACACAGCCAAGACAACGAAGGAGTGGCTTTTGTTCTCTGAATGTCCTTGAGTGGCCCAGCCAGAGCCCGGACTTGAACCCGATCTAACATCTCTGGAGATACATGAAAATAGCTGTGAAGCGACACTCCCCATCCAACCTGACAGAGCTTGAGAGGATCTGCAGAGAAGAATGGGAGAAACTCACCAAGTACAGGTGTGCCAAGCTTGTAGCGTCATACCCAAGAAGACTTGAGGCTGTAATCGCTGCCAAAAGTGCTTCAAAAAAGTAATGAGTAAAGGGTCTGAATACTTATATAAATGTGATATTTTAGTTTTCTATTGTTAATACATTTTCTAAATTTGATTAAAATTCGTTTTTGCTTTGTCATTATGGGGTATTATGTGTATATTGATGAGGAATATACTTTTTTTTAGAATAAGGCTGTAATGTAACAACATTTTGAAAAAAATCAAAATCAAATCTGAATATTTTCCGAATGCGCTGAATATACTACCATTAGTATATTACCTTTTAGTATTTATATATTCCTGCTACCAGTCACTTTGCAGCCCTGTTTACATGTATATCTCACTACCAGTTACTTTTGTGTATAAACCCATCTCAACCACTCCAGTACCCCTGCACATTGAATAAGGTATAGACCAGAGCATGTGAGATGAGTTGAGCGTTGGAAATACTTGCACACCGCTCCAGCTCCATGTTCCTAAAAACCACTCCGCTCTCTAAATTCACTCCATTCATTAAAATCACAATTTAACCAACACCCATCTATTTTTGTGACTACCTGGACCTACCAATTGGTTTTTAAGTGTTGAAACCAAACCATATGGATTTGATTGAAAAGTATTTAACTAGCCTCTCAAAGCACTTCATGATGACAGAAGTGAGTGCTACTGGGCGATAGTCATTTAGTTCCGTTACCTTCACTTTCTTGGGTACAGGAACAATGGTGGACATATTGAAGCAGGTGGGGACAACAGACTGGGATAGGGAGAGATTGAATATGTCCGTAAACATTCCAGCCAGCTTGTATGCGCATGCTTTGAGGATGCGGCTAGGGATGCCATCTGGGCAGGCAGCGTTGTGAGGGTTAACACGCTTAAATGTCTTATTAATGTCGGCCACGGAGAACGAGAGCTCACAGTCCTCGGGAGAGGCCGTCGACGGTGGCACTGTGTTATCCTCAAAGCTGGCAAAGACTTTAGCTTGTCCGGGAGCAAGATGTCGGTATCCGCGACGTGTCTGGTTTTTCCTTTGTATTTCGTGATTGTCTGGAGTTCCTGCCACATACGTCTCATGTCTGAGCCGTTGAATTGCTGCTCCACTTTGTCTCTGTACTGACGTTTTGCCTTTTTGATTGCCTTACGGAGGACATAACTGGACTGTTTGTATTGAACCATATTCCGAGTCACCTTGCCGTGGTTAAATGCGGTGGTTCGCGCTTTCAGTTTTGCGCGAATACTGCCATCTATCCACGTTTTTTGGTTTGGATAGGTTTTAATCGTCACAGTGGGAACAACATCCCGATAGACTTCCTGATGAACTCAGTCACCGTGTCAGTGTATACGTCAATGTTATTCTCAGAGGCAACCCATTCATGAAATGTGAGTAGTACGTTTATTCATTCAACAAATTGTTTAAAATGTTCAACAAAATACTTCCATATGAATGTTAAATTCAATCATTAGGACATACAACACTAACTCAGCCCACAAGCCAAGCTATCTAGCTAGCCAGCTAGCTAGCTAACGTTCGACAAGATTCTGTATCTATATGGCAACAAACATTGAGCTAACTAACTAATTGTAAATTCAGGAACATGTCAATAATAAATGACCACACAGTTTTTAAATCCTGAATTTATGATATTGCTTGTCAGCTAATGACAAATCTGTTTTCATTCAGAGACTAAGTTAGCTAAATCGGACAAATGAAGCTAAAGTGACGCGCTGGCAGGACAAAACACTTTCTCGATTGGTTTAAAGGTATGACATTTGAACATGATCTAATTTTAAAAGTATGAAATGCTGCAAGCTGCATTCTGCTCCATTCTAGGCTTACTTGCTAGCTAGCCAAGTCATTTCTTGTGCATTGTTACATTGATTAATGTGTTGTTGTCTAGTCAATGATAATGCATGCTGTGTCTGTTTACTTCCTGTCAGTTCCCTCCTTCGGTCTTCCCACTGGGCACACACTGGTTGAATCAATGTTGCTTCCATGTAATTTTAATGAAATTACGTTGAACCAACATGGAATAGACGTTGAATTGACTTCTGTGCCCAGTGAGTTGTGTTTCACCATTGGCAGTTTTACTAGTTTCATAAAAGGCTAAGTTATCTGTTAAGATCTGTTCAAATGATTAGCCTAACAATAATAACTTGAGGGTTTAATTGTGTAACAATGCACAGGCTATGTTATGATAATGGTTCAAACAAAGTAATCTAAATAATAGATGGTAAACCAAGCTATTAAGACATGTAGACTACCTAGGGTAAGGCATTGTTAAAAAAAAAAAGTGAAGTATGAAATGACCAATTAAAAGTGTGTGTGTTAGCGTTTCCATGCTGACGCCGTCCACCCCTATTACAGTGCCACTTAATGTGTTGCTTGCCTTGTGTTACGCATAAACACCACCCATAAACCACACAGTCTATGACACAAGGCTCGTCTCCATGATGGATAACTACCTGGAACTATGAAGTGCTCCTGATAGCAAATGATTATGATGATGTTTTAATGTGTTATATTTGTCTCGCCTGCCTTGTGAAGCCGAAGATAATGTTCCACATGTGAATGGACCATAAAGTTTTAATTAATATAGTGACATATTGATTCAGGTTTGAAGTCTATCAGTTGAAAGTAGGCTTATATCTCCATGAATAGCAAATACCCATAATACAATCAGACTGTATTATCTCTTTAAAAAGCCACTTGAATGAAACACACAATTTGAAACACACATAATGGAGTTTGGTATCACTGTAATCGTCTCGTGCAGGTGATTACATCAGCCCCCAGACCTGAAAGCTAAATCACACAGTTCCATGATCAGTGCGGGCAATAGGGTATATATTTATATTTATTTAATTTTCCAACATTACCATGGGTTGAAGAACTGAATGTGGCAATTTTCTGAATGAATCAAACCACAGTTTTTCCCCCTTTTTTTTTCTAATCCAATCATGGCACACAAAGACTGCCAGACTGTGGTTGGCACCGTCAAGGTTTTCTATGTACTTTTGGGTGATGTGAGGCATCAGCATGTTGACCAGAGTCTCTACAGCGTGGTGGAAGGAGACAGAGAAATGCTGGTTTCTGTACAGCTTGACTTTAACACTGTGGATCAGATGCTGGGCCATAGACTTCACAAAGGCCTCAAAGAAGTACCACAAGTACTGCAACACACAATGACAACATGCACCTGAACTTAAACGCAGACACACACACACACATCAGGAACAAATACAGCAGTGATTTACTGTAAACTGCTGTGTGTGTGTGAAATTAACAGTAATAGTAGAGTAATAGTAGGAAGACAGTAAACGGAGTACCTTGAGGAGTTCGTTGCTGGTGAGGAAGTCAGTAGAGGTTCATGGCTGTCATGGCTTTAGCCAGCTTCTCAGACAGTTCGGGTTAGGGACCCCACTGGCTGAGTACGGCTCCGGCTTGAACACAAACTGGAGAGACACACCAGAGTTAAAGAGAGAGCGAGTCACAGTCGCTTAAGAGCTCTCAATATTAATCTGAGGGATAACACACTCAGTTATATTTTGAGCGATTAATATGTTTTAATAATTCTTACTAGGCTTCTATTTCTGTGCAACATGTTCTTCATACATTGTTACAGTAATGATACAATCATTGCTTTGATTCCATACGTAAAGTACCTCATCATTATAGTCATGCCTATAGTAGGGATTGATTGCTCTATGTTACATTTAAATCTCCCTATCTAAGACAACAACTTCGCAAATCAACTTGATTGGAGGGACACAACACTCCCCACCTCTATAGCTAGCTAACGAACAAGCAAAGAAAGGTAGCTAGCCAATGACTGTGGTTTTGTTTGGATTAGCTAGGTAGCAAGCTAGCTAATGTAGCTAGCTAACGTAACATTATACCACTCAGATGAGAGCTAACGTTGCCTAGGTAGCGAGGAAAGCTAGCTATATTTAGCAAGTAAGGTTTTTCATATAAGGCTGAAGTCATGTGTAAACTGCTGACCTAGACACTTGCGTGTAATCAGAGCACAAACAAATAAACTAGCGAAGGTCCTTGACAGCCATAATAGCCAGTGAACGTTAGCTAGGTAATATTAGCCAACGTAAGACTGTAATGTTAGCTAACGCGTATGGCCAGTTCATGTACCAAAATATCATACTTTCTTACACAAAACATAGCTAGCTAACATTAGCTAGCTAGCAACCAATGTTTGGGAAACTGCCCACGTTAATTTGCATTGCTAGTGCTAATTACTATCAATGAGATGCATTGCTTACATTTACTACCGAACTAGCTAGTTAGGTATCCAACGTTACCCCAACATGACTGTACCACAACTCAATGTTGATAATAAGTCCTAGCTGCATTCTTCCACAAAACATAACTAACTACCTAAACAGGTTCAAAGCCAACACCAAATTTACATTTACATTTTAGTCATTTAGCAGACGCTCTTATCCAGAGCGACTTACAGTTAGTGAATACATATTATTTTTTATTTTATTTTTATACTGGCCCCCCGTGGGAATCGAACCCACAACCTATCAACTGAGCTACATCCCTGCCGGCCATTCCCTCCCCTACCCTGGGCCAATTGTGCGCCGCCCATGAGTCTCCCGGTCGCGGCCGGCTGCGACAGAGCCTGGATTCGAACCAGGATCTCTAGTGGCACAGTTAGCACTGCGATGCAGTGCCTTAGACCACTGCGCCACTCAGATGTTGGGAAACTGTTACACAGCTAGCTAGCTACCTTACAATGCATGCAATGGACATTCCAAAACTAGTTAGGTAGGCTACTTCATAGACCAAGCTACGGTAAGATGAGGTAGCCAGATTATAGACAGGCCAAACACTGCAGTTACCTACGCTACAATTCCTTTACTAAGAACAACCAAGACCACAACACAAACCATAACCGATAAAATAAATTACTTTTAAGAAACGGTAAGCTAGCTATGCTGAAAACATTTTGGTACCATTCTTTAGTTTTTAGTTTTGACAGCCCCCTCCTGACACACAGATACTTACACTGAGTGTACAAAACATTAGGAACACCTTCCTAATATGGAGTTGCAACCCCTTTTGCCCTCAGAACAGCCTCTGTGTCGGGGCATGGATGCTACAAGGTGTCGAAAGCGTTCCACAGGGATGCTGGCCCATGTTGACTCCAATGCTTCCCACAGTTGTGTCAAGTTGGCTGGATGTCCTTTGGGTGGTGGACGATTCTTGATACACATGGGAAACTGTTGAGGGTGAAAAACCCAGCAGTGTTGCAGTTCTTGACATGCTCAAACCGGTGCGCCTTGCACCTACTACCATACCCCGTTCAAAGGCACTTAAATATTTTGTCTTGCCCATTCACCCTCTGAATGGCACACATACACAATCCATGTCTCAAGGCTTGAAAATCCTTCTTTAACCTGTCTCCTCCCCCTCATCTACACTGATTGAAGTGGATTTAACAGGTGACATCAATATGTGATCATAGCTTTCACCTGGATTCACCTGGTCAGTCTATGTCATGGAAAGAGCAGGTGTTCCTAATGTTTTGTACACTCAGTGTATTTTCATTCATTAGGTGGCTCTTAAAAGAGCCTTTGGGTTCGTAGAGTGACAGGCAAGTGGCAGTGAGTGTGGTGTGTACTACTGTGTGCGTCTTGCTAGAACGGAGTAGAGACCAGCTCTCAGACTCTCAAGGAAGAGGTCATTGCTATCATCCGTGAGATGCACGACATCCCTATGGTACTGCCCAGGAACCCAGTGCTTTATGGCAGGGTGGTGGATTGTAGGAATGCGTCGGTCATGGAGAAAGGTAAACACCAGCTGGTTGACAGAGCACCAGACCTATGTGCTTGTTGGTGTCCTCCTCCCACTGGAACATCCAACTCCTCAGCTGTGTGATGTCAGAGCAGACCACCGACATTCAGACGACTAATCAAATCAGCGCGCATCTGACACACCAGGGCTGTCCCTTTGTGTGTCCAAAGTCGTTTCCACCGAGGTTTGGGCCAACTCAAGGCCAGTCCAGATCTGTCTTTTTCGAAGCAGGTTAGGAGAACTTACACAGCATTTTGGAGAATTAACATTGCAGGTTAGGAGAATTAGGTTAAGGTAAGGAAAAGGGTTAGCCAAAATGCTCTCGTAACCTGCTACAAAAAATGGCACTTGTATCGAAGTTGCGTGTTTTTACGGCGTCCCGTCCGTGGACGTTGAAATCAAGGCTAGTCCGGACGGCACCAAAAAATACGGCCAGTCCGGACAGGACCAAAATCAGATGTCCAAAGGATGTCGGCGTAAGTCCCCTTAGAGGCAAGTAGCCATCAAAAAGAAAAAAACTGGAGGGGGATCTGGGGGGACTCACTCAGCCAACTTATTCAGTACTTTGAGAGTCACGAACTGGTATGTGCTTAATGTAAAGCAGCTGTTGATATTCACCCCCTCTTTAAAAGGAGAATCAATATGTTTTGCATGAATGCAAAAAGCCATGTCTACAAAGTAATAGCCAGGTCCCGGTTTCCCAATAGCGATGGAATATTGAGGCAGCTTATTCTAATGCTTAGGCTATGCACTAAATCAAATATTTGACACATCATTGCGCACATTTGATTAGGCCTACACATCATGAAATTGAGGCAAAAATTACAGACATCCTACAATTAGCAAAAGAGAACTAAATCGATTGAACATGAAATTGATTTCAATGTGATTTAAATGTATAGGCCAATGTAGACTACTGTATTTATATCTTAATGCAGTCATCTCAGTTTTCTTTTGAAGCATTTTTACCCTTTGCTTGTTTATAAAAATTGCAAAGACATTGGCAACTTTGTATTGTAGTCAACTTCGTTCTGAAGTTATCGGCGGTCACAGAGAGACAGATAAACATCTTGATTCTATGTTTAGCTGAGATCTTCTGTGCCTAAAGGGCAGAAAAGCATCTAACGATCCAGTTAGCTGTTCTATGAGTGGTCTGAGTCAGTCGGTAAATAACTAACTTATTTACCGAGCAACTTTAGTAACTATGGTTTTTGGAAACAGCTCAGAGATTTAACAATGTACCTACGCAGGTTCTGACGATGAACTTAGCCTTAATTTGCTTTTGGGAAACCGGGCTCTGGATAATAAATTATGTGAGACAAAACACATCCATTTTTTAATATCATTTGAAGCGCAAATTGTATATATACAGTACCAGTCAAAAGTTTGGACACACCTACTCATTTAAGGGTTTTTCTTTATTTTGACTATTTTCTACATTGTAGAATAACTGTGAAGACATCAAAACTATGAAATAACACATATGGAATCATGTAGTAACCATTTTTTTTTTAAACAAATCAAAATATATTTTATATTTGAGATTCTTCAAAGTAGCCACCCTTTGCCTTGATGACAGCTTTGCACACTCTTGGCATTGTCTCAACCAGCTTCATGAGGTAGTCACCTGGAATGCGGCTTCAGACCAATCTCTACTTCTCATTTAAAATATAGTTTTTCGTTTTTAGTAGAACTCTGGGTTCTGCTGGTGATGTAAAAGGCAACGAAGGCCTGCTTAGTGAAGAGGGGTCTGCCTAGTCACCCGTAGATATACTACAACCATGACAGGGTTAATATAGATACACTGGAACAGAGACAGAGAGGGGGGCAGTGTTCATATACAGTACATATAGAAAGGGGACTGTTTGCAGAGCGAGAGCAGCCACACCCTCTTTAATCCACCTGACCAGTCTCACCAGATCCCTATACTACGAATCAGGTTCAAGGAGTTACCGAGGTAACTTTGGTCAACTCTTGAGTTCAACTTCGGGATAACCGGTACCACGAAAGTAGCTAATCTTTTAGCCAGGTACATTTCTATGTCAACGAATCCTTCAGAACTAACCTGCTCCGGGGCAGGCTAACTCGAAATTATCCTGAATGAAGTGTCTGAGCCCGGCGTTGAGGACCAATAAAATCAGATTCCCTCCCTCTCGCAAAGATTGTGTCATCATCCCTTTCATTTGAGGAAGATGACTAAATATTGAATTAATCAAATGTTTATTTGTGTGTAAAAAAAAAAAAAGAGAGACAGAAAAAATTGGGCTGTGTTCAGTTTGTGTAATGTTTAATTGAATGAAAACTCTGCTGTTCTAAACTATCACTCTGAAAGTGCTGTTGATTTTACCTTAAGAGGTGGGCGAAGAGTCCTGCTCGTCTGAATCCTTGAACTCAATACAAACAGCAATGTTCCTGGCCTGGATAGGAGAGGGAGAGAGAGAGAGAGGGGAATGGGAGATAAATAATAAAAGAATGAGAGAGGGATGGGTGGTAAGTACTGTGTAATCATTTCTACACATCAAGGTCTTAACAGTATGACTACAATAACTTAGCCTTTTGTTTAACTGGTGACATTGCCCTCAACCCAATGGTGAAACACAAGACAGAGGGAGAATACTGACAAAAGGAAGTAAACAGAAACAGCATGCATGATCATTGAATAGGCAACAATATATTAATCAATGTTACATGCACAACAAATGACTTGGCTAGCTAGCAAGTAAGCCTAGATGGAGCAGAACACAGTTAGCAGCATTTCTTACTTTTTTAATCAGATAGTGTTCCAATTTCTTACCTTTGAAGCAGTCGGGAAAAAGTGTTTTGTATTGTCCTGCCAACGCGTCAATTTAGCTTCACTTGTCTTCTTTAGCTAGCTAACTTAGCTAGTCCCTGAATGAAAACCGATGAGTCATTAGTTGGCAAGCAAGATCACCAATTCAGGATTTAAAAACTGTGCAGTCCTTCATAATTGACACATTCCTGAATTTACAATTAGTTAGCAATTTTTTCTTTAACCTTTATTTTGACAGGGAAGTCGTACTGAGACAAGGGTCTCTTTTACAGATGAGCCCTGCATAAATACATCAAACACATACAATATACAAAATTACTACACATATTAACAAAAACAGACACTTTTTCAATTATGATGCATGATTCTAAAATGACTTGCTTAGGCAGGGAAGTAGAGGAATTACCCAGCTTCAGTGAATTTAAAGGGATCACTAACAGTCTGTCATAGCGCTAAGGAAGTAGTTTGATTTGGCCTGTTTAACTGAGGCAGCGCACTTATTTCTCATATGCCTAAAAAGCTCCCAATCAGCTAATGAGCCAGTTTGTCTAGCCTTGGCCCAGGCTTGATTTCTTATCAAGAGGTATGAGAGTACCATGGGTTAGTTTGTTTTTTGAATCTGAGTCGCTTGAAAGGGGCATGTTTATCAGCCAGAGACGTAGAAATGGATGAGAAAAATGTAAGTGCCAAAATAGGGTCTGGTATGCAGCTAGTAGAAAAAAATTATGAATGATATAGATCATGAAGGGGTTGAGATTTTTTTTTTAATTCTCTTCACAATTATACAAGGGTCAGAGTTTTTAAATTTGGTATCTCTAATGCAAGCAATAGGGCAGTGGTCCCTGATATATTTGCAAAAACACCACTAGCCAAATACTCTTGAGGACGGTTAGTCAGGATAAGGTCAATCAATGCTAGTTTTTTTTTACATTCATCCGAGTGGGTTTCATTATCAGCTGAGTCAAGTTGAACTCAATACAGATATTCTTAAACTGATCTGAGGCATGTGTAAGCAAATCAAGATTTAGATCTCCTAACACAACCAGTTCAGATAACAGAAAGGGTTTTAAATAATCAGAAATAATACAAACAGCCTCCGCAGAAGCGGCTGGGGGGCGGTAGACCGCAGCAATAACTACATGCATATTTTGGCTTATGGACACTTTTATAACCAACAGCTCACATTTAAGAGAGCATGATGCCATAAGATCTATCACATCTGAAAATGTTGTAGGTCTCTGTAAACAGAAACAAACAAAAAAAATAAACAAACCCAAAAATATATATATAAAACAATTTTTTAAATATAAAAATAAAAAAATAAGAAAATTAAAAAATGTATGCACGCATGACTGTAAGTCGCTTTGGATAAAAGCGTCTGCTAAATGGCATTTATATTATATTTATATAACCAGAACGTCTGGGCTAGTGTCATGCACCCAGACATCCAGAAAGTCCAGTATAGACATCAGGCTTCACACATTTACACTACCACCTACTCATTCAAGGGTTTTTCTTTATTTTTACAGTTGTAGAATAATAGTGAAGACATCAACACTATGAAATAACACATGGAATTATGTAGTAACCAAAAAAGTGTTAAACAAATCAAAATACTTTTCATATTTGAGATTCTTCAAATAGCCACCCTTTGCACACTGTTGGCATTCTCTCAACCAGCTTCATGAGGTAGTCACCTGGAATGCATTTCAATTAACAGGTGTGCCTTCTTAAAAGTTAATTTGTGGAATTTCTTTCCTTCTTAATGCGTTTGAACCAGTCAGTTTTATTGTGACAAGGTAAACCCTAGCAGCCCTGGTCAAAAGTAATGCACTATTTAGGGAATAGGGTGTAATTTCAGACGCAGCCTATCATTTTGCATTTCTCCCCTGTGAGAATTATGTTACAACGAAATCATCAATACCTCACCTTTTAATGACTATTTAGAGTGTGTTTAATGACCAGGACCCTTACAAATGAACCAGTGCAGCCACAGACATGAGTTTCTAAGTTCACGATTATTAAGTTAGACTTGTTGCTATGGTGCTCTTTCTGTCATAGTGGAACTATATATGATTTGACACACAAACTTCTCCATTCCTCTAGTGAGCAGATGAAGGGTAAGGGGCAAAGATATACACACATGTACACACACATACACTCGCAGCACTAAGCCCCTCTTAACCCCCTCACCCCCTCCCTGTGCACCTCTGCTTCGCCTGAGGTGCCAGCTGGAGGTGGCGGTTTCTTCACCTGCCACTGGTGGCCCGCCACCTGCCGGCACTCACCTCCACACACCCCCACACTCACCCCCACACAGGTGGCCGGGGACAGGGGTGTCACGACTCCTCGTCGCCCGCCACCTGGCCCGGGTTCACGCTCTAACGCTCCCACAGCCAACTCTATCTCCTGCAAACACCTTGTTCGGTATCTCTCGCCTCCTGTTTGGTGATTTATAGAGCGGACCATTTTCAGTCGGGGTGGTGGTGGGGTGTATTGTTTTTGTGTGTAGGCAATTGGATCCGATGTTCATGCTCTCGAATGTTTGTTTCAAATGGAAAGGAGATGGGGGAGGAAGGGTGGAATCATGCATTTGTTATTTGAAATCTTCCCACAGAAATGGCTCTTAAAGTGATCAGACTTTGCTGAAATAGTTTACTGTATACATTACAAACTAACAAGATGTCAAAATCATTTATGTATTTTAAGATGTGTAGACAATTGTACATCTCAAATCAAATCAAAGTTTACTGGTCACGTGCACAGTTTAGCAGATGTTATAGCGGGTGCAGTGAAATGCTTATTCTACTAGTTCCTAAAAATGCAGTAAAATGTCAAACAGGTACACAAATAATCAATGTAAAAAACAAAAAAAGAAAACGAAATAAAGAAATATCTTGTGTTTTAGGACTTTACTTGCAGAGATGAGACTATCTTGACATTCAAGTCATTCTGTGGAAATTATTATTCTCCATTGAGACTGTTTTATTGTTTCCCGAAATTCCCCGGTTTGTTTATAGAAAATTTGACAGCTGCCAACCACTGGACATAGTAATTGTACCGAGTGAGATTTGTTTCTTTATTCTGTAAATACAGTGGGGGAAAAAAGTATTTAGTCAGCCACCAATTGTGCAAGTTCTCCCACTTAAAAAGATGAGAGAGGCCTGTAATTTCCATTATAGGTACACGTCAACTATGACAGACAAATTGAGAAAAAAAATCCAGAAAATCACATTGTAGGATTTTTTATGAATTTATTTGCAAATTATGGTGGAAAATAAGTATTTGGTCACCTACAAACAAGCAAGATTTCTGGCTCTCACAGACCTGTAACTTCTTCTTTAAGAGGCTCCTCTGTCCTCCACTCGTTACCTGTATTAATGGCACCTGTTTGAACTTGTTATCAGTATAAAAGACACCTGTCCACAACCTCAAACAGTCACACTCCAAACTCCACTATGGCCAAGACCAAAGAGCTGTCAAAGGACACCAGAAACAAAATTGTAGACCTGCACCAGGCTGGGAAGACTGAATCTGCAATAGGTAAGCAGCTTGGTTTGAAGAAATCAACTGTGGGAGCAATTATTAGGAAATGGAAGACATACAAGACCACTGATAATATCCCTCGATCTGGGGGATCTCACCACGTGGGGTCAAAAGGATCACAAGAACGGTGATCAAAATTCCCAGAACCACACGGGGGGACCTAGTGAATGACCTGCAGAGAGCTGGGACCAAAGTAACAAAGCCTACCATCAGTAACACACTACACCGCCAGGGACTCAAATCCTGCAGTGCAAGACGTGTCCCCCTGCTTAAGCCAGTACATGTCCAGGCCCGTCTGAAGTTTGCTAGCGTGCATTTGGATGATCCAGAAGAGGATTGGGAGAATGTCATATGGTCAGATGAAACCAAAATAGAACTTGTTGGTAAAAACTCAACTCGTCATGTTTGGAGGACAAAGAATGCTGAGTTGCATCCAAAGAACACCATACCTACTGTGAAGCATGGGGGTGGAAACATCATGCTTTGGGGCTGTTTTTCTGCAAAGGGACCAGGACGATTATCCGTGTAAAGGAAAGAATGAATGGGGCCATGTATCGTGAGATTTTGAGTGAAAACCTCCTTCCATCAGCAAGGGCATTGAAGATGAAACGTGGCTGGGTCTTTCAGCATGACAATGATCCCAAACACACCGCCCGGGCAACGAAGGAGTGGCTTCGTAAGAAGCATTTCAAGGTCCTGGAGTGGCCTAGCCAGTCTCCAGATCACAACCACATAGAAAATCTTTGGAGGGAGTTGAAAGTCCGTGTTGCCCAGCGACAGCCCCAAAACATCACTGCTCTAGAGGAGATCTGCATGGAGGAATGGGCCAAAATACCAGCAACAGTGTGTGAAAACCTTGTGAAGACTTACAGAAAACGTTTGACCTGTGTCATTGCCAACAAAGGGTATATAACAAAGTATTGAGAAACTTTTGTTATTGACCAAATACTTATTTTCCACCATAATTTGCAAATAAATGCATTAAAAATCCTACAATGTGATTTTCTGGATTTTTTTTCTCATTTTGTCTGTCATAGTTGACGTGTACCTATGATGAAAATTACAGGCCTCTCTCATCTTTTTAAGTGGGTGACTAAATACTTTTTTCCCCTACTGTATATCTAACATGATCCGTGTGTATATTCAACATAACTCACAAATAAAACTATGATCTGTGAATATATTAAAATAAAACCATATGTACAAATATTTCACAACTGAAACCATAATCCATGAATATGAACAAATATTTCACCCAAAATCCATGATCTGTAAATATATTCAGCATTGCTCACAAATCAAACTACAATTTGAACAAGTGTAGAACTATTTGTGAGCAAATTTTCCAAAATTCCTAACATTTACAAAACTGTGGAATGTGTATTTGCGTATTCTGTGTTTACTGAATTTTGAGACAATTTTTCCACCGGTTTATGAGTTCAATCCACAAATGGACAGTCTATGTCCAGTCATTGAGGTCTGTGTCATATAAGGCGCAGTGTGATGACGTCATGACAGGGCAGGGATTTCCACTTCAAAGTAAAAATTGGCTATATCGTAAAAATTCATAAAAACAAAAAATAGCTTTTTGGTCTTAATTTAAGGTTAGCAGTGTGGTTGAGGTTAGGGTTAAGGTTAGGTTAAAAATCACATTTTAAGAAGATAAACTTTAGAAATAGACGGGTTTATGACTTTGTGGCTGTAGCAAGTAGTGACGACCCAGGGCAAGACATCAAAATCCCTGTGTATTAAGAGAACATTTTCTAGAAGAATATGAAATTAAATCAAATCACATTTTATTGGTCGCATACACATATTTAGCAGATGTTATTGCGGGTGAAGCGAAATGCTTGTGTTCCTAGCTCCAACAGTGCAGTAATATCTAACAATACACACAAATCTAAAAGTAAAAGAATGGAATTAAGAAATATAGAAATATTAGGATGAGCAGTGTCGGAGTCCGAATATATATATATATATATATATATATATATATATATATATATATATATATATATATATATATATATATATATATATATATATATATATATATATATATATATATATATATATATATATACATATTGTATTTGTATTTATTAGGGATCCCCAGCAGCTACTCTTCCTGGGGTCCAAACATATTAAAGTACTTACATGACATATAAAACAAAATATAAAATAGTACATCATATGCCATTATTACACCACTACCTATCTACAATACAAAATGTTTAATACCACCATACAACAATATCACAATGTGTGCGTATGCATGTATCTATACCCTGATTCTACTGCTTGCATCAGTTACCTGATGTGGAATAGAGTTCCACGTTTACATTTACTCCAGATGTACTGACCTGTTGCAACCTCTACAACCACTGTAATTATTATTTGACCCTGCTGGTCATCTATGAACGTTTGAACATCTTGGAGAAAAATCTGGCCTTAATGGCCATGTACTGTTATAATCTCCACCTGACACAGCCAGAAGGGGACTGGCCACCCCTCAGAGCCTGGTTCCTCTCTAGGTTTCTTCCTAGGTTTCTGCCTTTCTAGGGAGTTTTTCCTAGCCACTGTGCTTCTACATCTGCATTGTTTGCTGTTTGGGGTTTTAGGCTGGGTTTCTGTATAGCACTTTGTGACATCTGCTGATGTAAAAAGGGCTTTATAAATAACATTTGATTGATTGTTATGCTGAGCACTTGTTGGCTGCTTTTCCTTCACTCTGCGGTCCGACTCATCCCAAACCATCTCAATTGGGTTGAGGTCTTGGGATTGTGGAGGCCAGGTCATCTGATGCAGCACTCCATCACTCTCCTTCTTGGTCAAATAGCCCTTACACAGCCTGGAGGTGTGTTGGGTTATTGTAGTCTCCTGAGTGGCGCAGTGGTCTAAGGCACTGCTTCGCAGTGCTAACTGTGCCACTAGAGATCCTGGTTCGAATCCAGGCTCTGTCGCAGCCGGCCGCGACCGGGAGACTCATGGGCGGCGCACAATTGGCCCAGCGTCGTCCAGGGTAGGGGAGGGAATGGCCGGCAGGGATGTAGCTCAGTTGATAGAGCATGGCATTTGCAATGCCAGGGTTGTGGGTTCGATTCCCACGGGGGGCCAGTATAAAATAAAAAAAATGTATTCACTAACTGTAAGTCGCTCTGGATAAGAGCGTCTGCTAAATGACTAAAATGTAAATGTAAATGTCCTGTTGAAAAACAAATTATAGTCCCACTAAGCCCAAACCAGATGGGATGGCGTGTCGCTGCAGAATGCTGTGGTAGCCATGCTGGTTAAGTGTGCCTTGAATTCAAAATAAATCACAGACAGTGTCACCAGCAAAGCACCCCCACACCATAACACCCCCTCCTCCATGCTTTACGGTGGGAAATACACATGCGTAGATCATCCGTTCACCCACACCGCGTCTCACAAAGACACGGCAGTTGGAACCAAAAATCTCAAATTTGGACTACAGACCAAAGGACACATTTCCACCGGTCTAATGTCCATTGCTCGTGTTTCTTGGCCCAAGTAGGTCTCTTTTTCTTATTGGTGTCCTTTAGTAATGGTTTCTTTGCAGCAATTCGACCATGAAGGCCTATTTCACACAGTCCCCTCTGAACAGTTGATGTTGAGATGTGTCTGTGACTTGAACTCTGTGAAGCATTTATTTGGGCTGCAATTTCTGAGGCTGGTAACTCTAATGAACTTATCCTCTGCAGCAGAGGTAACTCTGGGTCTTCCATTCCTGTGGCGTTCCTCATGAGAGCCAGTTTCATCATAGCGCTTGATGGTTTTTGCGACTGCCCTTGAAGAAACTTTCAATGTTTTTGAACTCTTCCATATTGACTGACCTTCATGTCTTAAAGTAATGATGGACCGTCGTTTCACTTTGCTTATTTGAGCTGTTCTTGCCATAATATGGACTTGGTCTTTTACCAAATAGGGCTATCTTCTGTATACCCCCCACCTTGTCACAACATAATTTATTGTCTCAAACGCATTAAGAAGGAAAGAAATTCTACAAATTAACTTTTAAGAAGGCACACCTGTTAATTGAAATGCAATCCAGGTGACTACCTCATGAAGCTGGTTGAGAGAATGCCAAGAGTATGCAAAGCTGTCATCAAGGTAAAGGGTGGCTATTTGAAGAATCTCAAATATAAAATATATGTTCATTTGTTTAACACTTTTTTGGTTACTACATGATTCCATAAGTGGTATTTCATAGTTTTGATGTCTTCACTATTATTCTACAATGTAAAACATAGTAAAAAATAAATAAAAACCCTTGAATGAGTAGGTGTGTCCAAACTTTTGACTGGTAGTGTACATCAATTATAATTTATATCAGATATCTATTGCTGGGCAATTATCATCCTGGAACAGGTTACTCGTTCAGAATGTAACTCAGAGAGACTACAGATGCACACATCCGTTGGAATGCCAACCATGAGAGGAATCAAGAAGAACAGAGAGAGAGAATGTCAACCTCCTGCTATTTTGCATGCTACTGAGGTTGTTACAAACAACTGCATGTTGCCGGGGGGGGGAGAGCAAAAGAGTGATCTGTGTTATAGCAAATTGATCCTATCTGAAATGCTCAGAGAACTTTAGCTGAGATCAAAGCTTACGCTAAGACGCTCAGATCACCCACTGAAAAGGAAGAGGGGATGGGAGAGGAGTGTCTTGTCCTGTCTAATTACACATTTCAGACAGCTCATGACCAATTATCTCCCCCTCAGTAGCATCTGCCCTTCGCATGACCGCAAAGCTAATGTCTGGTAAACTGACTGGCTGTTTGTGGAATATCTTACTTCAGCAGGAGAGGGAGGGAGGGAGGGAGGGAGAGAGGGAGGGAGGGAGGGAGGGAGGGAGGGAGGGAGAGAGGGAGAGAGGGAGGGAGGGAGGGAGGGAGGGAGGGAGGGAGGGAGGGAGAGAGAGAGAGAGAGAGAGAGAGAGAGAGGAAGACTAGAAGGAGGAAAGGGATAGACTTTTTCCTGAGCGAGCTCTGTTTTTTTGTTTATTTGTTTATTTTACCTCAAAGCTGTTTGTGTTTTTCCTCCTTTTCTCTGTCTTTTGAGTGACATGAAGGTGCTTGTCTAGTGCCTTGTGTGATGTGAAGGAAGAGGCTTGCATTCAGTGCATGAAGCCAGTACGGCTTCAAGGGCAAATGCCTCCCCCTTTTCCCCTGCTTAAAATCCCTCTTAAAAAGCCCCCTCAAGCCCGTTTTCTCACAAATATTCTTCCCATAGGTCTACTGTTTGAAGTGCAGACACACAGTTCCCACCAACAGCGCGTTTTGACCATCAGAGTATTTTGTACCCAGCAGGCAGTGGT
The DNA here is from genome assembly GCF_964263955.1 of Coregonus lavaretus. Classification (NCBI taxonomy): domain Eukaryota; kingdom Metazoa; phylum Chordata; class Actinopteri; order Salmoniformes; family Salmonidae; genus Coregonus; species Coregonus lavaretus. The sequence continues at coordinate 38,488,346 of NC_139995.1, forward strand.
TGCATTCCAAATGGCACCCTATTCCCTATATAGTGCACAGCCCTGGTCAAAGTAGTGCACTATATAGGGAATAGGGTGCTATTTGAGACTCATAAAGTGTCACAAGATCCTCTCCAGAGGGCATCTAGCCATTCACGGGGCCTGTCCTTGCCTGGGGGCCCCTGTTAGCCACGTTGGCACAGAGGGGGGAACGTAGCGAGAGGGTGACCACTGCTACCGCCCGCCAAGGACTTGGGGCAAGGTTTTGTGTAAAGGCAGGCGAGGCGGCATACCATTACGCGCTACCACAGTGCAGGTGCCCCATATCTCCTCAGGCGATTTGTGAAAGTGCACAGTCCAAAATGTCAATACTAACAAGTTCAGGGGGGGGTGGGGGGGTAGAGGTAGTCTGCTGTGAATGGTAACTATTGGATTGGAAATACAGGGTGTGGAGAATTCACTATGTAGCCTCAATATTTTTTATATTTTAGTCATTTAGCGACTTACAGTTAGTGCATTCACACAACAGCACACAGCACACAGAGACACAACAGCACACAACTTCTAGTAAATGAAACCTACTGTATCTAAATGTATTTTGATCAATGCATAATGTAGCGAGGAGAGCTGTACAAGGGTCTGGTGTAAGTGTAAAAAAGCATTGGTTGTGGCCCTTATGACTTGGCACATGGCCAGCCGGTCCCTCCCTAGCCCAATAACCAGCAGTGTGAGGGTGATGAAGGAGAGAGGCCAGAGTTAGAGGACATTTGGCCCATTACAACCTGCTCAATAAGGGACCGGGGACTTTTGAAACAGAGTTAGATGGAGGAATGGGAGAGAAGGGAAAAGGGGGATGTATTTTAATATTCATCATCCAGATTTTTAGAGGTTGCTGTTGAGATGAAACTAAGCAGGAAATGCATGTTCATCAAGGAAGTCTGGCAAACTGCCACAATAATGGAAGGAATTGTTTTAAAAACACTTGCCCTATTTTGATGCAGTGAATATCCTCCTATAGGCATTGTTTCACACAGCCATGTTACCTGGGGCGATTGCGTGTTAGATGCCACAAGCAAACAACTAGTGGTGTATTGTCTAAACATACCCTATGCTACTGGCACCCCCCCCCCCCCCCCCCATGCTTTGTAAAAAAAAAAACAGGTGTAGAGTAATATGGAAATACTTACTAACGGGTCATTTTCCAAAAATGCAGACTTAAAAATAAAGATAAAAAATATACAATAAAAAAATAGAAACCATTAGACCTATGAGGGTATTTTGTCTTAACACTGTACGATGTGATGTGTAGTTCCTCAGTTCTCAGTGGTTAAGACAGCCCAAGTGTGATTCTGTACAGTACACCCACACCCACCTCTCTAAGCCATGCTCTGCACAGGGAGTTTCAGCCATCCCTTTGTGTCCCAGGCTGCTCAGCCCTCTGCTCTCCCCTCCATCTGCTTCTGGGCTGGGGAGAGTTAGAGCCGGGGCGGGCCACGAGCTGGAACAAGTCTATCTGCAGTAGCAGACTTGGATCCAGCCACAGAGGAGGCTCAGACGGCATGGCAGAGGCTATCCTCTATACCCTGATGCAGATGACTTTGCTTTTTTCTCCCCCCCACACTCACAGCACAATAATACCCTTTTGTAGTGCAAGGGAAAAATCCCAGCTTTGTCCAGTCAACCTTAATTTATGTCACACATATTCTGGACACACATATTGTTGCCTATGCTACAAAGGTGAAGCATTCAAAGAGGCAGCAGAGGAAGAGCTGGCAAGGGAAGTCTAGCACTTCCTTTGTTCGAAAATTGTATGAATGATTCAGTCGCGTATGGCTTTCCCAACTCAACTTCACTAGTGCATTGATACCCAAACTTAAAAAAGTCAAAGAGGCACAAAGGTGGGAAGTCTGTTTTTTTATTTTTTAAATCTTATTATGTGTCTCAGCTTTTCTTTAGGGCTTCTCAGTTAACTAAAATGGGGACCAACTGCCAATAATTTATCTGTTTACACTCTTAGAAAAAAGGGTTCCAAAAGGGTTCTTCGGCTGTCCCCATAGAGAACCATTTTTGGTTCCAAGTAGAACTATTTGGGGTTCCATGTAGAACCCTCTGTGGAAATGTTCTACATGGAACCCAAAAGGGTTCTACCTGGAACCAAAAGGGTTTTGCAAGGAACCAAAAAGGGTTCTTCAAAGGGTTCTCCTATGGGGACAACTGAAGAACCCTTTTAGGTTCTAGATGGCACCTTTTTTTTCTAAGAGTCTAGGTCTCTTCCAGTGTCCGCTCCAAACATGACCCTCATGAATCATTGAATATTGAAAGGAAGCTTTGTTTTCAAAGCCTGCCCTATTTGTTAACGATTCAAACAAATTAAAATAACTTCAATTTTGATTGTAATATGGCAGATTCATGCCCAGAGTTCCACGTGTTGGAACTATCATTTGGAGCATGAATGTGTGAGTCTATTTCTATGTACATTCATCTGTATTTCTCTATAAAAGATGTTCCTCCGTTGACCAGGGTGCAGTTATTTATCTTCAGCTCAAGGCCTGAGTCAAAGAAAGTGCGTCAAGAAAGAAGTCTCCTCCTCTACTGTGGGCCCTATTACTGCGTCCCAAATGGCACCCTTTTCCCTACATAGTTCACTACTTTCGACCAGTGCCCATAGGGTCTGTTCTCCTTGACATGCCATCCGTGGACTAATCCAAAGTGACTGACTGCCCCCTGACGCAGAGCACAGCACTGAGCACAGACCTTTCAGATTCCGTCAACGGTGGGGGAAACAAAAGCTCCCGGGGAAAAAACAACCCACTGTTGAACGGATTGACATTTCCTGTGATATTTGAGTCAAACTGCACATACATACATGGCTTTCAGGAGAAAACATGGCATTCACCCCAGGGAGACCCTCACTGCCCAACCCCACTCTGACGTACAGCTCAATCCAGCAGGTATGTTGTGGTAGTTAAAGTGATGATGTAGGTGGGGTGAGTTTAACGTCTTCTTAATGTACTAGTTGGCTGAAACATCAGCTTTCAATTTGGTCACACTTTATTTGGATAGTCCCATATAGATGATCTACAGATGGTCATATCTGTTGATAAGCAACTGCTTGCTAAGGTTACAGTTAAGTTTAGAATAAGGGTAAGGGTTAAGGGTAAGGGTTAAGTTTAGGGTTATGGTTAGGTCTAGGGTTAGAGTTAGTGGATAGTTAGTTGAAATGTTGTTGACAGTTATTGAACATCGACTGAACATCTAGAAACCATCTACTTCGGAACTATACAAATAAAGTGTTACCTTCAATTCAAACCATCTACTTCGGAACTATACAAATAAAGTGTTACCTTCAATTCAAACCATCTACTTCGGAACTATACAAATAAAGTGTTACCTTCAATTCAAACCATCTACTTCGGAACTATACAAATAAAGTGTTACCTTCAATTCAAACCATCTACTTCGGAACTATACAAATAAAGTGTTACCTTCAATTCAAACCATCTACTTCGGAACTATACAAATAAAGTGTTACCTTCAATTCAAACCATCTACTTCGGAACTATACAAATAAAGTGTTACCTTCAATTCAAACCATCTACTTCGGAACTATACAAATAAAGTGTTACCTTCAATTCAAACCATCTACTTCGGAACTATACAAATAAAGTGTTACCTTCAATTCAAACCATCTACTTCGGAACTATACAAATAAAGTGTTACCTTCAATTCAAACCATCTACTTCGGAACTATACAAATAAAGTGTTACCTTCAATTCAAACCATCTACTTCGGAACTATACAAATAAAGTGTTACCTTCCATGTGTATCTGCCTCTACCTGGTCTATACTGTGTTTGGGTGTATGTCCCTCACCCATTTGAGAATGTCAAAACATTTTGAGAATGTCCAAATATTTCAAGTGCACTCTTAATCTCTGTTGCTGGGTACTAGCAAAATTACTTTCATTCTGTGTAAGCAGCTAAAGGACACAGCTGACAGTGTCTCAAATAATCTGGTCTCTAAAGTAATCTTGATCACTCTCCTGGGCTTTTCAACAAGTATTATGTAATTCAGAGGTGGGAGAATATCACGATATCACGCTGCTGCCTTCTCTTTTCTTTTGCATAGCAAACAACACACTTTGGGGGATTGTTGTTCTTTTTAAAGGGCATGGATGATCAGGGACCCAGGAATACCTTTTGACATCAGATGAACCAAGCAGTTATTGAACCCTTAACAAGAGCCACACACTCTAGCGAAACAATATTCACCAGTGTTTAATTTTCAATCATGTTCTGGCATTTTACGAAGACCTTAAAATCAATGCTAGCCTTCAAACCAAAGCGCATAATATTAAATGATTCATGCAAGATCAAGTAGTGATTTCTGAGAGGTGAAGATATATGCTTTTAGCCGATCAAAACCATATTGGGTTACAGCAAAGGGCCCCTTCATTTCAACATATCACAACTGCATCAATTACATTAAAATTTAAATTTACGTCATTTAGCAGACGCTCTTATCCAGAGCGACTTACAAATTGGTGCATTCACCTTATAGCCAGTGGGATAAACACTTTACAATGTTTTTTTTTTTTTTGGTGGGGGGGTGGGTTGGGGTAAGGGGGGGTAGAAGGATTACTTTATCCTATCCCAGGTATTCCTTAAAGAGGTGGGGTTTCAAATGTCTCCGGAAGGTGGTGAGTGACTCCGCTGTCCTGGCGTCGTGAGGGAGCTTGTTCCACCATTGGGGTGCCAGAGCAGCGAACAGTTTTGACTGGGCTGAGCGGGAACTATGCTTCCGCAGAGGTAGGGGAGCCAGCAGGCCAGAGGTGGATGAACGCAATGCCCTCGTTTGGGTGTAGGGACTGATCAGAGCCTGAAGGTACGGAGGTGCCGTTCCCCTCACAGCTCCGTAGGCAAGCACCATGGTCTTGTAGCAGATGCGAGCTTCAACTGGAAGCCAGTGGAGTGTGCGGAGGAGCGGGGTGACGTGAGAGAACTTGGGAAGGTTGAACACCAGACGGGCTGCGGCATTCTGGATGAGTTGTAGGGGTTTAATGGCACAGGCAGGGAGCCCAGCCAACAGCGAGTTGCAATAATCCAGACGGGAGATGACAAGTGCCTGGATAAGGACCGCTTCCTGTGTAAGGCAGGGTCGTACTCTCCGAATGTTGTAGAGCATGAACCTACAGGATCGGGTCACCGCCTTGATGTTAGCGGAGAACAACAGGGTGTTGTCCAGGGTCACGCCAAGGCTCTTCGCACTCTGGGAGGAGGACACAACGGAGTTGTCAACCGTGATGGCGAGATCATGGAACAGGCAGTCCTTCCCCGGGAGGAAGAGCAGCTCCGTCTTGCCAAGGTTCAGCTTGAGGTGGTGATCCGTCATCCATACTGATATGTCTGCCAGACATGCAGAGATGCGATTCGCCACCTGGTTATCAGAAGCGGGAAAGGAGAAGATTAGTTGTGTGTCGTCAGCGTAGCAATGATAGGAGAGGCCATGTGAGGATATGACAGAGCCAAGTGACTTGGTGTATAGCGAGAATAGGAGAGGGCCTAGAACTGAGCCCTGGGGGACACCAGTGGTGAGAGCACGTGGTGTGGAGACTGCTTCTCGCCACGCCACTTGGTAGGAGCGACCGGTCAGGTAGGACGCAATCCAAGAGTGAGCCGCGCCGGAGATGCCCAGCTCGGAGAGGGTGGAGAGGAGTATCTGATGGTTCACAGTATCAAAGGCAGCAGACAGGTCTAGAAGGACAAGAGCAGAGGAGAGAGAGTTAGCTTTAGCAGTGCGGAGAGCCTCCGTGACACAGAGAAGAGCAGTCTCAGTTGAATGACCAGTCTTGAAACCTGACTGGTTTGGATCAAGAAGGTCATTCTGAGAGAGATAGCAAGAGAGTTGGCTAAAGACGGCACGCTCAATAGTTTTGGAGAGAAAAGAAAGAAGGGATACTGGTCTGTAGTTGTTGACATCAGAGGGATCGAGTGTTGGTTTTTTGAGAAGGGGTGCAACTCTCGCTCTCTTGAAGACGGAAGGGACATAGCCAGTGGTCAAGGATGAGTTGATCAGCGAGGTGAGGTAAGGGAGAAGGTCACCGGAGATGGTCTGGAGAAGAGAGGAGGGGATAGGGTCAAGCGGGCAGGTTGTTGGGCGGCCTGCCGTCACAAGTCGCAAGATTTTATCTGGAGAGAGAGGGGAGAAAGAAGTCAAAGCATAGGGTAGGGCAGTGTGAGCAGGACCAGCAGTGTCATTTGACTTAACAAACGAGGATCGGATGTTGTCAACCTTCTTTTCAAAATTGTTGACGAAGTCCCTTCTTACACAGGGACACTCGAAGTCAATCTTAAATTAATCATTGTTTATTGTCAGAGCGCTGGAGAGGTTCCAACCAACTCAATGCACCAAGTACACATGTTGATCAGGAGCTCTACCAGGGCAGTCCCGTTAGTTCCCTTATATACTGGTTACAGACACATTACATAGGCATAGTTCATAGGGTTGGTTCAGGCATGTGTCTGGCATCATCTCCTATCTTAACTTAAATAACATATTCTGGGAGTTCTGCCAGATGGTCCTAAGGAGGACCCCCCCCCCCCCCCCCCCCCCCCAAGGATTGTTTATGACACCAAAGTCAAGATTAACATTTTGAAGACTGTTTCTTCACACTGTAAAATTTCATTCACAGATGTCCTAGTAGTATATGATCTTTGCATTATCTAGACTGACATGGCCAATCATGAGTCCAACAAGTAGCCCAATCGCCAAAACTGCATGCTAGAATGGATTTGTCTTTTATTGTTTTTGATGGAAGACAGTCACCATCTCACAACAGTCACCATCTTAGCTTTGTTCTGATCAAACTCAACCCTCAAAATCATCCAAAAACCGTAGTCTCTCTGTTTACTTGGCATTGACAGTAGAGAGGCATAGGAGAGAACAGATTATAGACTTGAGTACTTGAGAAGCTGGCGTGAAGCTGCAACACCCCGGGTGGCAATATGACTCAGTGGCTTAGATAAATCATGTGGTGGGTTGGGGTATGTAGTCTCAAGCAAAGTGAATCAGCCAGATGCAGAAGTGTGTGTGTTCATGAAAGAGCAGACCTTTCCCACATGGTAGCAGGCTCCACTGGAGCAGACAATTGCAATGTAGCCATGTGAAAACGGGGCAAGATGGAGTCACTTTCTCTGACAGGCTCACCGAATCGCCAGAACTTTGATTGTGGAGGACCCACAGCAAAAGAAGCCAAGGCAAACAGATATAGTAGGTAAAGATAGGGTACTTGGTTCAGTTATAATGGTTTTTACTCCGACTCAAACCTGGCCTCCAGATTTAGTTTGTACTTCAAAGGACCAGACTCCCCTTCATGCGTGTTTCCCAACTGTGTGTGCTTGCTCATCAATCTGCATGTTCCCTCCCTGTCCTCCCCATTCTCCCTCCTCACCAGCTGCCACTGTACTGTATCTCTATAATGTAGCGCCCAGCCTGCAGTCCTGTTATTAACCTCCTATCCTTTAGGGAGGGCATGATGAAGCATCCCTCTATCATGATAGAACTTCCCTCTATCTCCTGATGAATTACCTCTTGGCTAAATGGATAGAAGCATATCACAGGGCCTTTAGAGGGGATGTATGGTATATTGGACCGGATTACTGTCAACATATGTATGTACATTGGTTCTTCCCCATGCTGCCCTTATTTCAAGATTGAGAGCTATCAATCATATTAGTCTATTCTTCATGGCCCTCTCTGTAGAATTTATTTTATCTGAGCATAGCCATACAGATTACAAATTGTAAATTTGGCCAGGTTAATTGTTGAGCTGATATTTGAAAACAAAGCTCTCCCCACACTAGAAGCCTTGGCCTTTATCAGGGCGGGGGCAGCCATTTTGAAATGTATAGACCCAGATTGTGCAGCAACTGAGGCATGTGCTGCTGTCTGCTCAGAGGCCTGAAGCTGGAGGACTCCTTCCTCTCTAATGGCAGAGCTTATTGGGGACATTAGGTCTGTATGGCCATTGGTTCAACCCGAGTGCCCTCAGCAGGTTGACGTTTATTGTCATGCGTCTTGTCCTGGATGCAGAACTGAGCGATTTCCCCTTAGATAGGCACCTTAGTTAAAATTGGCTATATAAATTCATGAAAACAAATATTAGTTTTTTGGTCTTAATTTAAGGTTAGGGTTAGGCATTATGGTTAGCAGTGTGGTTAGGATTAAGGTTAAGGTTAGAGTTAGGTTTAAATCTGATTGTATGACTTTGTGGCCGTGCCAGCTAGTGACCACTCTGCAGAGCTGCCTCCAGAACAAGATTCATGAATTAAAAACGCTAACTTGCGTGCCCTCACTTAAAGCAATACCAATGTGGCACAACAATAACATGATTCAGTAGCATGACAGCACAGTTAGTAATCATGAATAGGATATGTCACATGAAGAACTGCATCTCCATTACCTCCAGGCTTAGCCAATAGGCTTAGAGAATAGGGGGTGGAGGAACTGTATTAGAAAGTGAGTGAGTATTTGATGTACTTTATAATACTGATACTTTGATCAATATACATAATACTTGTTCACATTATATTACATCTAAAACACTATAATGTACACATGGATTTTGTAAACGCTTCAACCCTTTCATCCATGTAATGTCAACTGTCAGGTCAATTATGTATATTTTAGTCTCACAGACAAGAAGAAGAAGTTGATATGTCAAGCATGATGTAAAGGTTACAAAGGTCTTATCATGGTACTGTAGTCTGCGTGCCCTTTCAACAACAGTGTGAATCAAACGATTCAGTGATTATAACAGTATCATAACTTGATAATGCTTGACAAATATGTCTTAAATAGTCTTGTATGTTTATTTGAATAAGATTGTCTGATTTATAGTTCCTTTTACAGTAGAATCATAATTGCCTCCGAAAGATAATGGAAACAGAGGTCTGACAGAGAAAACAGTATTCTTACACTAAGTTAGTTACACTGAGTTGGTTACACTAAGTTGGTTACCAATGGTGCTGCCTTTTCTCTGTTCATGGCCACTTCTTTGATAAAGCTAGCGTGTCACTTACTGACCATATTGTTCAGTTGTTATTTTGAGACTTTATATACATACATTAGTTCAGTGCATATGTTCTTCCCCTCTATGTACACATTCTCCCCTCCCCCTTCCCTCTCACTTTCTCTCTCTCTCTTTCTTCCCCTCCGGCAGAGAGACGTAGTCCTCGGGCTGGCTCCTGCCACAAAGTGTTCTGTAAAAGTGTAATTGTGGCTAATGGTTTGTGCAGCTAATTAAAGTGTGTGAATTACAGTAATCAGTCAGCGACGTTGGGCCGCGCTTCGCCCCTGCTCCTCCAGGCATGGCAGGGGCTAGAAGAGAAAGAAGAGGGGGAGTGAGAGAGAGAGGGAGGAGGGGGGAGAAAATATTAAAGAAGTGAGCAGATGATAGGGGGTGTTAGAAAAAGAGTGAGAGAGGGAATGAGATTGAATGAGGGGAGCTAGAATAAAAGAGTGAGAAGGAAAGAAAGAAAGAGAGAGCGAGAGAGAGAGAGAGAGTGAGAGGAGCCAAGTAGGTTATCAGAGCAGAACATAATTAAGGATTTTTTTGTATTACAAAAACACGGCCACTGGAACAATATTGACCTTTGGAAGTAGAGCGGCACACCACATACAGTGCAGCTCATCATACGTTAGGGTACGTTCGCATGAATGCTGTGCTGTGCAGTTGCCCTGCATGCCTTTGGATGTTTCTGGAGCCTATGGCGCAATGGATGGAAGGCCGTCATCCATCCAGCCATCCATCCAAACACCTCTAGGGCACCCAGGATCAGCCAAGGAAGCACTGGTGAAATAGATCTGAAGCCTGTTGAACCCTTTTGACAAGGATGTTTCTGTTGAACCACTGTATTGTAATATGTGACTCGTTTGAGGAAACTAGGCATATGTCACAGGAGAGCCATTTGAACTTAATCTTTTTTTAATCAAAATGCGTTTTTTGGCAGAAATGCATTCTGGAACATGTGAACTTTCATGTGCTTTAATAACGAACTTGTATGCCATCTGTTAAAATGAATACAATTGTTAAATTAAGAGCCTAGTTGGTTTAGCCACGGAAAAAGACAGGAACCTGGCTGAGATAATGGGTGGGCTGGACATGCCGAGCGATGAGTTCGGATTGGTCTGCCATGTAGCACGCTTCTGTGCTAACATGAGCTGGTCAGTATGTGTAGGTAATCCTTTCTAACACAGCTTTTTTGAAAGATATCACATAGTAGAATGTGCAAAAGTGTTGCTCTCTACTTTCTGGAGGACTGAGTTTTGAAATCAGTGGAATGCCCGGTGGAATTAGAGTATGATAGCTAAGAAGATGGAGAAAATTCTGCCGTTTCATTGCAAATATGCAGAGGGAGTCGAAAAGAACACACAGAAGGTTACATCTTCAAACTAAGGGCAACCATGGCATCCGTGACAGAGGGAGAAGCGTCCATCCATGTATACGGGTAAGATAGTTAACATTACGTGTATGATCTGTGTAGTAATATTATTCGTATCTCAGAGCCATTTGCATTGGTAGTTATAGCCTAATGTTAGCTAGCTATCTAACAATGAACCTGGTTGGTTAGTTACCTGCAGATTCATGCAGGGTAGTAACGTTATGAGTTGGGATTCTGGTTCATTGTTTAACTAACTAGCTAGCTACATGCCTAAACAAAAGACTCCACTATGCAAGTAACCATTTCAATAGAATGTTCATAATAATAATAATAATATGCCATTTAGCAGATGCTTTTATCCAAAGCGACTTACAGTCATGTGCGCATACATGTTTACGTATGGGTGGTCCCAGGGATGGAACCCACTACCCTGGCGTTACAAGCGCCATGCTCTACCAATTGAGCTACAGAGGACCACTTCATGATGTCACTGCGACAACTGTCGATAGACGTAGCTGGTAAATTCGCTCTGGCTATATACTCCGATTTCAGATTCAGAGCACGCTCATCTGAGTGTGCGAGAGCGCAGAATAACTGACGAATTTACGAACGCTCAACACCCGTCGAATATGGCCGGTGTCAGTAAATGTTGGCAAAAAAGCCTAATTAAATTGTTGCCAGCAGCACAGTTACAGTCACCAACGCCCTGGATAACATGAAAACAGCCTAACCAGCTCTGCTAGGGCGAATAAAACGGTCAGAGTGAGCTGTTCTGTTCATTTGTGTCTGGAAGTAGCTAGTAAGCTAGCCAACGTTAGCCAGTTAGCTTGGGTGTTTGACTGCTGCTGTTAGGTTAGAACGCTCAGATCAACCCTACCCCTCGACCAAAGCGTCCAGTGTGCGTTCTGAACGCTCTGAGAGCAAAATGCTTTGAATTTACAGACAATCTGACAACACCCTGAGTTTACAATGCCCAGAGCGCACTCTGGCGCTCCAGATTGAATTTACGAAGACACCCGTAGTATAAACCAGCCTTAAGTCTTTCAATCTTTGGTTGTTTAGTACATGGCCTCACATGTGAATCCTTAAAGAGATGGGTGGAGCTAAGACTTAAGAGGGTGTGAACAATGCTGAATGGGTGTAGACAAAGAAGAGCTCTCCAGTGGGTTTACCAAAACATTCAAGGGCCATTTTCTCAAAAGTGAGGTTACAGGTTTATCAACTTTCAAAGCAGAATTACTTTCCCGTTCTTCCTCAACTGTAGTGTATGATATACCATTTTCTAGCTCTGAGTCTATACTTTTATCCAGTGTAAAAAACACCATTTCAAATTTTGCTACATAAGACCGAATCGACCCGGTCGGTCACATATATGCAATATGCAAGCATTTTTGTGCACTAAATAGATTGTGCCCGGTCTCTTTGTATTGATAGGTGGTTGACTTAAATATGAAATGCACTTGTAATCTGAAGATTGATTTGCAGGTGTGTAGGAAATGTTGAATAATAGTTCAAATAAAAAAAGCTCTGACACTGTAGGTGGTTGACGAAGAGGTGTCCTTTCACTCAAGATCGTAAGATGCCATGTAATGGAAGACATAGGCCACTCTGGTAAATTTTGTTAGTTAGTTACTCTGGGTGAAAGAAGCTTTGTTGGCAAGGGGGAGTGTTTTCGCACCAATAAAGAAGTTGTGTTAAAGACAAAGTGCTGGCCAGGAATTTAAAGTCAACATTACTTTCCAATGATGCGGGACAATGGACACCTTTGTGCAAAGCTAAGCATAACCTTCCTTTGGTTTAAGTGCACGTAATGGGGGGCAGTAAACTTTAACAGGACCATGACGGAGATCATTCCCCTGTGTCCTGTCCATCAGAAAGCCATGTTAAAACAAATGAGCAGAGAGAAAACTGTAAGAAAATACACCCTCGTAAATATAAACATGCATTGATGTAGCAACAAGCATTTTACATGACCATTTGCTTCAGTGTCTGTACTGTAAAGTATCCTTTAACCTTTGGTCCTCCTAGCTCCTAAATGTGATTTATAATAAAGAGAGAACGTGAAGAGATAGTTATGTTCAGTATAATCTCGTCCACCAGCCGGCTATCTCTCTGTCGAACTGTCTGGCTTCCGAGCACCTCAGAATGGGACTTGACTGAAAGCCGATGGCAAGAGCGGACGAAACAACCTCTGGTTTTAATTGGCTGATCTCTCAGTCCATCACCATCAAACATTTTGCCATATGCATTTAGTGCAGGACAAGGCCATATCATATGCTGATGGGTATCACTTGCTGTCAATTCTGTAGTGATGAATTCTCTCTCAGAGTGCTTTCATTCAGGATGCTCTCTCTCTCTCTCTCTCTCTCTCTCTCTCTCTCTCTCTCTCTCTCTCTCTCTCTCTCTCTCTCTCTCTCTCTCTCTCTCTCTCTCTCTCTCTCTCTCTCTCTCTCTCTCTCTCTCTCTCTCTCAGGAAGCTACATTTAGAAGGCATTATGAGGAGGCAAACAGGACACAGAGGGAATAAATCAAGTCTCCATCAAGGCCTCTTGACAACCACTACCCTACAATAACAACAACACATGGAGCAGAGGCAAGGTAGGAAGGAAGGAAGGAAGGAAGGAAGGAAGGAAGGAAGGAAGGAAGGAAGGAAGGAAGGAAGGAAGGAAGGAAGGAAGGAAGGAAGGAAGGAAGGAAGGAAGGAAGGAAGGAAGGAAGGAAGGAAGGAAGGAAGGAGAGAGAGAGTGATGGACACAGATTGTGGGAGTAAGAGAAGTTAGAGGGACACTTTAGGGAAAGAAAGAGTAAAATAGACAGAAAAAAGAGAGAGAAATAATCTGTCATTGTCTGACATGTACAGTATACAGTATATACTGTATATTTAGAAAAAGAAAGAAAGACAGAAAGACATGCTGCCTCTACTGTAGGACCCACTTTGTCAAATTAAATATACTTTTTAGCATGTTTGTCCAAACAGCCAGAGTCGAGGAGAGGAAAGAAAGCAAGAATAATTAACGACAGAGAATGCCACTTATTACGCAGAAATCAGTCTACCGTCCACATCTCTCTCCATCACACACACACACTAAATGGTGAAATGAATGAATTACTAACTAGCCGATTTATTCCAGTTTAATAGGGTCTCCATACAGAACGTTCCTAGCCCGACAAATGAGCAAACAAGTCACAGAGTGACAGTGATATCCATTATGTGTTTAATTATCTTCAAAGTTCGAGTGAAGGGCATTTCTTCAGCTAATGGGAAGACTGAGCTAAGTGCGACGACGATGGCACTTTTAAAACACTTCTGAACAAAGCTGAGTGACTAGTAGCGTTGGTTCGGCTCAGGGTTTGACAGGCAAGCGAACACTTAAACACCCTAAATTGGTGCAATCAGAGTCATCATCAGAAAATAACCAACATTGTTGTTATTTATTTCTTGGCTTTTTCATTTCCAAGTCAAATTTGGGCTGTGCTAATTTCAGTTTTGCCTTTTAGGCAGCATTGCAACATGCCTAGATGATTGGAGTATTCAGGATGAAACTGGTTGAGTGATGGATCGACTTGGTCTCAAATGTCAATCCAGAGTGGGCTTGATTGCATTGTGTTAGGTGGTGATTCTGTGATTTTGGTAATGGAATAATTGAACCCAGATGAAGAGTTGACTTTCCCATACATAGGCATATTTGATTTAACTTTTATACAGGGTTTTGCTAAAAAGACTGGGCCAAGGTTAATAAAACAAACCCTGTCTTTGATGTCCCTTTTAAATCTGCAAGTTTATGGTTTGGAAAAAGTGCTGTTAGGAGGGGGGACCTGAAGGCAAGCAATTACAAAAGCTGTAGCTGATGCTTCACAATTCGGAATGGCTCTCCAACCAACCAGTATTTATAATTTTTAAGCTGAAAAGCGTGATAAATGACACTCTTCCCCCTTCTTTACCCTCATCTTTCAATTCTATCACTCCAAAGCCCATCTGCAGGTTCACAATACGTTACATTTAAGGCCCTGAGTGACTGAGATGTTGCTAAATGTTGTTATTTATTTGCAGTTAACGATTAAGCTAGGGCTGAGAGCATTGAATGGCAGCATCTGCCGAGAAGCCACAGAGAAACTGGGATGCCATCAAAAAGACTGCCCCATGGCCCTGCACATTTTCTGATTTCCACTCCTCCATTTTCACTCTCTCTCTCTCTCTCTCTCTCTCTCTCTCTCGCTCTCGCTCTGTCTCTATTTCTCTCTCACACACACACACCTCTCTCACACGCATGCGCACGCACACAAGCACACACCTGTGACACACACAGGCACACACACACACAAACTTGCTTCCTGTTTACAAGCAGAAGCTCCGTTGATAAATGGTCACCAGAATCAGAGGGTATACTACAGGACTGCTTTGCTAGCGCTGATAGGAATATGTTTCGAGACTCCGCCGATAACATCGACGAGCTAACCAACTCCGTCACCGGCTTGCATCGGCGACATTGTACCCACGGTGAGGGTTCGCTGCTTCTCCAATCAAAAGCCCTGGATTAACACTGAGGTTGGCGCTAAAGTAAAGAGCAGGGCTACCGCACACAGACCTATCATAGACAACCCTGATGCTACTGCTGAAGACAGGAATAAGTACAAGAACGCCCGCTATGATCTCCGAAGAGTCATCAAACGAGCAAAAGGACAATATAGGATTAAGGTGGAATAATATTACACAGGCTCCGCCGCCCGCCGCATGTGGCAGGGGCTACAGTCCATTACGGATTACAAAGCAAGGTCCAACCATGATCTGCCCAACGATGCTCTCTATCAGACGAACTCAATGCATTTTACACTTTGAGAACAACAACATTGAGCCGGGTGTGAAGGCCGTCACCGACCCAAAGAACTGGGTGATCTCACTCTCTGAGGCCGACGTGAGAAGAGTCTTTAATCAGGACAACACCCGCAAGGCCACTGGCCCGACGGTATTCCAGGGCGCGTTCTCAGAGCATGCGCAGGACAGCTGGCAGTTATATTCACGGTAATTTTCAACCTCTTCTTGTACCAGTCTGTAATCCCCACATGTTTTAAGATGACCACAGTCATCCCTGTTCCTAAGAACTCTAAGGCTTCATGCCACAATGACTACCGCCCTGCAGCACTCACTTCTGCAATCATGAAGTGCTTTGAGAGGCTGGTTATGGCACACATTAACTCCACCATCCCAGCCACGCTAGACCCACTCCAATTTGCATACCGCCCCAACAAATCCATAGATGACGCAATCTCAATTGCTCTCCACACTGCCCTCACCCACCTAGATAAGAGGAATACCTATGTGAGAATGCAGTTCATTGACTACAGCTCAGTGTTCAACACCATTATCCCCTCCAAGCCTGTCACCAAGCTTAGGACTCTGGGTTTGAACACCTCCCTCTGCAACTGGATCCTGGACTTCCTGACGGGTCGACCCCATGTGGTGAGGGTAGGAAAAATCACCTCCACCATGCTGAACCTTAACACATGGGCCCCACAGGGGTGTGTGCTTAGTTCCTTCCTGTACTCCCTGTTCACCCACGACTGTGTGGCCACTCATGACTCCAACACCATAATCAAGTTCGCTGACGACACGTCGGTGGAAGGCCTAAACCCCGGCGACGATGGGTCAGCCTACAGGGAGGAGGTCAGTGACTTGGCAATGTTGTGCCGGAGCATCAACCTCTCCCTCAACGTCAGCAAGACCAAGGAGCTGATCGTGGACTACAGGAAACAGGGGGCGAGCACGCCCCCATCCACATCAACTGGGCGGCAGTGGAGCAGGTAGACTGATTCAAGTTCCTCGGTGTCCAAATCACTAAAGACTTAAAATGGTCCAAACACACACACACATTCGTGAAGAGGGCACGACAGTGCCTCTTCCCCCTCAGGAGGTTGAAAAAGTTTGGCATGGACCCTCAAATCCTGAAAAGGTTCTACAGCTGTACCATTGAGAGCATATTGACTGGCTGCATTACTGCTTGGTATGGCAGTAGCACCGCCCTCGATCGCATGGCGCTAGAGAGGGTTGTACGGACAGCCCAGTACACATCACTGGGTCCGAGCTCCCTGCCATCCAGGACCTCTATATCAGGCGGTGTGAAAAAAGAATGCCCGGAAAATCGTCAAACACCCCAACCACCCAAGCCATAGACTATTTTCTCTGCTACCTCACGGCAAGTCTGACACCAACAGGCTCTTGAACAGCTTCTATCCCCAAGCAATACGGCTGATAAATAGCGAACAAAACACTCACTCCATCATTTTTCACTCACACATAATATACACATACATTTATACTGACTCTACACAAACGCACACCTACTCACATACAAGCTGCTGCTGCTACTCTGTTTATCTTATATCCTGTTGCCTAGTACCCGTACCCCTATACATATCGACCTCCATCACGCCAGTATCCCTGCACATGTAAATATGGTATTAGAACTGATTTTTTAAATATTTCCTGTATATAGTATGCTTACTTACTTACTTCATTTCATATTTCTTATTCTTATACTTATTCTATTTTTCAAGTAATACATTGTTATTGATTATTGCATGGTTGGGTTTTGAGTTTGCAAGAAAGGCATTTCACTGTACTTGTGCATGTGACATTAAAACGTAAAACACACACAAACAAACACAAACTATCACACACACACAAACACACACCATTCTTGAAATGGTGAAATTAATTAGTAACTAGCCGGTTTATTCCAGTTTAATAGGGTCTCCATACAGAACGTTCCTAGCCCGACAAATGAGCAAACAAGTCACAGAGTGACAGTGATATCCATTATGTGTTTAATTATCTTCAAAGTTCGAGTGAAGGGCATTTCTTCAGCTAATGGGAAGACTGAGCTAAGTGTGACGACGATGGCACTTTTAAAACACTTCTGAACAAAGCTGAGTGACTAGTAGCATTGGTTCGGCTCAGGGTTTGACAGGCAAGCGAACACTTAAACACCCTAAATTGGTGCAATCAGAGTCATCATCAGAAAATAACCAACATTGTTGTTATTTATTTCTTGGCTTTTTCATTTCCAAGTCAAATTTGGGCTGTGCTAATTTCAGTTTTGCCTTTTAGGCAGCATTGAAACATGCCTAGATGATTGGAGTATTCAGGATGAAACAGGTTGAGTGATAGATCGACTTGGTCTCAAATGTCAATCCAGAGTGGGCTTGATTGCATTGTGTTAGGTGGTGATTCTGTGATTTTGGTAATGGAATAATCGAACCCAGATGAAGAGTTGACTTTCCCATACATAGGCATATTTCATTTAACTTTTATACAGGGTTTTGCTAAAAAGACTGGGCCAAGGTTAATAAAACAAACCCTGTCTTTGATGTCCCTTTTAAATCTGCAAGTTTATGGTTTGGAAAAAGTGCTGTTAGGATGGGGGACCTGAAGGCAAGCAATTACAAAAGCTGTAGCTGATGCTTCATAATTCGAAACTGTTCTCCAACCAACAAGTATTTATAATTTTTAAGCTTAAAAGCGTGATAATTGACACACTTCCCCATCCTTCACCCTCATCTTTCAATTCTATTACTCCAAAGCCCATCTGCAGGTTTGTAATACGTTACATTTAAGTCCCTTTTTTTGTTGCAGCATCTGCTGAGAAGCCACAGAGAAACTGGGACGCCATCAAAGAAACTGCCCCATGGCCCTGCAAATGTTCTGATTTCCACTCCTCTATTCTCTCTCTCTCTCTCTCTCTCTCTCTCTCTCTCTCTCTCTCTCTCTCTCTCTCTCTCTCTCTCTCTCTCTCTCTCTCTCTCTCTCTCTCTCTCTCTCTCTCTCTCTCTCTCTCTCTCTCTCTCTCTCTCTCTCTCTCTCTCTCTCTCTCTCTCTCTCTCTCTCTCTCTGTCTCTCTCTCTCTCTCTCTCTCTCTCTCTCTCTCTCTCTCTCTCTCATACACACACACACACACACACACAGGCTTACTTACTCTCTCTTGAACTGTCCATCTCTTTCTTTAAATCTCTCCTCAATACCACCATGAATGACACCAGCTAGCTTTTGGGTGTTTTTTTTCTTTCTCTATTTGCCTCAAATTACCTGAGAACACAGTGCAGATCTCTCCTGAGGTCTAGCAAAGCAGGCTAACATGTAATAGCTTTTCCCACTAAAAGCTGTGACTGGGCCTCTACATGGGGCTTTCAGATCTAACACAAATCTTTATCTAAACCCATTCAGTCACCTGTCTCTCATTGACTGCTACACCCCCCATCCCCACCACCCTTCTGCCTGCTGCCTGTAACCTCTCCCACTCAATCATACAGACGCTACCTTCTTTCAGTAATATCTCTTTCGAGAGTTTTCTTTTTTCATATAGGGTGGGGGTTGGTTAGAGTAGAGGGCTGGAGAGGTGGGATGTTGGGAGTGTGCAGAAAGTATGGGGCTATAGGAGCAAGAATGTATTGAAGGGGCAGTGGGAAACGCGAAGCATCAATCTTTGATATGCTTTGAGACCACTTGAAATCAATTTCACCTCGGCCGCTCCTCAGCTAATCATGTGGCATAGGGCGGGCAGACCTTTGGACCTTAATGGAGAGAGAGAGCCAATCATACAGACACAGGGAAAAGCTGCACTGGAGCAGATACAGCAGCCTGGGTCCATCTGAAACGATGATGCTATAAGGATCCTATTCCATTTTTTAAACTTAACTGGATACTGGCTGTATACTCAATGAATTCATATTGGGATTCAGAAATAACAAAATGCTATTTGCGGTGTAAACAAAAGGAATAATTGTGTTTTTGACATGATTATTGTGGTTAAAAGTGTGGATAAAACTGGGGACCACTTCATGTAATGCCTGTTGTTACCTGCAAGATATAATAATACATTATAGTTAAATTAAATACATGACAGCATTTTAAATACTATTTTAAGGTACAATCCTCCTAAAGATAGTGGGCAATTCCATGGGAAAGTCAACCTGAGCATCCACAAATAAAGTAAGACATTTCCGAATGAAACCACGTTCATAATTATCCTTAAGTTCTACAGTGCCTTCAGAACTTATTCACTCCTTGATGTTTTACTCATTTTGTTGTATTACAAAGTGGGTTTAAAATGGAATAGAAGTTTTCCATTTAAATTATTATATAAAATTCTTGCTACCAATAGAATGTTATTTGTATGGGGGATACAATCTTCCCAGCTCTGCAGATTTGGCTGTGAAGAGACAGAATCATTAGATCATTTGTTTTGGTACTGTCCATTTGTAGCTTGTTTCTGGACACAGGTCCAGGAATGGCTGAAGGATTGCAATATTTGCTTGGAGCTGACCCTGCAGATAGCACTACTGGGTGATCTGAAAAGTCATAGTCAATCGATCAATAATATAATAATACTTTTTACAAAAACAGTAGAAACAATGAGAATAGAAAGGTTGAGAACTTTTGTAAAACATCACAGTACAGTTGAAAAATATATGGCAAATAGAAATGGATGGTGTTAAGAGATAGATGGGAGGTGTTGAATGGAGCTGAAGGATGGGACTAATAACAACAACTAATAACAACAAGATAACTAGTGTAAGATATGCTGTGTCCATAATAAGTATATAGGTTATAGCTTTTGTGAAAGAGCACAGTTAGAAAGATCTGGCATATAGAAGCATACCAGATGGACATCATGAAAATGATCGGAGGAAGTTCAGGAGTAAAAACAAACAAAATATAATTATTGACTGTGTCCATAAAATGTATATAGTATGTATAAGCATGAAGTAGAGGCCTAAGCATTGTTGTTCAATAGTTTACTACAATTAGGGAAGGGATGGTGGGGTTGGAAAGTAATAAAGGGAAATATATATATTTTTAAAGGATATGTATGTATTTATATATGTATGTATATGCTTATATGTATGTATGTATGTGTATGTATTTATATATGTATGTATATGCGTATATGTATGCATGTGTATGTATATATATATATATATATATATATATATATATATACATACACATGCATACATATACATACACATGCATACATATACACATATATATATATATATATATATATATATATATATATATATATATATATACATACACATGCATACATATATATAAATGCGAGAGAAAAAAAAACATATGGGGGATTGGAAGTGATGCAGACAATTACATTGATGGAAGTTACAATCTATCTGCAATATTAAAGCTGATCTACCCCCTACATTTTCTTTCCCCAAAAAAATTAAATGGATGTAATTGTCTTTTTTGGTCAACGATCAACACAAAATGCATTCATGGAAAATAAAATACTAACATATCTTTATTAGATAAGTATTCATCCCCCTGAGTCAATACATGTTAAAATCAACTTTGGCAGTGATTACAGCTGTGAGTCTTTCTGGGTAAGCCTCTAAGAGTTTTGCACACCTGGATTGTCCAATATTTTCCCTTTTTTCCCCCCCCTTTTTTTTTTTACTCTGTCAAGTTAGTGTTGATCATTGCTAGACAGCCATTTTCAAGTCTTGCACTAGATTTTCAAGCTGTACAGGCTTTCTTCCTGTCATTTAGGGTAGTATTGTGGAGTAACTAGAATGTTGTTGATCCATCCTCAGTTTTCTCCTATCAGAGCCATTCAATTCTGTAACTGTTTTAAAATCACCATTGGCCTCATGGTGAAACCCTGAATACTTGCCTTTCTCTCTGGCAACTGAGTTAGGAAGGACGCATGTATCTTTGTAGTGACTGGGTGTATTGATACACCATCCAAAGTGTAATTAATAACTTCACCATGCTCAAAGGGATATTCAATGTCTGCTTTAAAAACATTTTTTTACCCATCTACCTAGGTGCCCTTCTTTGCGGGGCATTGGAAAACCTCCCTGGTCTTTGTGGTAGAATCTGTGCTTGAAATTCACTGCTCGACTGAGAGACCTTACAGATAATTGAATGTGTGGGGTACAGAGATGGGGTAGTCATTTAAAAATCATGTTTAACACTATTATTGCACAGAGAGTCCATGCAACTGTCACGAATTCCGCCGAGACTGCTCCTCCTTGTTCGGGCAGGCTTCGGCGTTCGTCGTCCCCGGAGTACTAGCTGCTACCGTTTGATGTTCTCTATGTTTGTTTGGTTTTGTCTGTTTGGTGCACCTGTGTCTTATCACTTATTGATTATGTCACCTATAAGTTTCCTTTGGTTTTGTTTGTAGTTGTGTGTTGTTGTCCGCCTGTCCGTTGGGGTTTTGGATTTTGCTCTGGTGTATTTAAGTGTATTGACGCACTGTTTGCGCATCGCTTATATTTCGTGTTTTACGCACTGTTTGCGTATCGCTCGCCTCCGTTGCTTGAGGCCCGTTCTTTTTGTATTGTCATATTTCTGACTAGTAAAGTCTGTTGGACTAAGCTTCTGTGTCCTGCGCCTGACTCCAACACCACATCCACTTCAAACACTGACAGCAACTCATTATGTGACCTGTTAAGCAAATTTTTACTCCTCAACTTATTTTTATAACTTATATTTAGTCTTGCCATAACAAATGGTTTGAAAATGTATTGACTCAAGACATTCCAGCTTTTCATGTTTTATTAATTTGTAAAAAAATCTAAAAACATTATTCCACTTTGACATTGGCCAAGTCTCTAAAAAGTATTTTCAGTCAATCATATTCACGGAGCTTGTTTTTCCACTCACAGCTGTCCCAGTGTTAGTTATGAAGATGTAAAGATAAGGGGGTAAAGTGTTTGTAAAGCACTTCATCTTACATCGGATCATCATCAACTTTTATCAATGTTTTATATGGTCTATAAATGTAATTGGTTTCTCTCTTTTCATTGTCAGTATCCTTTTTAGCGTTATGATATCCGTAACATCCATAATGGTTGTGGATGTGATGGATATTGATGTATCATATCTTTGTGTGCTTGTTCCGAGATGTATTCTTCAGACTTTTACTGAAGCAATTGTTGATATCTTGGAAATGATATGTTTTATCTAAGATTCTCTTGGAAAAGATATGCTGAAATGCAATTCTCATACATGGCAGTACTATATTTTAGATAGAAAGATGAGAAGAGTGTTTATCAACAACAATCTGTGAATAGTCCTGTAGTGTATTTTTCAAAGGAAGCCCCCCAAAATATACTGACTTCATCCAGCGTCCAGAAAAGTGGATTGGCAGTATAGGCACATGTCTATTGTCTCATTTGCATATGTTGTTACAATGGTAATGGTTAATTTTTATATATATAAAGAGGAAAACATTTACGTATTAGGGTGTGTATACAATTCAGGCTAACTGTAATTATGCAATCCTAAGGTACTATGCCTTCTGCTGTCATTTTAAAAACATTCTAAATTACAACAAATGTGTTATGACAGATTTTGATGAAGACATTTTTAAGATTTGAATGTTGACTATTTCAGACTCACATAATGGTCGTTTTTGCTCTCTAAAGTAATAATGGAAAGACAATATTTTCAAAATTATCGTTTTTGTGTTCAGCCAAGCCTTTCCTTTCGAAATGGCTGTAAATATTTTGACTTAAGACCTACAAAATCACAGACTTTTGCTAATATGTTATCTCTCCAAAAAGCTTGTCCAATTCATGTAACATCCATAATGCTTCTCATTTGGTTTATTTCTCCAACATGCCAATATTTAGAAGTCCGCTTTTTGGGGTATACACTCGCCCCAAGGGGTACTATAGACACACACATCAAAAGTTTCATTTCTATTTTGTTTGTCCATTCTGTGAGACATTAAAGTTGTGATTTTGCGTGTAAATGTAAAGTCCATTACGCAATGATGATCTGCTTCTGTAAGCAAGGTTATATGATGCATCAAAATAGGCATTAATGTTTGTAGCTTAGTTTAACTTCTCTTTAGATCACAGTCAATGCTTTATTGTGCATTTTACTGCTTGTATGATGCATTTATGATGATTGTAATGCGTGGGGATCATCATACATTTACACAAAAACACATGAGAATAAAGATGGTCCTAAAAGAGAATGCAATGTGTCCATATTCAGATCTATGGCATAGTGCATTATTAGACTTTATATGAACAGGTCATGTCTCTTTATAACCACCTGAACACACCGGGTTGATTCACCATACTTATTTATGTATGGTGAGCCTTTAGTGAGTCAACACTGTTCATGGCACATTGTAGTAGTGGTGCATATGTACTCAGAGCACGGTCTCTTTGTTTATTTCATTGACTTTTTTATTCTGTCTGTTGCCTGTAGCCCAGGCTTTCTTTTTTCCCTTTAAATCACCAGCTCCTAATTATCTGTCACATTTTCTGCTATCCCATGCCAAAGACACACAACAACCAATAATTACCCCTGTAGGCAGCATCTATCAGCTCCCTGACATTAATTCTCTCTCTCTCGCTCTCTCTCTCTCTCTCTCTCTCTCTCTCTCTCTCTCTCTCTCTCTCTCTCTCTCTCTCTCTCTCTCCCCCCTCTCTCTCTTTCTCTTTCTATCTCTCTCTCCCCCTCTCTCTCTCTGTCTATCCCCCCCCCCCCCCTCTCTCTCTCTCTCTCTCTCTCTCTCTCTCTCTCTCTCTCTCTCTCTCTCTCTCTCTCTCTCTCTCTCTCTCCCTTTCTCTCTCACTCTCTCTCTCCCCTCTCTCTCTGTCTATCTCTCTCTCTCTGTCTGTCTTTCTCTCTCATCATCTTTCCATCTATTTCTCCCTCCCTCCCTTTCTCTCTCTACATCTGTCTTTCTGTCTCCCTCTCTCTCTACCCTCTCTCTCCCTCCATATCCCTCTCTCTCTTTCTCCCTCCCTATCCCCCTGTCTCTCTCTATCTCCATATCGTGCTGCTGGGGAGACTTAGGCAGAAATGCATCCCTTGGAAACAGGGCTTAGGATTTCACTCATTCATTCCTTCCGTCTTCCCTTTGTCTTAAACTATTATTCACAGAACCACACTCAGGGGGAGATTTTTGATGTGTGTCACATTGAAAAAGCCAAGCGGCCTTGACGTGGGAGAGAACGAGGACCTGTCAGAGTGACTGGTACATGGGGAAAATTGAATGCCAAACTAGAACAAGTGAATATCACATTGCAGTCATTTTATTTGTTTGTTACTAAAATGGCTGCTGAGGATCTGTAACAGTCACATTCTTTATGGCAACACTGTAATAACTAATTACATTTGATTTAAATCACTTTTTGACTGCACCCATTTTAATTTGAACAAAACTGGTAGAAGTGGTCAGAAAGTGACTTTTTTGACCTAAATGCCAAAACATTCAGGTGATCGAGGTGCTCAAAGTTGACCCATTTTGTATTCCCCACGATACCATCGGACATCCATGTCTTCATCACTGGAAAAGATTAACGGTTGAGTTTGATATAATTTAAAAGCTTGCAAACAGGGTTGTCAAACTTATCTTATAATTTATTGATTATTATTTATTTAAATAAAATGTTTTAACATTTAAAAGTCCCAAACAGTGAAAATCATGTTTTTCATAAAATGTGATGATATTTGGATGAAACCAGTTCAAAGTAGGGCGGCCCAAGTATGAAAAATTACTGTAGCTGGTACATTGATAAAGTTGAATCATAAAGTTACTGATACCCCACCCCCCGTGTCAAACACTTGGATTCAGGGGCAGGCATTACCAAGGACTTTCTTCCGACTTTATGCAACATCACATAAAACCAGAAATGTAACACACCAACCTTATCATCTTAACTAATTTAAATATGTACCCGCCTTAAAACCTTCATCACATGTGTGCCTACACTTTGCTACTAGTAGCTAGCTCAAGCAGAACATACGACCAAAGATACTGGAAACCTTTAATCTGTGGTGTGACTCTTAGCTAGCAAGCTACTTACCAGCATGCAGGCAAAAGCACACTGTGTTGTGACTGGATGCCATAGTGTAAAATTAACCTTACACTATTTTCTGAAGAATGAAAAATCTGACAGCAGTGGCTGCTTTTCATTTCGGGTGGTCAGGCTGCACCAAAAATTAGGATCCGGTCACGCGTGTGCAGTGCACATTTCGAGTAAAGTTGCTTTATCAAATGGGGAGAACATTCGATGGGTCTTGCGAGGAAGCTAATCCTGAAGATGGATGCTGTACCATCATTGACAGTGGATCTTGCAAGCACTGACCATAATGTAAGTATCAGAGTTTGATGAGTCTGACACGGTAGCCAACATCGGGGGCTAATGCTGGAGCGGTGAGTGGGTAAAATCACTGGGGAAGCTAAGCCAGGAAGAAAATGCCATATTACAACCTACAGTTGAAGTCGGACGTTTACATACACTTAGGTTGGAGTCATTAAAACTCGTTTTTCAACCACTCCACAAATTTCTTGTTAACAAACTATAGTTTTGGCAAGTCGGTTAGGAGATCTACTTTGTGCATGACACAAGTAATTTTTCCAACAATTGTTTACAGACAGATTATTTCACTTATAATTCACTGTATCACAATTCCAGTGGGTCAGAAGTTTACATACACTAAGTTGACTGTGCCTTTAAACAGCTTGGAAAATTCCAGAAAATGATGTCATGGCTTTAGAAGCTTCTGGTAGGCTAATTTACATCATTTGAGTCAATAGGAGGTGTACCTGTGGATATATTTCAAGGCCTACCTTCAAACTCAGTGCCTCTTTGCTTGACATCATGGAAAAATCAAATGAAATCAGCCAAGACCTCAGAAAAAAATAGTAGACCTCCACAAGTCTGGTTCATCCTTGGGAGCAATTTCCAAACGCCTGAAGGTACCACGTTCATCTGTACAAACAATAGTACGCAAGTAACACCATAGGACCACGCAGCCGTCATACCACTAAAGAAAGGAGACGCGTTCTGTCTCCTAGAGATGAACGTACTTTGGAGCGAAAAGTGCAAATCAATCCCAGAACAACAGCAAAGGACCTTGTGAAGATGCTGGAGGAAACAGGTACAAAAGTATCTACAGTGGCTTGCGAAAGTATTCACCCCCCTTGGCATTTTTCCTATTTTGTTGCCTTACAACCTGGAAATAAAATTGTTTTTTGGGGGGGGTTTGTATCATTTGATTTACACAACATGCCTACCACTTTGAAGATGCAAAATATTTTTTTGTGTGTGAAACTAACAAGAAATAAGACAAAACAAACTGACAAATTGAGAGTGCATAAACAATCACCCCTCAATTTGCCTATTCTTCAAGGCAAAACTGCTCCAGCTCCTTCAAGTTGGATGGGTTCCGCTGGTGTACAGCAATTTTTAAGTCACTGATTTCTGTGTGTGTGTAAGTAGAAAAAACATGTTGACTCACCCTACTTGTAGAGAAACACCAACGCCATCCTCCTCTCCTTCATGTTGCCGAAACGGTCTGTGACTTTGTCATACAGTACACGCTTTTAGTATTTGTTGTCCTAGGCTACCTGGCTAAAATGCTTGCTCGCTAGCTCATGGGCCACGATTAGTCAACTAGTTAACATTAGCCTGTAACATCTAGCTACATATTGTACTTCCATCCTCTCAGGCCAGAGGCACAATGTATGAATTTATGGTTGGATCAGAATCGTCCAAAGCACTATCTCCATCCATGGCTAATTTAGGAAGGAGCCCATTTTTGCTAGCTAGCTAGCCTCCAGAAGACAACAACACAACGAAATGCAACAATTCAAGTATTTCTCTGTCAATGACGTTTGGCTTTTGATGTGATGTGATTGGGATGAAGCCAAATCCAAAGTGACTTCCCTTGACACTTTTTTTGGTGCGTCAGGACCATTCACATTTGAGTTCAGTTTACTTAGTTTAGTGCAACGCTGATTGGCTATTATTTTATTTTTATCAAGGGAGGCCAAACGCTCGCTGGCTTCCCTTGCATTCAGTGCTACGAGCGGCAACAATATCATACTCTTTTTGACCAGACAGCATCAGATGCTGTCTCTGGTGAGATACATTCAGCCTCTTGCAAATTGAAGGAAAATTATGAAACACAGAAGACAAAAGATACATTTATTTCTTGGTAAATTTTTTGGGGAAGCCTGGTTTCCCTTGGCATCCATTAATACACACTACTGCAGATAGCATTACTGGGTGATCTGAAAAGTCATAGTCAATCGATCAATAATATAATAATACTTTTAGCAAAAATGTTTATTTTCAATTTACAATCTGTAGAAACAATGAGAATAGAAAGGTTCAGAACAGTTGAAAAATATATGGCAAATAGAAATCCAATATGGATGGTGTTAAGAGATAGATGGGTGGTGTTGAATGGAGTTGAAGGATGGGACTAATAACAACTAACAACAACTAATAACAACAAGATTACAAATAATGTAAAGCATACTGTGTCCATAATAAGTATATAGGTTATATGTGAAAGAGCACAGTTAGAAAGATATGGCATATAGAAGCAAACCGGATGGACATTATGAAAATGATCGGAGAGGTTGAGGGTAGAGAAAGTTCAGGAGTAAAAACAAACAAAATATAATTATTGTAAAATTGACTGTGTCCATAAAATGTATATAGTATGTATAAGCTGGAAGTAGAGGCCTAAGCATTGTTGTTCACTAGTTTACTCCAATTAGGGAAGGGGTAGTGGGGTTGGAAAGTAATACATGGAAATATATGTTTTTAAAGGATATGTATGTGTGTATGTATGTGTATGTATATATATATATATATATATATATATATATGTATGTATGTATGTATGTATGTATGTATGTGTGTGTGTGTGTATGTACAGTGGGGGAAAAAAAGTATTTAGTCAGCCACCAATTGTGCAAGTTCTCCCACTTAAAAAGATGAGAGAGGCCTGTAATTTTCATCATAGGTACACGTCAACTATGACAGAAAAAATGAGCGGGAAAAATCCAGAAAATCACATTGTAGGATTTTTTATGAATTTATTTGCAAATTATGGTGGAAAATAAGTATTTGGTCAATAACAAAAGTTTCTCAATACTTTGTTATATACCCTTTGTTGGCAATGACACATGTCAAACGTTTTCTGTAAGTCTTCACAAGGTTTTCACACACTGTTGCTGGTATTTTGGCCCATTCCTCCATGCAGATCTCCTCTAGAGCAGTGATGTTTTGGGGCTGTCGCTGGGAAACACGCACTTTCAACTCCCTCCAAAGATTTTCTATGGGGTTGAGATCTGGAGACTGGCTAGGCCACTCCAGGACCTTGAAATGCTTCTTACGAAGCCACTCCTTCGTTGCCCGGGTGGTGTGTTTGGGATCATTGTCATGCTGAAAGACCCAGCCATGTTTCATCTTCAATGCCCTTGCTGATGGAAGGAGGTTTTCACTCAAAATCTCACGATACATGGCCCCATTCATTCTTTCCTTTACACGGATCAGTCGTCCTTGTCCCTTTGCAGAAAAACAGCCCCAAAGCATGATGTTTCCACCCCCATGCTTCACAGTAGGTATGGTGTTCTTTGGATGCAACTCAGCATTCTTTGTCCTCCAAACACGACGAGTTGAGTTTTTACCAAAAAGTTCTATTTTGGTTTAATCTGACCTTATGACATTCTCCCAATCCTCTTCTGGATCATCCAAATGCACTCTAGCAAACTACAGATGGGCCTGGACATGTACTGGCTTAAGCAGGGGGACACGTCTGGCACTGCTGGATTTGAGTCCCTGGCAGCGTAGTGTGTTACTGATGGTAGGCTTTTGTTACTTTGGTCCCAGCTCTCTGCAGGTCATTCACTAGGTCCCCCCGTGTGGTTCTGGGATTTTTGCTCACCGTTCTTTTGATCATTTTGACCCCACGGGGTGAGATCTTGCGTGGAGCCCCAGATCGAGGGAGATTGTCAGTGGTCTTGTATGTCTTCCATTTCCTAATAATTGCTCCCACAGTTGATTTCTTCAAACCAAGCTGCTTACCTATTGAAGATTCAGTCTTCCCAGCCTGGTGCAGGTCTACAATTTTGTTTCTGGTGTCCTTTGACAGCTCTTTGGTCTTGGCCATAGTGGAGTTTGGAGTGTGACTGTTTGAGGTTGTGGACAGGTGTCTTTTATACTGATAACAAGTTCAAACAGGTGCCATTAATACAGGTAACGAGTGGAGGACAGAGGAGCCTCTTAAAGAAGAAGTTACAGGTCTGTGAGAGCCAGAAATCTTGCTTGTTTGTTATTGACCAAATACTTATTTTCCACCATAATTTGCAAATAAATTCATAAAAAATCCTACAATGTGATTTTCTGGATTTTTTTTCTTCAATTTGTCTGTCATAGTTGACGTGTACCTATGATGAAAATTACAGGCCTCTCTCATCTTTTTAAGTGGGAGAACTTGCACAATTAGTGGCTGACTAAATAATTTTTTTCCCCACTGTACATTTGTTTATGTCAAATGATGTCTCACCATTATTTCTCACCTTTATTTCTCATGATTGTTCATGTTGATCAATATTTTGCCCATGCTGGCCTATTATAAAATATCAAATAAATGTCTGATCAATACCTACAATTCTGAACATATTGTCATTTATAATGCTAATGCAGAAACACCAAAAATTGTCCAGGACCCTTATTGTATGCTCTTTTCATGTCCTTTCCCTTATGTATAAGCTTCTAAGGTGACTCAGGCTTCACTAATTATTCTGAAGAAGTGTATCAATTAACTGTATTCTGTAATTAGTTACAAACAATAGAAATGCAATTGTGCATTGCTGTTGTTTGTCTGATATCCAACAGTACATGATCAGCTTTGTTGACCTTGATAGTATTTTGCTGAGAAAATGGGTTGGGGCATACTATTTAGGCTCGGAATGACATGTGGCTCATTGTTTACCTTGTCATAAATGACATGTGGCCCATTGTTTACCTTGTTACCTGGCAACAACCACAAGGGCGTTTCAAAGAGCTGTCAGTCAAGGCATTCTCACGAATATAAGCTCCCCGCCCACTCAGCCTCTTCTTTCAGGCTTCCTGATAGTTAGAGATGAGAGAAAAGGTACAATTTCTTCAATTCAGAGCATTTTAATAGCGTACAAATATTATGGGTGATGTTTTGGTCATTCAAAGGCTATTTTTACTTGGGAAATAGATGTCAGAATTCAGATATGACGTCATTGTTTTAGCACTATCCACTGAGTTCCTAAACTACGGCACACGACATGGTTCAATGTGCTAATAAATCAACATAATCTACCTTTTCAGAATTTTGAGCTAAAATTGGGATCATGTATACTGTGCTAATGACCATACAAAAAAACTAGCAACGGAGAGCAATGTACAATGCAGCGAATTTGTGGTAAGTGCATGGGGGCCGCCATCTTTATGCAACTCCGCTATTATCTTAAAACTCAGATTTAGACCCTAATTTACATCATCTGAGGTGTTTTGGTTGAGACACAGAATGCTATTGAATACAGGGTGGATGTCATTTCAATCATAGAAACAGAATTCATAGAATGGACCTATACCTTCAGACCACTGAAATTTAGCTGGTACGCCATTGAAATGTAAATGTAATTAACAATTTTACTTCCAATTCCAACACCAAGATGGCCGCAGGTCTACCCACTGTCGAATGTCAACTTAAATGGGAATGTCTATTCTATTATCTATATTTATTTGATTTCAATAGGTTTCTAATGGAAGATTGACGGTGTAATTTAAAACAATTGATATTCTCATTCAAGTTAACATTCTCTGATGTGTGCACCTCCAACCATCTTTGTGGTACCATTTGAGTTGAAATGTAAATGTGCATTTTTTTAGAACGTCTTCCTCCAATAGAAATGGACAAACAACTGCTTCCCGCTCTCAGAATAAACTTCAATAGAGTCAGAGTGGATGACGAGGTCCCAGAAGGGACCTATATCTCTGACACTAATTTATTTGGAGTACTAGCTGCCAGAGGGGTAGAGAGCGAGAGACATTCCTACGCATCCTCTGCCCCTCTCCCAAAAAAGTGTTACCTCGCAGAGCCACAGAGCCTGGTGCTCATGGGTCATTAAGGCCAGCTGTCATAGCTACTGTCACACGGCTAGCCTGCCAACGCCACTTCATTCACACACCTCGATGAGGAACACTATGTTCTTGGTCCAAACATAGCATCCCACTCATTATGTCTGATGTGGCAACTATGGAAGTCCAAAGAGGACATATGAATAAACAAAAATATTCCCTTGTTTTGTCGAATTCACAACATCATTTTCTCTTGATCACGACCTAACAAGTAGTACATAAAAATAAAACTAGTAAAACAGGTGAAGTGAAACACATATTGAGGTTTCTAAATACTCCAACACTTCATGAAGACTATGGTCTATGTGTCATTTCAGCCACAAATGGTGGGCAAAATGTGGTGCTGAAAACGTTGGTGCTGAAGGACAGCACCGCCCTTCATCCAGTAATAAAAATCACCTCATTGAATAGACACATAATGTAACACCTGCAGTTTGTTTGAATTTGTAATTCCTCAGTTTGCCATGGTTTGCCTATTATTGCTGGAGCTTTGATAAAAAAGGCCCAGGCCTATACACTAACACATGCACTCAAAAAATTAGTGGTTCAACAAGGGTTCTTCTAAGATCCTCAAAGTTCTTTGAAGAACCTTAGGGTTCTTGGCACTGAAAATTGCACCCAAAAGGTTCTTCCAAGAACCCCATAGGAGGTGGGGTTCATCGAGGAACCTCCTTAGTTGGTGGGGACAGCAGGTGCAGGCACTTAACTGAACATTTTTAAGATCTCCTCAATTTAATAAGGTAAGGTTTGTCCCTTGGATGATCTAAAATTATATTGTTTTACGATGATACCATCTATCTTTTCAAATTTGAGCAAATCTTTCTACAACTGAAAATGGACACAATTCAATGGATATCAATCAACAAAGAGGTAAGAATATGTAGGCTATAAGAAAATGTTGAAGGCTAGCTGTAATGGGTGCAGATGACGGTGTGTCTGCAGGTACAGTGGCTTGCGAAAGTATTCACCCGCCTTGGCATGTATCCTATTTTGTTGCCTTACAACCTGGAATTAAAATATATTTTTGGGGGGTTTGTATCATTTGATTTACACAACATGCCTACCACTTTGAAGATGCACATGTTTTATATTGTGAAACAAACAAGAAATAAAACAAAAAAACAGAAAACTTGAGTGTACATAACTATTCAGCCACCTTTTGCAGCAATTACAGCTGCAAGTCTCTTGGGGTAGGTCTATATAAGCTTGGCACATCTAGCCACTGGGATTTTTGCCCATTCTTCAAGGCTAAACTGCTCCAGCTCCTTCAAGTTGGATGGGTTCCGCTGGTGTACAGCAATCTTTAAGTCATACCACAGATTCTCAATTGGATTGAGGTCTGGGCTTTGACTTGTCCATTCCAATACATTTAAATGTTTCCCCTTAAACCACTTGAGTGTTGCTTTAGCAGTATGCTTAGGGTCATTGTCCTGGTGGAAGGTGAACCTCCGTCCTAGTCTCAAATCTCTGGAAGACTGAAACAGGTTTCCCTCAATAATTTCCCTGTATTTAGCGCCATCCGTCATTCCTTCAATTCTGACCAGTTTCCCAACCCTGATCTGTACTTCTCCACAACTTTGTCCCTTACCTGTTTGGAGAGCTCCTTGGTCTTTATTTAACTAATTATGTGACTTCTGAAGGTAATTGGTTGCACCAGATCTTATTTAGGGGCTTCATAGCAAAGGGGGTGAATACATATGTGGTCTCTGTAGCTCAGCTGGTAGAGCACGGCGCTTGTAACGCCAAGGTAGTGGGTTCGATCTCCGGGACCACCCATACACAAAAATGTATGCACACATGACTGTAAGTCGCTTTGGATAAAAGCGTCTGCTAAATGGCTTATTATTATATGCACGCACCACTTTTCCGTTATTTATTTTTAGGAATTTTTTTAAACAAGTAATTATTTTCACTCCACTTCACCAATTTGGACTATTTTGTGTATGTCCATTACATGAAATCCAAATAAAGATATATTTAAATTACAGGTTGTAATGCAACAAAATAGGAAAAACGCCAAGGGGGATGAATACTTTTGCAAGGCACTGACGAGGAGGCATACAAATGTATGTCTATTGGTATTGGTGTGTTATGCAGATTATATTTACCATCCTCCTCCCTTACCTCTTCAATGAATATCCCATAGGCCTCTCTACATTATGGACAATGTATGTGTATGAAAACCATTATCAAAACAGTTTTTTTCATTCACCACAAAAACCACGGTATGAATACTATCGTGTGCATGTTTTGTTAATCATCTGTGTAATTACAATTTTTTGGATTCACAGACTTCACCCTCCCTACACCTCTGATGAATATAACAGGAAACCTGTTCGATCACCATGCACTGCAAAATCATTCTGGCTATGGATACGGAGAACATCAACACATTAACATCAACACGCCAGAGGATATACCCATTGGACTTGGGGCTCTGCTGGGAGTTTACCTCCTATTTAGATTTTTTTATGCTGCTTTGCCACTAAAATCATACTAAACACTGACAACTCAAATATTGTGTTATTGTTGTTATTGTTATGCGTATTATTATTATTATTATATTATTCTTTATTTTTAGAGTGTGGCTACTTACAGTACAACAGATGTGCTGTAATCAAAGGTATTAGATCTTTGTAGAGTCTTACTGCTTCTGGTGCACTATGACACTGCTGGCAATCTATCATCTATACGTCCACTCTTATTTATAGAGTTTATCTTGTGATCTCGACAAAACAACTTTTGTTATGTCGTGATCATGAGATAAATAAGTTGTGATCTCGACATAACGAGGGAATGTATTTATTTATTCATGTCCTCTCTGGACTTCTGTAGGCAACAGCTCAGTGGAAGGGGAAAATAAATATATTTACCTACCATGGGACCAAGTGAGTGGCCAGTAAAAATCATAGAGCTTTATTAAATTAAACACGGTTATCAGGTTTATCATGGCAGATTGATGTTGTTCTGTGATAAAGAGTACATTTTCATTCATATTCATTTTGAATCTCGTGTTGGTTGACACAGCAAACAAATTTTAGAAGCTTTTAACCGTTTGAATGTAAACTCGCAGCAGTAATGTTAATCATAACCTGGAAACCCATGCAGTGATCGGTTATGAAATGAAAGAAGCGATGAACGAAAAATGCTATCTGAAGCACTACCAAAACTCATTGTCCCTCTCAATACAGCAGGGGAGTGAGTCTATCTTCACCAAACTCTCCATTCCCTCTCCAAATGAAGATGTCCCGCTCTCATGGAGGTCAGATCCGGAGGAAGTTATCCTCATCCTCTGCTGGTGGGGGGGGAAAACACTGCAGGGAGGTAACGTCTCCTCTAATGTCACTCAAAAACAGGAAGGGGGATTTGCTGTTTTAGAACAAGAGGGCACAGACCTAAAATGCTATCAGCGGGGAACCGTGGGGAGTGTGTGTGAGGAAGGGAGACGAGCGTTGCTGTAACAGCTTAGCTCAGATCAGGGCTGACACATCAGAGGAAGAGGGCCCGGGCCCCAGACGTGCTGTTGGAGCTCCGCCTGTCAACCTGGAGACAGCCACACCCACTGAATCAAACAAATGGAAATAATGCACGCAAATGGAATGTGAGAAGTCGATGTGTGTGTGTGTGTGGGGAGGGGTTAGTGTGTGTCTGTGTGCCTGGGTGAGTCTGAGTGTGTGCGTGTATTCATCTTTGCCTTGATGTGTGTGTGTGTATGTGTGTGCGGTTGCCCATGCGTGTGTGTGTGTGGTTGCATCTGTGTGTGTGCATGTGTGTGTGTGGTCAGTCTTCTGGACCAACTGCACCACCTAGATCCCTTGGGGCCTCCCTGTGACTCTCTACT
Organism: Coregonus lavaretus; assembly: GCF_964263955.1. NCBI lineage: Eukaryota > Metazoa > Chordata > Actinopteri > Salmoniformes > Salmonidae > Coregonus > Coregonus lavaretus. The sequence continues at coordinate 38,523,568 of NC_139995.1, forward strand.
CTTGCTGCTGTAATCACGTTGCTTGCCACCCTGGTCTCTAGACCTGATTTGTCCAGATTGTTCACCTCCCCACCCCCATCCCCTCCCCTCCCCCCTCCCTCGGTAATGTCAGCTGATTGATGGAGTTTGTTTAGCTTTAATTACACTGCAGGTGAGTTGCCAGGCCTGTGCACTCCACTGAAGCAGAAAACTCAACTTGGTTAGAGATTGAATTTCCTAAAAGAAGTAACAGGGAGGTGTTTCTTTGGACAATGTGAGCGTCTTTTTTTGTTCCTCTCCACACATTTTGACAGTCGCTAATACACAATGGCTGAAATGGGAATAATAAATATAATATAAAATCCACATAATTGTAGTGAATCCTAAACGTACAATGTCTACCCCTTTTCAATAGCTTGAGTCTACAGTAACAAAGGAGAGAAAGGGAGCGAAAAGAGGAATTGTGCTGGACTGGTGTGAAGGGAAAATATGAGAGTAGAGCAACATCTGAATTCAACAGAAATACTCTCCTCTCCCCATTTGCCCCTCTCTCTCTCTCTCTCTCTCTCTCTCTCTCTCTCTCTCTCTCTCTCTCTCTCTCTCTCGCTCTCTCTCTCTCTCTCTCTCTGTTTCTCTCTCATTTACAGTACCTATGTGTCTCCCTCAATTTTACCAGCCACCAATTAACTGGGAAAATGTTCATCTCCCTGTCTATAATGTATGGCTGCACAGCAATGTACCCAGCCAGCAACAGTTGTGGAACTTGCCTTCTGACTATTGGCAGTGGGCTATGTTACATGGTTTTCGTGCGGATGCCGTCAGATAAAACCTTAAAAACAACGCCATTGATATCTCCTATTCCAGTAGGTCACACTAATCAACCTTAGCCAATTATTCTGTGAAGATCATTCATTGGTTTTGCATTAGACATGTCCATTGGATTTAATTATAGAGAGATTCTGGTCACTTTCCTATGAGTGTCTGTGTGTTTGTGTGGTCCAACACGGAGTGTCTTCTTCCTGTTGTCATGTTGCTGTGTCGAGGTGAGAGGCAGCGGCGGTGTGATGCGCTCGGCGGAGAGAAGAGGCAGTTTTCCCCCAGCAGGCGGGATTACGGAGACGCAGGGGCGTCAGTTGGGTATGGCAGGGTGTGGTAGTCTTCTTACCCTAGCTTAAGACCAAAAATGTAAAAGTAGGCTACAAAAAAGGAGACTAAAATCATTCCAATCCCGATTAAAATGCAACAGCTGTTTAGCGCATTGGATAGCTGGCTTTAGGACCATTTGGAGCATTGGTTGGAGAGAAGCTGCCAGCCAGCGATTTGATGTTGTAATTTTAACTCTGCCTTGTAAGCCTCATGGCCAGTTGTTTTATGCACTGGTTACTTTCACGTTGATGTTGGCATAGATGGTGCATCTAACAGGTTAGGGGAAGATTGTCACGCCCTGGCTCTGGGGACTCTTAAATGTTGAGCCAGGGTGTGGACTTGTTATGTTTAGTTTTCTATGGGTTTTGTTCTAGATCGTTTATTTCTATGTTGGCCAGGGTGGTTCCCAATCAGAGACAGCTGTAGCTCATTGTCTCTGATTGGGGACCATACTTAGGCAGACTTTTGGCATTTTAGTTTTGTGGGATCTTGTTCCGTATGGTTTGTTGTATTACCTAGGACTTCACGTATCGTTTTGTTGTTTTTGTTCGTGTTGTGTACACTTAATAAAGTATGTACGCCTATCACGCTGCGCCTTGGACCGCTTCTCATAACGATCGTGACAGAAGATCCCACCATAAAAGGACCAAGCAGCGTGCCAAACAGGAGAAGTTGGCGATGTCCCAGGTGGGCGAATGGTGGTCTTGGGAGGACATATTCGCGGGCAGAGGGCCATGGGCAAAAATAAATGCCCAGGCAGGAGAGGAGAAACGAGGCCAACCGTGCCGACGACAGACACGCGAGAGGCAACCCCAAGTAATTTTTTTGGGGGGGCCACACGGCGTGGACGACGGGGCTGCTGGAGGCAGCTACAGGGCGCATCGGCGATCTAGGAGAGGAGGCCACCAGGTTTGGGGGGCTGGAAGGGTGGTTGGCGGAGCCTAGAGGTAGAGCAGAGCCAACTCCCCGTACTCAGGCTAGGCAGCGTGAGACTGGGCAGGTTCCGTGGTATGCGGAGCCACGTACTGTGCCGCGAGTGTTCCGGCACAGTCCTGTACGTCCTGTGCTAGCACCACGCACGTGTCGTGCTAAGGTGGGCATGCAGCCAGGACGGAGTGTGCCGGCTCAACGCTCGTGGCCTCCAGTACCCCTCCTCGGTCCCGGATATCCTGCGCCAGTGCCATGTGCTGTAGTGCCAGTACGAGTGCACAGCCCTGTACGTCGTGTGCTGATGCCTCACACAGATTGTGTGGAAATAGGCATTCAGCCAGGACGGGTTGTGTCAGCTCTCCACTCCAGACCTCCAGTACGTCTCCACAGTCCAGCCCGGCCTGTTCCTGTCCCTCGCACCAAGCCTGTGGTGCACGTCGTCAGCCCGGTTCGGCCTGTTCCTGTCCCCCGCACCAAGCCTGTGGTGCGCGTCGCCAGTCCGGCCCGGCCTGTTCCTGCTCCTCGCACCAAGCCAGTGGTGCGCGTCGCCAGCCCGGTCCGGCCTGTTCCTGCTCCCCGCACCAAGCCAGTGGTGCGCGTCGTCAGCCCGGTCCGGCCCGTTCCTGCTCCCCGCATCAAGCCAGTGGTGCGCGTCGTCAGCCCGGTCCGGCCCGTTCCTGCTCCCCGCACCAAGCCAGTGGTGCGCGTCGTCAGCCCGGTCCGGCCCGTTCCTGCTCCCCGCACCAAGCCAGTGGTGCGCGTCGTCAGCCCGGTCCGGCCCGTTCCTGCTCCCCGCACCAAGCCAGTGGTGCGCGTCGCCAGCCCGGTCCGGCCCGTTCCTGCTCCCCGCACCAAGCCAGTGGTGCGCGTCGTCAGTCCGGCACGGTCCGTGCCTGCTCCACTCCGGAGCCAGAGCAATCCGCTCCATCGGTGTCCAGTCCAGCTCCGGCCAGCGGGGCCAGACCAGACCAGGGGCGCTACGGGGGGGTAGAGGGAGAGTGGTGGTCACGCCCGGAGCCGGATCTGCCTCCGAGGCGGAATGCCCACCCGGCCCCTCCCCTGTTGTGTTTGGTTGGCGCGGTCGCAGTCCGCGCCTTTGGGGGGGGGGGGGGGGGTACTGTCACGCCCTGGCTCTGGGGACTCTTAAATGTTGAGCCAGGGTGTGGACTTGTTATGTTTAGTTTTCTATGGGTTTTGTTCTAGATCGTTTATTTCTATGTTGGCCAGGGTGGTTCCCAATCAGAGACAGCTGTAGCTCGTTGTCTCTGATTGGGGACCATACTTAAGCAGCCTTTTGGCATTTTAGTTTTGTGGGATCTTGTTCCGTATGGTTTGTTGTATTACCTAGGACTTCACGTATCGTTGACTGTTGTTTTTGTTCGTGTTGTGTACACTTAATAAAGTATGTACGCCTATCACACTGCGCCTTGGTCCGCTTCTCATAATGATCGTGACAAAGATAAGCTTCCCCTAAAGTAAATTGAATTACATTTACCAAAATTAGCTAAATAATTAAATATTAAGGTATATAAATACATCCAATAATTCAACATAGTACACCAGAGAGCATGATTTGGCCACAGACGATCATTAGTTTCCTTTCAAAATGAGCTGTTGATTGTTTAAGCCTGCAATTTGGGCAGCTGGAGCAACAAATAGCCTACCAAATAGCTGATTGTTCAGTTGCACCGGTCAGCGAAAAGCAATTAAATAGGCCTAGGCCTATTGCAATGTTTCAAAATACAATCGTTGGAGCAAAATAGTTTAGAAAGCAAATGGCTATTGCTGAAAAGAGAAGACAAAAACAAGACTCTAATCTGTCTCTAGTTATCAACATTCTCAACTCCCAATTGAGCGAACAGTTATCTTATTGGCACCAGCGGAGAGCATCTGTGAGTGCATGCATTATTCACTGTCTTTATCATTGGATCAGTACCACTGGAATGTTTTTTGGGGACAATAACATCATATTGCACAATTTGTGTCTCCCCTTTTCGTAGGCCTAGATTAGATGGTTGCGTTAGATGGTTGGGTTTTAACTGATTTGTTGTCAGTGTCAGCAGAGTAGGCTACTAATTTGTGTTGTATTAAAAAGGAGGTTGCTTATGTCTCCAGTCAGTGTAGTAGAATTGCATGAAATGTGTTTATAAAAGGGAAAAATGTTCCTGTGCAAAGAAAGGAGAAGAAAGGGCTCCCGAGTGGCGCAGCGGTCTAAGGCACTGCATCTCAGTGCTTGAGGCGTCACTACAGACCCCCTGGTTCGATTCCAGGCTGTATCACAACTGGCTGTGATTGGGAGTCCCATAGGGTGGCGCACAATTGGCCCAGCGTCGTCCGGGTTTGGCCGGTGTAGGCCATCATTGTAAATAATAATTTGTTCTTAACTGACTTGCCTAGTTAGATAAAGGATAAATAAATAAAAAACGCTTGATTAGGCCTACTATGTGCTCAGGCATGCATTGTTCAGAACTTGTCTGTTTTCCTAACAGTGTTTGAGTTATATTATTAGCCTATATGATGACTATACAATCTACTCATCACATTAAGAATAGTAGCTTATCTTACATTAGTCTGCAAATGCGATGATAGATGCATGCAATCCTTTATTATAAAGGTGCAATTTGATGGTGAATAAATAAACTTGAAACTCACGCCCTGCCTATGGATGTCGGCATTTGAAGTCAGCCTTGTTGTGACTTGAGAGCGTGTATTATGCATGTACTTCATGTTGCACTGTATGTGCCGTTCCACAAGTAAATTCGTCAATTTATGATGAGGTTGTGTAGTGGTTCACATTGTTTGTGCCATTCCACAGACCTTTAAACCTAATATTGCGGTGATAATTAATGGCTGGGGTCATTTTTGCTTGTTTTTGCTGTTCTCCACATAGCATTTTAGAGTTTGTAAGTTGTGTTCAAATGCACTAAATGAGCTTCAACTTCCCAAAAATTAATTGGAGGCAGGGAGGGAACACCCACCCCCCACTCCACACCCCCCCCCACACCGCACTTTGCCATACCCTAGATTTAGATGAACTGACACCACTGCGGAGATGTGCTGTTAAAAGGCACGGATCAGGAGCCAGCTCCTCTCCTCCACTATATCCCCCACTTCCCACTTCCCCTCTCATTAACTTCTCCTCCTCTCTTTTCCCTGACAACCCAATCCCCCAGTTGTGCCCATTTTCAATTCCCTCTCTCCCCCTCTCTCTCTTTTTCCCTCTACCAATCTTTCCAGCGGCTACATCTCCCTGGGTCAGAGGCAGGGGACAGCAATGGGGAATATTTGGCTTGGCTGTAGTATCCACGCTTCAGTGCTCATTCAGGCAAGCCTGAGGTGGTTCATTATAACTTGGCCCTGGTATTACAACCCTTGCCCCCCTGATTCAATCTCCCTCGACACTGGAAGGGGCCACTGACACATCCCCCTGTCTGTCTCTTACTACCACGGTCCCCCTCTGTGCAGTCACATGAGACCCCTGCCTCTGACGGCAGCTCCACCATCAGGATGTGAGAAAGTCAAGATAGGTTTCATCAACCTTTAACATCTTTCGGAGCTTGTCTCTGTTGCCTGTAGAATATGATTTGGAGTCCAAATAAGTAATGACAGTTTTTTCAATCTCTTTGGTGCTATTTTCACAAGTATCTGGCGTTCACACGTTCCAACCGGCCCAGAGAACTGAACCACGGAGATGAGGGGTGTGCAAACCAGGCTGACAGGACCTCAGGCTATCATCTTTGAGACGTGTGGCGCCATGGCGGCGGGGGCAACAGGTGGCCGACACGCTTCAGGGTAAAAGACTCAGCCGGTGGGCACAGGCTCACAACCCTCGCCAAGACAAATCAAGTGTTTGATCTCCACAGAGCGGCTGGGGAGAGTGCTGCGGCTCAGATCAAACACAAAATATTCCCGTCCAAGTTCACCATCAGAATGTTGAAATGCAAACCCATTATCCTGTCCTGTTCTCCAAGAGCCTTACTAGCCAAAAAGCATCCTGAGTGTTCAAGTGCTCAATTCAATTTAAACCTGCTATATTTATGAAGGAGCATGTAAACACACAGTTTTTCAGTTTTCTGTCAAATAAAATGTCTGTGTGATTATGAGAACTGTTAAGTTACTAAGTGGACGTCGAGTAGATGCTTTCAGTTCTCTGAATAAGAGAAGTGTATTCATGGGTATTTACTTTTTAAATATTGTAAGACAGCTTTGATTGAATCTGGCACTTAATGTAATTAAAATTAATGATACATTTCATGACAAGGAGATGAAAAGTAGGTCGTAAGCCAGAATTTGATTACATTTGATATCTGCTTATGTTTAAGTTATCAATTGTGGGTGGCCATGCAGATTTGTATTTGTCATGATTCTGGCTCTGCACAAGAGGGGTAAAAAACAGCTTTAATTCCAATGGTGGTAAGTAATTTTCATTAAATGTAAATTAGTTATTAATTCAGAGCAAAGCTGAAATAAAATTGTGTTCATTAATCACTCTGCTGTCCAGTGGGCTGCTAATTAAAACGTTGTGGGGCTAGATCGTTAGTCACTGGCAGACCTGATTGTTAATGTCGACTTATTGTCCTCCTTCACACTGCCATCATTTATTTTCTTTGGTGTTCTTGTAAACTCTTGTTAATTATTAAATTGCTTTTTTTGTCCCCCAGTGACACTTTTCAGATAACCATCAAAGGGGCTGACGATGAGAGGAAGCTGTGGATGCTGTGTTCTTTGTCGGGGCGATGAATACGAAACCAAATATCGATAAAGACTTCTCAACCAGTGATATTTGTTCTCTATCTTTTGTTCTTTCGTGTTCATGTGTTTGATCATCACAATATGTCTCGGAGATACCGGCACAATTATATGGATTCTTTCAAAATGGGAAGAATCAGAGGATCATCATCATCAAATGGAACAATTCTGCCATTTAGTAAGCATATATAGATTTAGGAGGGTTTTAGTGGTATCAGTGTTTCTGCTGGCCTGTCTAACTTTTAATGAAGCCTGTGTGAGCGTTCCATAACATCTACACTTTCATTTTTTATTGTGAAATGAACTATAATGGAAACTCAGTATCCCTTATTGAAATGTATTTGTATCTAAATGTATAAGGGCCATAAGGCCGGCATGCCTCTATTTGTTCATGAATAATGTCCTTCAGCTTATGAGTGACATGTTTTGAGTACAACACTTTATTTGAGTGTCTTTATAACCTGCGAATGGCAGTGGCAGAGGACGTAATCCCTCTCCTAAGGTGCCATCAACATTCATGATCGGCCATATCAAATAACATACTTTTTATGACACAGTGGATTTCATCAAGGGAGTGATAGGGGCAGTGAGTGTGCAAAGGATTTAATCAAGGCAGTGTTTTATAGTCTACCATAGACAGCCTATATACACACTGAAGACCAGAGAGAAGGGGCCTTCTTGAGTTCCTCTCTCCGTCAAAGTGGGCGACCTTGACCCAGCATCCCCTTTCCCCCACACACACGCATGCACCTTCATTTATTTATTCATTCCCTCACTTTTATCTAAAAGAAAAAAACTTTCAAGTAGAATCCTAACATGGGAGGATATGGAGGATGGTGATGAAAGTGATATTCCCTCCATCACTTTTTGTAATTAATCAAGGTGAATCCACCCAGGATTGTTTCATCTTAAATAGCGATGATGATACTGAATCTCGAACGCTAGCGTAATAATTAACGGTCGGGTTCCAACAGAGGTCTCTTATTCCCTCAACAATAGAGGTGAGAGAGAAAGAGAGAGAGAGGTTACCACCACGGCGCTGCTAATGAAATAACCAGTTTCCTAGCCCCTCAATTATGCACGTTATTCACCGGCAGTCATACGTCTCTGTCAATGCCATTTCTCCGAGTTCTCGGGGTGTGTGTGCAAGTGGGATTTGTGTGTGTTAAATAATGCAGAGCCGAAAGGTCACGGGAGAAGCGGGGAGGGGTCGATGCTCGCATTTTGCAGGGCTCACCGGGGCCCACGCCGGCAACCGCTAATTTTCAGGTCAATTCCAATAATGAAATGCATACGGTAAATGTCAAACACAGGCAGTCGAAGAGTAATCCGCCTCTGCTGGGAAATAATGGATGGCTTTCCTTAAGAACCCGACTAACTCCGTCTTTGGAGAGAAAACGGACTACCAACAGCAATGAAATGCAGTGCATGGGTGTCCAACATACACTTTGTTTGCAGCCCTATCTGATTTGAATAAATCATCACTGAACATGTCATATTTATCCAGTACAGGGAGCATAAATCCTAATGCTATTTGCAAATGTGTAAATGAGGCTGTAGCAAACTACTTGCCCCTCCCTTATACATGCAGCACACATTTTATAAAACCTACAAATCCCTAACAATTCCTAGAAATAAGACTAACAAAAGTAGACTAACAAAACATGCCCCCTATTAGTATAGGTAACAGTATAAAAGCATCACAGCAACAAAACATCAAGATAGAGGAGACTCATCATAATGTTTGTAGAACAGCATCCAAAACCCTCACATACTACACCAGCTCTTAAACCCCTATAGTCGATGTCCGTTCTTAATTTAGAAAATCCCATAAAAATCTGTCAGTTTAAGCTAGAGATATCTTTTTTTGTTGTTGCATTGGATGCGTCTCACTCCACCGCATCCGCCGATGTCGCACTTCCGCATCTGCAGTGAAAGGTGACAGAGCTAGAGCGGTGTTTGTCAGACCATGAGATATCTCGAAAATCGATCTTTTCACAAAATCGTCTGTAGCATTTTTTTAAACCATTATTTAACTAGGCAAGTCAGTTAAGAACAAATTCTTATTTACAATGACGGCCTACACCGGCCAAACCCGGACGACGCTGGGCACCGCCCTATGGGACTCCCAATCACAACTGGTTGTGATACAGCCTGGAATCGAACCAGGGGGTCTGTAGTGACGCCTCAAGCGCTCAAGCACTGAGATGCAGTGCCTTAGAACGCTGAGCCACTCAGGAGCCACTCGGGTTGACCCCTCTATGGTAAAATGAGACTCTCACGAACACGATGGTGTTCTCCGTTTTGCTCTACGACCCCCACAAGCGTCTTGGAACTTGTCTGAAGTCGGTACAGCCGATCTGGCAACCTCTGTCTATAGCGTCCGAACAGTTTGGGCTACATAATAATATGACCCCTCTGTTGTTTTGCTCTAGGATGCCCACAGGCCTCACAAGACTCGTCTGAATGTCCCCCAGTACCAGACAGACACTTCAGAACACACTTATTTTAGATTTTTGCGGGGGACTATCTGTTGTTCCATGTAGTGAATATGTTGTTCACTGCGTTTGTATGGGCAAATAGCAGTAAGGCCAAATACAATTGTATATATTTTTTTGATACTTCAATAGCTAAATTATCCTTGGTATGACCTTCTTAAAACAATTACACTGTAACGGGTTAAAACACAGAATATGCATGGCACACCTCTCTGTTTCATTGCCATAAATGACTGAAGTGATTGTGAGGATGATAACAACAACAGCAGGCCTCCTCTTAGTGGAGGAGAACACACAAAATGACAGGTGAGGGGGACTCAAGGTGAGGTGAGTCACAGACTACATTATCTGCGGTGGTTCGCCACCAAACGTCAGCGCCAAAGACAGATCCTCCTTTAATCTCCGGCCTTCTTCATCACGACACCCAATGTGTGTGTGTATGTGTGTGTGTCTTTGTCTGTGTGTGTGGGAGCATCTTGAGGAGTGCTGGCTGGTTGGGGGAGGGGGGGGGGGGGGGTTGAAGAGGGAAGATGTGTAGAAACGACTAACAGCCTTTTGTGTAATTAATTAGGACAGTGTTGATTTCCACAGATAATTTAGCATGGTTGCGAGCGCTTGACTTCTGATCTCAATTTACCTGCTCTCTGTCTCTATTTAGATCTTGGATATGTGGGAGGAGTGTTTTAACCTTGGAGAACAAACACACACATCACACAGATACAGAAAAACACACAAAAGCTTATCCCCCTCCCCAACAACCCTAAACCACCCACGCATACACATAAACACTTATTCCCCCACCTCTCTCTCTCTCTCTCTCTCTCTCTCTCTCTCTCTCTCTCTCTCTCTCTCTCTCTCTCTCTCTCTCTCTCTCTCTCTCTCTCTCTCTCTCTCTCTCTCTCTCTCTCTCTCTCTCTCTCTCTCTCTCTCTCTCTCTCTCTCTCTCTCTCTCTCTCTCTCTCTCTCTCTCTCTCTCACACAAACAAACACACAAAAACACCTAGGGCACTGGAATAAATGCATCTTTAATGATAGCAGATAAGGACTCCCAACTACCCCTGCAGTCATAGCTCAGTGATTTGGCTAGCAGGGAAGGGGATTGCAGAGATGGAAAACAAGTGAGTGGAAACTTACAAAGCTCTAGGAGTCAGCCTGAGAAAACACATCCAGTCAGTCGGACATGGTGGAAAAGCAACAACTACATCACAAACCTTTTGATGCAAAATGTCTTCACTGTCTGAGTTAGTCTGTTCTTAGAGATTTCTAAGTTTCTCTTGGAGATAAAAGTGAGATATCATTTGAGGAATCTACTGTGCAGACAAAGTGATGGGATGCATCCAAAATGGCACCCCTTTCCCTATATATTGCACTACTTTTAAGTGCACTATATAAGGAATATGGTGACATTTGGGAAGCACTCACAGTCAGAGCTCATTTGAAAGCCTGGACATAGGAATTCTGTGATGATAAGGAATGATGTTGCTGTACATTTTAATTACAAAGAGGTGTAACATATTATGGTGCATTGTTGTTGAACCTACAGTATCATGTTACATGTTACCAACCGTTGTAAGACCTACAGTACAGTATAGTGTTGAGGTGTTGAAGAAGCCCTGATTGGCATGCAAGCGCTACACTTCCTCTTTTCATTTACTACTATTCAAACATCAATGGCACAAGGACATATTGCTAGTAAGAGCTAAACAAATGGCATAGCGGTCCCAAAGGCCTGTCTGCTGACATTTCCTATGTCCATTATGCATGTGGATGTGCAGCAGGGAATGCAGGTGTGACTACGTGATAGGACTATACTCTACGATGCCCTACTTGTGGATTGTATTTGTGTGTCTAAGAAAAACATGAATGCTCAGATGGCTGTCTGGAATAGCCAGTGTGGTATTCAGTTTTCATAAAAGTAAAACAAAGGAATGTATACATCAATGTTGTTCAATGTCGGTCCTGGAGGGCCAAAACACTTCTGGTTTTCATCATCTCCTTCTAAACAGGGACTAATTCAGACCTGGGACACCAGGTGAGTGCAATTAACTACCAGGTAGAAACAACAACCAGAAGTGTTTCGGCCCTCCAGGACCGGAATTGAACAGCCCTGATTTACATGATATACAAAATAGACTACACAGTCATGCATAGATGGTTCAACAGGTTAATGACAAACAGCTGAATGTATTTGAATGTTCTTAAGTTCCAATCACCCTACCTAACAAATGAGTACACTGGGTATTGGAGTTGGGCAATTATCTAGTGATAGTACCCCTGAAATGCAAATGTATCATTCCCCTTACTTGAACCATTTACTGCAGTGGGTTAAATCAGGGTCACACATAGTGTTTCTTGGTAGTCTTAAACAAGTCTACTTTGAAACAAAAGTATACACCTCACACACATGGTTATGGTCTTTAAAAAAAGAAGACACCTGTACCATGTCAGATATAGAGTTAAAATATATAACATTTTGAGTTTGCATCCCAATATTACACTTTATATACATCACAGAAGACTGAAATGTAACAAAACCATTTGACATAGAAACACCGGATTTTCTGCGGCTTTAAGAAAAATAGCAAAACGTTTATTAATTATGAAATTATGAAAAATATGAATAACATTCCACCCATGAGGCCACTAGGTAATTTGACTGCAGGAAAGGGCTACATGGCATCACTAATTTATCAGGGACCATGCACAGCTAGGTGTTGTGCCATAGTTGGCTCCATAGCTCATTTCCATCGGCGGTCCATCCAAGTGTATTTAAAAACAGGTCTGCATTTAGAGCAGCTCAAGCCACTAAGCCCACCTGTCTTTGTGGCTGTGTCTTAGGGTGACTCGTTCCTGGTAATTAAACAGAACACACGCACAGTATGGCACGAGACCACCCACCGTCATGAATAACGCATGAGAGTAGGTATGTTTTGGGGCTTTTAGTAATGAGCTCAAAGCTAGCCGCAGGGAGCCAAACAAACCGGCCCGCTTGCCTCCGAAGTGGACAACAACCTTGGCACAGGCGTCAGAGGATTCAAAACATTTTTGCTCTGCCGTGCAGAGCCCCCCGCACCCTGCCATTCCACACGCCACACAGATGATAAACAATGAATTCATATGTAAAATAAAGACAGAGAGGGGCAGCCCAAATGGTCCTATACATTTGGATTTTTTAACTAGAATGATTCCAAAACACTGCATGAAACTCATTAATCAGTAAGCAGCTAATGTTCCCTTTGGTGGCTACTGGAATGCAACTCAAATCCTAGCCAAAGGGTAAAATATGCCTTTAATGATTGAAATGTTTCTCCCCATGGATGTAAGATTTACTCCTGTTAACTCTAGAGATTAGGTTTGCAGGGCCTTCAAATTTCCAAAGCACGTACGCATGCACGTATTTACACATGCTTGCATATGTACGCACACACACACATGCACGCCCACACACTTACTATCAGCAATCTATTACAAATTACTAGAAATCAGCCAGGACATGTCCTAGAAGACATTACAGGAAAATAAAATAAACTGCCCTTAAAAAAACAAAAATATAACAACCTTCACTGGGAATAACAAAAGTTTCCTAGAAAGGCACAAAAACAAACAACTCAGAAGACACACTGGAGACCATTTACATCATCACCTTCTGAACACCGACTCTTTACCAAACCCTGCAATTATAAATCATGCTTTCAAATCATATACCATGTTAAGGGGAAGGAAAAAAAGATGGATCATCACAAAAATACACAAAAAAATCTGTCAAGGGTATTATGGAAGCGTCTTAAAAGGAAGCCCATAGATCAAAGCAGTAGACAGCCATTTGTTCCAGCAGAATAATAGCTGTGATATGTGTCGGCCCTGCTGACCTGCTTGAACAATAAAGCAGCTTTGGAGCTGCCTAAGAGCAATGACCTTGTGCTGCTGAAACCTGCCCAAAAAGAAGAAAGAGATGGATGAAGGGAGACACATGGGCAGGGAGAAACAATTACAATCTATATAAAGTCTGATCCACACTTGGGAGGGAGAAGATTGTTGTCTGGTTCCTTTTGAAAAATAAATAAGAAAAAGGAAAAACCTTTTATATACGGGATGAAGAGTGCAGAAGTGCCAATGTCACTGCCATTGTGAAAGTGCTACTCTTGTTGCTGCTGCAACTACTACCATCACTACACAGCAAATTGGTCAGTGTTACCTAGTGTTGATTTTTAAGTGTAACATCTCTAGTGTTGTTTCAGGTGTTAATTTAACTCTGTAAGTGTTAAATTAACACTCATTGGTGTAAAAGAACCCGAGTGTTGGTGTCAATAATAACCAGTGTTAAACCAAAACCACGCCCATCATTATCATATTTCCCAGCATGCTCTATTGCAGGTAGATTTTTAGAATTGTTTGTTTCAATATCTATGTTTTTGCAAATACATTGATTCATTAATTAAATATAAATAACATACATGTTTCTAAACTAATCCAATCTGTTACTTGGACTTACTGCACCGTTGCTGAAATAGTTGTTCCAGTGTAGATGCTTTATTAGTCTCATATCCTATTCTTCCCAACCCTGCTAGTCATTCTGAATGCAGGTTGCGGGTGAATAAAAATTCAAAATGTTGGATATCCCCACTCTTGCTGAATTCCAATAGGACTTATACATCACTTTGCAAGCCAGCATATTGTGACTTGCAGGCCTGATGTTGCCTGTAAACCATGAGTTTCAGGCCACCGTATTAGGGTAAAACTAGGCCCTCAAAATAATGTTAAATAATAACATTTTAATGATAACATATTCACTTAGACTCTTACTTAGTGAAGGGCACAGGACAGAAAATGGATGAATGCAACAACCATGTCTCTGTCACTAACAAATACAGTTATGGGTGGTACCTCTGGAATATGCAAATAAGACTTTACACTAAGCAGTGCGTTAATTTAACACTAAAAAGTGTGGACCCGTATAGACACTGGACCAGTGTTAAATGTAACACTGTGACTGCTGTTTTTACTACTACTACTACTACTACTAATACTACTAGTAGTAGTTCCAATACCACTACAAATATTGGTAATGACAATCATCATCATCCTTTTCTATCTACGTACAGTAATGATACAATTCTGAAAAGAGAAGGTATTGTTTTGATCATGCATTACTATATGTGTTATACAGATGGACATATCAGTTTCAATCAGTCTAGATGGATATCACTGGGCCAGTCTAGATGGATATCACTGGGCCAGTCTAGATGGATATCACTGGGCCAGTCTAGATGGATATCACTGGGCCAGTCTAGATGGATATCACTGGGCCAGTCTAGATGGATATCTGTCCTGACTTATTATTTGATATCAATACCATTGACATTGACAAAGACAGAGCACAAGGTGTAGCCTATTCTCATCAAAAATGTCCCAGCTCTGCTCGACCTGGCCAATCCCAGCGGCACCTTTTTCTTTCTGAGCTGAAAAGCTGTCTGGTGTGAGAGAAAAATGGTGAGGAACAATCAGACAGAGCCATTGAGCTGCCTCGTGAGAGGTAACAAAAGGCACCCACGAGCCGTGTACTTTTGTGCCACCCAGATAAAGGTCTCTGGGAAACAGGAGAGCGGCCTGGAATTCATGGTGTGACATGGAGGGAGAGAGAGGTAGGTAAGGTGTGAAAGGAGCCATTCGAGGTTGAATGGGTGATAAGGGGATCTGCGGAGAAAATGAAAGAAAGCTCAGCTCCAACAAGCCATTGGCCACAATAGGAAGTGGTGAAATAGTTGGCCTATGCAGGGGAGGATCTTTTTTATATATATCTTGCAGAATCCAATGGGCATAAGAGGTGATGGTGTTTGCTCTCCACATTCATGTGTGGTCCTCTGTAGCTCAGCTGGTAGAGCACGGCGCTTGTAACGCCAAGGTAGTGGGTTCGATCCCCGGGACCACCCATACGTAAAAATGTATGCACGCATGACTGTAAGTCGCTTTGGATAAAAGCATCTGCTAAATGGCATATTATTATGGAGCTGTGAAAGAAGGAAAGGCTCAAATGAAGTTGAAATTATAGTATACAGTACAGTATGTATCAGCTATACTTTTTCCAAATTTGCTGTCTGTCTGTCTATAGTTGTTGATAAGGCATGGCAAGTGGCTTGGAATATACTGTGTACCCCAACAGGCTAAGTGGACCATGGCACTGGCTCCAGTTGGGACATAAAGTCAATGATGGCTCTACTGCCAACATGAAATGAGATGAAGGATATCAACGTTACTCATGAAAAATACAATCAGACTGCCATTGATGGCTTTCCTCCCCAACATTTACCGCCAGTATCAAGCAATATCAAGCCAATATCAAGTCAATATCAATGGAGACCGGGTTTTAAGTTCACACAAAATTTGGCATAAAAGCCTATGAAACTGGCACAGAATTCTAGAGTACATTCAGTCCCAATGACATCAGCTATGCTTCTTAAATGATTAATTGAGCACAGGAATAGGGCTAAAAAGAAACGAAACTCATCAAAGAGAAGAGTGGTTGCAGAGATATGAGGTATAGTCTGAGATTCAACCAAAAGCCTTGAGCATGTTCTCATGGTCTACCACCGCAACCATCGTTGTGTATTAGTGCTGAGTTCTTATCGCAGAAGTTATGGTTTGTTTGTTTGTTTTGCCCCCCCCCGTGACGGAATTCATGGTGTCATTTCAAATAGCCCTTAGGCCTTCAAAGTGTTTACATCTCCAAATTATTCTGATTCATTATCTTCATGTTGCCCGTGTTCATCTGATCTCACTGACAGGCTTTTATCAGCACATTCCTCTTTCAGACTATCAACAGGGTCGTCACCACGCCAACCGCAGACGTTATCATCCTTATCGTCATGGCAACTGACGTTTGTCACACCAGTGGGGGTGGCGGGAGACAGGGGACGTCCATGTTTCTCGGAATGCGTGTTGATGAGTGATGTTGTCTGACAGCTGATGTTGGGTGATGTTGTGCGAAGCGTACGGAAATGGGCATGACAGAGGTCGGTGAAACCATTATCGAATGGAAGGGGGAGGGATGTGGGACGGTGTCCTCGTTATGGGGAGGGTGGGGCCGCTGCCTTCTTGTTGTGACAGAACGTTATCATGTTAGCTTTGCATTCATTACATGAGGCGTTTGTCTGGGACAGCCTCCATAAATGTCACGGGTGTCAGGGTAGGAAAACATGTGACTTATTGTAATGAAGGCGGAAATGAAGGGTATCTTGTTGTTTTGCCCCAAGATTCTCTCTGGCTCTCTCTTTGTCCTCAGCTTACTCTGACATCTTTGACCGGCCCATCTGTGGCTCCAAGATTACTTCAGGAACAGAGGACACGTCTCCACAGAGTGAGTCCTTCAGCTTAAGGAGAAGACGCACAAACATACGAGCGCACACACACGAACGCATGCACGAACGAACACACACACGTAAGCCTTGCTGAGTTAAATAACTGTTGAATTTGAAAAATGAGAGATAGGCCTACGCCATGTAAAATGTGCCATAATTTATCTGCCATTGTACTTGACATACAGTAGCTATGACATATGACATGTCTATGGTATCACAACATGAATAATGATCCTCATAATGCTATTATAGACACAGCATGACAACTGTCTCTTGAATGCCTGAATTGATCAAAGCCAGTTGTTGAACTAAGCCATGTTGTGTCGTTACATACAATTGCATTGTAATGTCAGGTATGTCATGCTGCGGTTGATTAATGGCGGTTGAATGAGAGATACACTGCCTTCAGAAAATATTCACACCTTTTGACTTTTTCCACATTATGTTGTGTCACAAAGTGGGATGAAAATGGATTTAATTGTCAATTTTTGTCAACGATTTACACAAAATACTCTGTAATGCCAAAGTGGAAGAAAAATTCTAACATTTGTAAAAAAAAAAACACTAATATATCAGGATTAGATAAGTATTCAACCCCCTGAGTCATTACATGTTAGAATCACCTTTGGCAGCAATTACAGCTGTGAGTCGTTCTGGGTAAGTCTCTAAGCGCTTTCCACACCTGGGTTGTGCAACATTTGCACATTATTATTTAAAAAATTCTTCAAGCTCTGTCAAATTGGTTGTGGATCATTGCTAGACAACCATTTTCAGGTCTTGCCATAGATTTTCAAGCAGATTTACACTGAACAAAATATAAACGCAACAATTTCAAAGATTTTACTGAGTTACTGTTCATATAAGAACATCGGTCAATTGAAATAAATTCATTAGGCACTAATCTATGGTTTTCACATGACTGGGAATAAATATATGCATCTGTTGGACACAGATAACTTTTTTTTTTAAAGGTAGGGACGTTTGCCTCATGCAACGTGACACATCTCCTTCTTGATCAGGCTGTTGATTGTGGCCTGTGGAATGTTGTGCGAAGTTGCTGGATATTGGCGGGAATTGGAACATGCTGTCGTACACGTCGATCCAGAGCATCCCAAACATGCTCAATGGGTGACATGTCTGGTGAGTTTGCAGGCCATGGAAGAAATGGGACATTTTCAGCTTCCAGGAATTGTGTACAGATCCTTGTGACATGGGGCTGTGCATTATCATGCTGAAACATGAGGTGATGGCGGTGGAGGAATGGCACGACAATGGGCCTCAGGATCTCGTCACGGTATCTCTGTGTATTCAAATTGCCATTGATAAAATGCAATTATGTTCATTGTCCGTAGCTTATGCCTGCCCATACCATATCCCCACCGCCAGTATGGGGCACTCTGGTCACAATGTTGATATCAGCAAACCACTCGCCCACACGATGCCATACACGCTGTCTGCCATCTGCCCAATACAGTTAAAACCGAATTCATCCGTGAAGAGCACACTTCTCCAGCGTGCCAGTGGCCATCGAAGGTGAGCATTTGCCCACTAATTCTCTAAAACAACATTGGAGGCAGCTTAAGGTAGAGAAATGAACATTCAATTCTCTGGCAACAGCTCTGGTGGACATTCCTGAAGTCAGCATGCCAATTGCACGCTCCCTCAAAACTTGAGACATCTGTGGCATTGTGTTTTGTGAGAAAAATTCACATTTTAGAGTGGCCTTTTATTGTCCCCAGCACAAGGTGCACCTGTGTAATGATCATGCTGTTAAATCAGCTTCTTGATATGCCACATCTGTCAGGTGGATGGATTATCTTGGCAAAGGAGAAATGCTCACTAACAGGGATGTAAACAACATTTGAGAGGAATAAGCTTTTTGTGCATATGGAAAACGCACATGTTGCGTTTATATTTTTGATCAGTGTATTTCAGAACAGTTTAACGCTGTTTTGAGACAAGCGTGGGGACTCGTCTTGATAAATCAATCAATGTCATATTTTTATTTTCACTGAATCTCTGTTTGGATATTGGTTAGGCCAGAATTAGGCTGTGGAAATGTTAGCTAAATTGAGCTGAGTTAAATCAAATCAAATCAAATTTTATTGGTCACATGCGCCGAATACAACAGGTGCAGACATTACAGTGAAATGCTTACTTACAGCCCTTAACCAACAGTGCATTTATTTTAAACAAAAAAAGTAAAAATAAAACAACAACAAAAAAAGTGTTGAGAAAAAAAAAGAGCAGAAGTAAAATAAAGTGACAGTAGGGAGGCTATATATACAGGGGGGTACCATTGCAGAGTCAATGTGCGGGGGCACCGGCTAGTTGAGGTAGTTGAGGTAATATGTACATGTGGGTAGAGTTAAAGTGACTATGCATAAATACTTAACAAAGTAGCAGCAGCGTAAAAAGGATGGGGTGGGGGGGCAGTGCAAATAGTCTGGGTAGCCATGATTAGCTGTTCAGGAGTCTTATGGCTTGGGGGTAGAAGCTGTTGAGAAGTCTTTTGGACCTAGACTTGGCACTCCGGTACCGCTTGACGTGCGGTAGCAGAGAGAACAGTCTATGACTAGGGTGGCTGGAGTCTTTGACAATTTTGAGGGCCTTCCTCTGACACCGCCTGGTATAGAGGTCCTGGATGGCAGGAAGCTTTGCCCCAGTGATGTACTGGGCCGTACGCACTACCCTCTGTATTGCCTTGCGGTCGGAGGCCAAGCAGTTGCCATACCAGGCGGTGATGCAACCAGTCAGGATGCTCTCGATGGTGCAGCTGTAGAATTTTTTGAGGATCTGAGGACCCATGCCAAATCTTTTTAGTCTCCTGAGGGGGAATAGGCTTTGTCGTGCCCTCTTCACGACTGTCTTGGTGTGTTTGGACCATGATAGTTTGTTGGTGATGTGGACACCAAGGAACTTGAAGCTCTCAACCTGTTCCACTACAGCCCCGTCGATGAGAATGGGGGCGTGCTCAGTCCTCTTTTTTTTCCTGTAGTCCACAATCATCTCCTTTGTCTTGGTCACGTTGAGGGAGAGGTTGTTGTCCTGGCACCACACGGCCAGATCTCTGACCTCCTCCCTATAGGCTGTCTCATCGTTGTCGGTGATCAGGCCTACCACTGTTGTGTCGTTGGCAAACTTAATGATGGTGTTGGAGTCGTGCCTGGCCATGCAGTCATGGGTGAACAGAGAGTACAGGAGGGGACTGAGCACGCACCCCTGAGGGGCCCCCGTGTTGAGGGGCCCCCGTGTTGAGTGCTGCTCTTGATCATCTTGTCTAGTTGGCTCATTTATTATCACTGATCAGAACATTTTGTCAGCATGTTATGTAGCTTAACAAGTGGATTATTTTGCTCTTCACGCCCAGTCGTTTAGTAGCCTAGGCCTACTCCCAACCAAAAGCATGTGACTTGTCTTAATCAATCAATGTGATTTTGTTTCACTGAATCTCCGTCTGTATATTTGGTTAATTCTCTGGCTGGGCAAATTCGTGGAGGTGGTATAGCTTATCTATTTGTTTGGTCATCTATCACTAATCAGAATCTATCATCACTATCACTCACGCCTCATTTTCTCTCATCACTGTCAAACGCTCCCAAAAACACTTCAGCGAGCAGGCCTTCCTAATTGACCTGGCCCAGGTATCCTGGATGGATATAGATCTCATTCCGTCAGTAGAAGATGCCTGGTTGTTCTTTAAAAGTAATTTCCTCTCAATCTTAAATAAACATGCCCCATTCAAAAAATACAGAACTAAGAACAGATATAGCCCCTGGTTCTCCTCAGACTTGACTGCCCTTGACCAGCACAAAAACATCCTGTGGCGTACTGCATTAGCATCAAATAGCCCCCGCGATATGCAACTTTTCAGGGAAGTTAGGAACCAATATACACAAGCAGTTAGGAAAGCAAAGGCTAACTTTTTCAAACAGAAATTTGCATCCTGTAGCACTAACTCCAAAAAGTTTTGGGACACTGTAAAGTCCATGGAGAATAAGAGCACTTCCTCCCAGCTGCCTACTGCACTGAGGCTAGGAAACACTATCACCACCGATAAATCTACAATAATCGAGAATTTCAACAAGCATTTTGCTACGGCTGGCCATGCTTTCCACCTGGCTACCTGTCACGGTTTCGGCCGAGGCTGCCTCTCTTCCTTGCTCGGGCAGGCTTCGGCGGTCGTCGTCCCCGGAGTACTAGCTGCCACCGTTGTATGTTTCGTTGTTCGTTTGGTTTTGTCTTTATGTTGTACACCTGTTATCGTTTAGCGTTCATTAGTGTGTCCTATAAGTTCTCGTTTTGTTAGTCATGTGGCATGTGTGATTGCGCTTACTGTCTACTAGACTGTGTTTCGTTCCTCCTCTGTTTTGAAGAGGTTTTCGCACTTGTTGTGCGCGTTGTTTATTTTTCTTGTGTGGTTTATGCCTGTGTGCGTAATCGCTGGCCTTGCGGCTCTTTTGGATCATTTGGAGTGTTGGATCACTAAAGTCTGTTGGACTGAGCTTCTGCGTCCTGCGCTTGATTTCCTGCACCACATCTACACACAGCACTATCTGACAGAATCACACAATCCATATGGAATCAGCAGGAGCCGCAGCCGCACCTGAGTCACTGGAGGAGCGCGTCCGCGAGCAGAACGACCAGATCCTTCGGATCGGGACCGCCCTTCAGGACGTGATAAACACCCTGCAACGATGGGAGAACAGAGGGGCACCCGCAGCTCCTACTACCTTGCCCTCACCATCGGCCAGTCCGCCCATTCAAGCTCCGGAACCCGGTGGGATTCGGCTCTCGCTCCCGAGGGCGTATGAGGGCAACATTGCCGGGTGTCAGGGGTTCGTCCTGCAGGTGGAACTATACCTGGCCACCGTACACCCGGCGCCCTCGGGGCACGAGACCGTCTCCGCCCTCATCTCCTGTCTCAACGGCAAAGCGTTGGAATGGGCCAACGCCGAGTGGAGGAGGATAGACGCCTCCACGATCACATACTCGGAGCATCTATTCTACCTCCGGCAGGGGAGGAGGAGCGCCCAGGAGTTCGCGTTGGAATTCCGAACTCTAGCGGCGGATGCAGGGTGGAATGAGCGGGCCCTCATAGATCACTACCGTTGTAGTCTACGGGAGGACGTCCGTCGTGAGCTGGCCTGCAGGGATACCAGCCTCACGTTCGACCATTTGGTGGACATGTCCATCCGGCTGGACACCCTGCTGGCCACCCGCGGACGTCCCGAGTGGGGTTCGTCCATTCCATCCTCCAGCACCTCCGAGCCAAGCCCGATGGAGCTCGGGGGTGCTGGCGCTAGAGAGAGGAGGGGTCGGAGCACGAGGGGGGCCATCCCCTGCACCAACTGTGGCCGTGGAGGACACACCGCGGCCAGGTGCTGGGGAGGGTCTCCTAGGGGAGAAGACGGCAGGCCCCACACTGGGGAGTCCTTCCAGGTGAGTAGGCGTCCCACTTACCCAGAGCTCTCTGTTGTGCACTTCAGTATACCTGGGCGTTTTCCACAGGTTGCACCTCATTCCCAGCATAAGGCGCTAGTAGATTCAGGCGCGGCTGGGAATTTTGTTGATCGTAAATTTTTTGTAGAATTAGGGATTCCCCTTCTTCCGGTTGACGTCCCATTCCCCGTGCATGCCCTAGATAGCCGTCCGTTGGGATCGGGGTTAATCAGGGAGGTCACAGCGCCACTTAGGATGTGTACGCAGGGGGGTCATGAGGAGACGATCCAGCTATATCTGATCGACTCTCCTGCGTATCCGGTGGTGCTGGGAATTCCCTGGTTGATTACCCATAATCCTTCCATTTCGTGGCAAGAGAGGGCTCTTATAGAGTGGTCTGCCCAGTGTGTGGGGCGATGTCTAGGTGTTTCCGTGGGGGCGACCTCGGTGGAGAGTCCAAACCAGGTGCCCGTACTGCACATGAGTATGAGGATTTGGCGATCGTGTTCAGTAAATCGAGGGCGATGCAGTTGCCTCCTCATAGGCAGGGAGATTGTGCGATAGACCTCCAGGCAGGAGCAGCACTCCCACGGAGCCATGTGTATCCTTTGTCTCAAGAGGAGAAGAGAGCTATGGAGATTTACATAGACGAATCTCTGAGACAAGGATACATACGGCCATCCACTTCCCCTGCGTCCTCGAGCTTCTTTTTTGTGAAGAAAAAAGATGGAGGATTACGCCCGTGCATTGATTACCGTAGTCTCAATCAGATCACGGTGAAATACAGTTATCCACTCCCTCTGATTGCGACTATGACGGAATCATTGCACGGGGCGCGTTTCTTCACAAAACTAGATCTCAGGAGCGCATACAACTTGGTGCGCATTAGAGGGGGCGATGAATGGAAGACAGCGTTTAGTACCACCTCAGGTCACTACGAGTATCTCGTCATGCCATACGGGTTGATGAACGCTCCTTCAGTCTTCCAATCCTTCGTGGATGAGATCTTCAGGGACATGCAGGGGCAGGGGGTGGTCGTGTACATTGATGACATTCTTGTGTACTCTTCTACCCGAGCTGAGCATGTAGCCCTGGTGAGCCGAGTGTTGAGGAGGCTGTTGGAGCACGACCTGTATGTCAAGGCAGAGAAATGTCTGTTTTTCCAGGAGTCAATCTCCTTTTTGGGTTATCAGTTGTCTGCGTCAGGGGTGAGGATGGAGGTTGACCGGGTGTCAGCCGTGCGTAATTGGCAAACTCCAACCACTGTAAAAGAGGTGCAGCAGTTTTTGGGGTTTGCAAATTACTACCGGAGGTTTATCCGGGGTTTTGGACAGGTGGCAGCTCCCATAACGTCTCTGTTGAAGGGGGTCCGGTGCGTTTGCAGTGGTCAGCAGAGGCGGACAGGGCTTTTGGGAAACTGAAGGACCTGTTTACTTCGGCTCCGGTGCTGGCGCATCCGGATCCCGCTTTACCATTTCAGGTAAAGGTTGACGCGTCCGAGGCCGGTATAGGGGCCATACTTTCGCAACGGTCCGGCACGCCACCTAAACTCCGCCCCTGTGCGTTTTACTCCAAAAAGCTCAGCCCGGCGGAGCGAAATTATGACGTAGGGGACAGGGAGCTGTTAGCCGTAGTACAGGCCCTAAAGGTGTGGAGGCATTGGCTTGAGGGGGCTCAACACCCTTTTCTCATTTTGACTGACCACCGTAACCTGGAGTACATCCGGGCGGCTAGGAGACTGAACCCTCGCCAGGCGCGGTGGAACATGTTTTTAGCCCGGTTCGTATTTAAGATCACGTACATCCCTGGGTCCCAGAACGGTAAGGCAGACGCACTGTCTCGGCGGTATGACATGGAGGAGAGGTCCGTTGAGCCCACCCCCATCCTGCCGGAGTCTTGTCTGGTTGCACCGGTAGTGTGGGAGGTCGATGCTGAAATCGAGCGGGCGTTGCGTACCAACCCTAGTCCTCCACAGTGCCCGGAGGGTCGGACGTACGTTCCGCTCGAGGTTCGGGATCGATTAATTTATTGGGCTCACACGTCACCCTCCTCTGGACATCCTGGTATTGGCCGGACAGTGCACTGCCTTAGCGCTAAGTACTGGTGGCCAACGTTAGCCAGGGATGTGAGGGTTTATGTCTCCTCCTGCTCGGTGTGCGCCCAGTGTAAGGCGCCTAGACATCTGCCTAGGGGTAAGTTACAACCCCTGCCCATTCCACAATGACCATGGTCTCACCTCTCGGTGGACTTTGTCACAGACCTTCCCCCCTCGCAGGGGAATACTACTATACTGGTCGTTGTGGATCGGTTCTCTAAGGCCTGTCGTCTGCTCCCAATGCCGGGTCTTCCCACTGCCCTACAGACCGCCAAAGCTCTATTCACCCACGTTTTTCGGCACTACGGGTACCCAAGGATATTGTGTCTGATCGAGGTCCCCAGTTCACCTCCAGAGTCTGGAGGGCGTTTATGGAGCGTTTGGGGTCTCGGTGAGCCTGACCTCGGGTTACCATCCGGAGAGTAATGGGCAGGTGGAACGTGTTAACCAGGATGTGGGTAGGTTTCTTAGATCTTATTGCCAGGGCCGGCCGGAGGAGTGGGCGAGGTATGTGCCCTGGGCAGAAAAGGCCCAGAACTCTCTCCGCCACTCCTCAACCAACCTAACCCCTTTCCAATGTGTGTTGGGTTCCCAGCCGGTTCTGGCACCATGGCAGCAGAGCCAGATCGAGGCTCCTGCGGTGGATGAGTGGGTGCGGCGCTCGGAGGAGACGTGGAACGCTGCTCACGTCCACCTGCAGCGGGCCATCCGTCGTCAGAAAGCGAGCGCCGATCTCCACCGCAGTGAGGGGCCGGTGTACGCACCTGGTGATCGAGTCTGGCTCTCTATCAGAAACCTGCCCCTCCGCCTGCCCTGCCGGAAACTGGGTCGGCGGTTTGTGGGGCCGTTTAAAGTCCTGAGAAGGTTGAACGAGGTGTGTTACAGGTTACAACTGCCTAGTGATTATCGTATTAACCCCATCGTTCCATGTGTCTCTTCTCAGGCCGGTGGTAGCTGGTCCACTCCAGGACGATGAGATCAGAGAGACTCCTCCGCCCCCATTGGACATCGAGGGGGCTCCGGCGTACACCGTTCGGTCCATCTTGGACTCGAGACGTCGGATGGGGGGGTCTCCAATATCTCGTGGAATGGGAGGGGTACGGCCCGGAGGAACGGTGCTGGGTGCCGAGAAGGGACATTTTGGACCCGTCTCTCCTGACAGAGTTTCATCATAGTCACCCGACGCTCCCTGCTCCGCGTCCTCCTGGTCATCCCCGAGGCCGGGGTCAGCGCACGGCTGGAGCCGCGCGTCAAGGGGGGAACACTGTCATGTGTCCTTCCTTGCTCGGGCAGGCTTCGGCGGTCGTCGTCCCCAGAGTACACTACCACTACCCCGGCCACCAGCTCTGCACCCTCCACTGCAACTTGCCCATGCCCCCCCCCCCCGCTTCTCCTTCACACAAATCCAGACAGCTGATGTTCTGAAAGTGCTGCAAAATCTGGACCCCTACAAATCATCTGGGCTAGACAATCTGGACCCTTTCTTTCTAAAACTAGCCGCCGAAATTGTCGCAACCCCTATTACTAGCCTGTTCAACCTCTCTTTCGTAACGTCTGAGATCCACAGAGATTGGAAAGCTGCCGCGGTCATCCCCCTCTTCAAAGGGGGTGACACTCTAGATCCAAACTGTTACAGACCCATATCCATCCTGCCCTGCCTTTCAAAAGTTGTTGAAAGCCAAGTTAACAAACAGATCACCGACCATTTCGAATCCCACCGTACCTTCTCCGCTATGCAATCCGGTTTCCGAGCTGGTCATGGGTGCACTTCAGCCACGCTCAAGGTCCTAAATGATATTATAACCGCGATCGATAATAGACAGTACTGTGCAGCCGTTTTCATTGACCTGGCCAAGGCTTTCGACTCTGTCAACCACCGCATTCTTATTGGCAGACTAAATAGCCTTGGTTTCTCAAATGACTGCCTCGCCTGGTTCACCAACTACTTCTCAGATAGAGTTCAATGTGTCAAATCGGAGGGCCTGTTGTCTGGACCTATGGCAGTCTCTATGGGGGTGCCACAGGGTTCAATTCTTGGGCCGACTTTTTTCTCTGTGTATATCAATGATGTCGCTCTTGACACCATTTTGTATACATCTGGCCCTTCATTGGACACTGTGTTAACAAACCTCCAAACGAGCTTCAATGCCATACAACACTCCTTCAGTAGCCTCCAACTGCTCTTAAACACTAGTAAAACTAAATGCATGCTCTTCAACCGAACGCTGCTTGCACCCGCCCACCCGACTAGAATCACTACTCTCGACGGGTCTGACCTAGAGTATGTGGACAACTACAAATACCTAGGTGTCTGGTTAGACTGTAAACTCTCCTTCCAGACTCACATTAAGAATCTCCAATCCAAAGTTAAATCTAGAATCGGTTTCCTATTTCGCAACAAAGCCTCCTTCACTCATGTTGCCAAACATGCCCTCGTAAAACTGACTATCCTACCAATCCTTGACTTCGGCGATGTCATTTACAAAATAGCCTCCAACACTCTACTCAGCAAATTGGATGTAGTCTATCACAGTGCCATCCGTTTTGTCTCCAAAGCCCCATATACTACCCACCACTGTGACCTGTACGCTCTTGTTGGCTGGTCCTCACTACATATTCGTCGCCAAACCCACTGGCTCCAGGCCATCTATAAATCACTGCTAGGCAAATCCCCGCCTTATCTTAGCTCATTGGTCACCATAGCAACACCCACCCGTAGTATGCGCTCCAGCAGGTATATCTCACTGGTCATCCCCAAAGCCAACACCTCCTTTGGCCGCCATTCCTTCCAGTTCTCTGCTGCCAATGACTGGAACAAATTGCAAAAATCTCTGAAGCTGGAGACACTTATCTACCTCACTAACTTTAAGCATCAGTTGTCAGAGCACCTTACCGATCACTGCACCTGTACACAGCCCATCTGAAATTAGCCCGCCCAACTACCTCATCCCTATATTGTTATTTATTTTGCTCATTTGTACCCCAGTATCTCTATTTGCACATCATCTCTTGCACATCTATCATTCCAGTGTTAAAAATAAAATAGTATGTAATAATGTAGCCTAAATCAAGCCTATTATTTTGCTTGATCGCATCTCATCGCTGCAACTCCCCAACGGGCTTGGGAGAGGCGAAGGTTGAGTCATGTGTCCTCCGAAACATGACCCACCATATCGCGCTTCTTAACACCCGCCCGCCAGCTGCACCAATGTGTTGGAGGAAACACTGTTGAACTGACGACCGAAGTCAGCCTGCAGGCGTCCGGCCCACCACAAGGAGTCGTTAGAGTGCAATGAGCCAAACCCAGACGACGCTGGGTCAATTGTGCGCCGCCCTATGGGACTCCCGGTCACGGCCGGTTCTGACACAGCCTGGGATCGAAACCAGGGCTGTAGTGATGCCTCAAGCACTGTGATGCAGTGCCTTAGACCACTGCGCCACTCGGGAGGCCCAAAACTATCACTTTTTTTATATGACAGTGGTTCCACAAGTTGCCGTGACGCAAATTGTGTGGGAAAAATATTATTTGTATTTTATATTTCATTATATTCTTAGCCTACTATAAAATATATATGTGTTGACTGATCTGGGTAGCCTATGTGTGTCTGTTTAATAAACAAATGATTTCATGTGAATGGCGCAGCCATGTAGCCCATAGGCTGCACAGACCAGTAACATAGTTAAACTCAAAATATGCCATTCTATTATTTTCTAAATGCATTTTATTAGTTTAATAATGTTTCTTAGGACCTGCCTAAAACAAATTAATAATGGATTTCTTTGTGATGGTGTATATTCAATGGATTTATTAAAATACACATCCACCTACATTGGCCCACGTCAACGCCCACTATTAAAATTGCCGGCATGTGCAAGGGAGATATAAAAGGCTTATACTGGCCAAAATGTGTTAAAAATGGGACTTTATGAATTGGGTTCTAAAAAACATTGCCAGATTTTTTTTTACAGGCAACATACCGTAAAGGGTCTCAGTGACTGACATAAGAAGAGAAAAACTGCTGATGCACAACCAAATTTCGAAATTGCATCGGCTGTATTCTACTAATCTTACTCTCAATAGTAAATTGAGACCCCGGCTGAGTAAATTTATTTTTTTTTTTTTAATAAATAAATAAAATGATTTATTTTTTTGGGGGGGGGGTCGGGGGCTGTCTTTTTGGTCACTGTCTTATTGGTAAGCAACTCCAGTGTAGATTTGACCTTGTGTTTTATGTTATTGTCCTGCTGAAAGGTGAATTATTCTCCCAGTGTCTGGTGGAAAGCAGACTGAACCAGGTTTTCCTCTATGATTTTGGCTATGCTTAGCTCCATAATATTTCTTTTTTATTCTGAAAAATTAACGATTAACGATTACAAGCATACCCATAACATGATGCAGCCACCAATATGCTTGAAAATATGGATAGTGGTACTCAGTAATGTGTTGTATTGGATTTGCTCCAAACGTAACACTTTGTATTCAAGGCAAAAAGTGAATTTGCAGTATTACTTTAGTGCCTTGTTGCAAACAGGATGCATGTTTTTTGAATATTTTTATTCTGTACAGGCTTCCTTATTTTCACTCTGTCAATTAGGTTAGTATTGTGGAGTAACTAAAATGTTCTTGATCCATCCTCAGTTGTCTCCTATCACAGCCATTACACTCTGTAACTGTTTTAAAGTCTTTTTTTTACCCATCTACCAATATAGCCCTTTGTGAGGCATTGGAAAACCTCCCTGGTCTTTGTGATTGAATCAGTGTTTGAAATTCACTCCGCGACTGAGGGACCTTACAGGTAATTGTATGTGTGGGGTTAAGAGATGAGGTAGTCTTTTAAAAAATCATTTTAAACACTATTATTTTACACAGAGTGAGTCCATGCAACTTATTATGTGACTTGTTAAACAAAGTTTTACTCCTGAACTTATTTAGGCTTGCCATAACAAAGGGGTTGAATATTTATTAGCTTTCCATTTTTTATTAATTTGTAAAAGTTCGAAAAAACATATAATTCCACTTTGACATTATGGGAGTACTGTGTGTAGCCTAGTAACAAAACATCTCAGTTAAATCAATTTTAAGTTCAGGCTGTAACACAACAAAATGTGGAAAAACTCAAAGGGTGTAAATACTTTCTGAAGGCACTGTACTGTAGTTCAAACCAAAATATACACTCTGTACAAATATTGGGAACATGACATAGACTGACCAGGTGAATCCAATTGAAAGCTATGATCCCTTATTGATGTCACTTGTTAAATCCATATTTATCAGTGTAGGTGCGGAGACAGGATAAAGAAGGATTTTTAAGCCTTGAGACAATTGAGACATGGATTGTGTATGTATGCCATTCAGAGGGTGAATGGGAAAGACAAAAGATTGAAGTGCCTTTGAACGGGGTATGGTAGTAGGTGCCAGGCGCACCGGTTTGAGTGTGTCAAGAACTGCAACGTTGCTGGGTTTTTCATGCTCAACTGTTTCTCTGTGGATCAAGAATGGTCCACCATCCAAAGAACATCCAACCAACATGACACAACTGTTGGAAGCATTGGAGTCAACATGGGCCAGTATCCCTGTGGAACGCTTTCAACACCTTGTAGAGTCCATGCCCCAACGAACTGAGGCTGTTCTGAGGGCAAAAGGGGGTGCAAGTTAATATTAGGAAGGTGTTCCTAATGTTTTGTATACTCAGTGTATATGAACACTTGTTCTGTGTAGAATAGTTTTACATGCTTTAGTCCATATTTGAATGATCACCTCATGGTAATCTCATGCATATAATAATACGATTAGAGGTGCAGTGTCATAACACATTGATAACCCTTTCATAACCATGACTTACTCCTACCATGGCATGTTATGGCATTTACTCACAAGCCATAACTCAGTCATGGCGCAGGGAACTATTCAGACCATTTCATCCATCAAGACATGTCATTCTGGTGTCCTTATGACAAGGTTGTGGGAACATTAGAACAGTGGCACACCTCCGGTAAAATGCTGCATTACAGTGGGAAGGTTATTACTCAATGACAGTTGAAGCAAAAGAGTCCTCTTATTATGATGAGTTGGAACACCTTGATATCTAGCACAACATTAGCGTTCCATCTGGAGGGTGGAGTCCTCCGAGGTGTGGTTAGGGCTTCGTCGCCGAGCCTTTCTGGGTGAAAAATAAAGAACAGAGGCACTAAAGATGTGAAGGACATAGAGGAGGCTAGTAGGGAGGGAAGGGAAGAAGGGCGGGAGGGATAGGAAAGCCTTCAATCTGAGGCGGCGGCGGGATTCATCACATAGCTAGGATGTCTTGTTCCAACACTAATTCTGGGCACAAAGCTGTGGGAAATGAACATAGTATATGACAAATTGGGAATCCTAGCGTTTGAGGTATTGTTGGGAAGGTATTTGCATTCCGCGGGCCGCTTCAACACCACCTGGTGTCTGGGGGATGACAGGACGCCAGGAGAGAGAGAGAAAGAGAGCGTCCCATTGGATTGTTCTCCTTTGCTTGAAGATCATAGCTCACAGACTCACAGTCTCCTACTGAAGTTTTTGGAGGGTTTTGAAATTAAATTGACTAAGGCGAACAGGGAAGGGCAAAGAGAGGTTGAGGGTCAGGGGCTAGCCGGTTGTTTAGCTAATCAAGGGCCTTCTCCAAACCATGGTTTGAGCTTATTAGTTGAGCATTAACACATGTATTTGTCATGTAGAGGTTTAGTTGAAAGGCATTGTTTAACTAAGGAGGTTCAATGACAGAGAAGCCAACTAAGTACAGTAGACCGTTTGATGCGTATCTGGGATGTGAAAAGACCAGCATAGCTTATTAATGCTATTAAAGTATTAGCATTAGAAAGAGAAATTGGCATGCTCAGCTCAAATGTTTGTATTAACAAAAATTCAAAAGGCATACTTGAAGAAAGGAAAAAGTTGCACTCACTGAAATATTCTTGAAGTTTTAATGTAACTAATCTCATGCTATTCTACAGTGCATTCAGAAAGTATTCAGACCCCTTGACTTTTTTCACATTTTGTTACTTTACAGCCTTATTCAAAAATGGATTAAATCGTTTTTTTTCCTTCATCAATCTACACACAATACCCCATAATGACAAAGCAAAAACAGGTTTTTATAAATTTTTGCAAATGTATTAAAAATTAAAAATATAAATATCACATTTACATAAGTATTCACACCTTTTACTCAGTACTTTGTTGAAGCACCTTTGGCAGCGATTACAGCCTAGAGTCTTCTTGGGTATGATGGTACAAGCTTGGCACAACTGTATTAAGATCGAATCGTACTACACCGGCTCCGACGCTCGTCAGATGTGGCAGGGCTTGCAAACTATTACAGACTACAAAGGGAAGCACAGCCGCGAGCTACCCAGTGACACGAGCCTACCAGACGAGCTAAATTACTTCTATGCTCGCTTCGAGGCAAGTAACACTGAAACATGCATGAGAGCATCGATTGTGCGATCACGCTCTCCGTAGCCGATGTGAGTAAGACCTTTAAACAGGTCAACATTCACAAGGCCGCAGGGCCAGACGGATTACCAGGATGTGTACTCCGAGCATGCGCTAACCAACTGGCAAGTGTCTTCACTGACATTTTCAACCTCTCCCTGTCTGAGTCTGTAATACCAACATGTTTCAAGCAGACCACCATAGGCCCTGTGCCCAAGAACACTAAGGTAACCTGCCTAAATGACTACCGACCCGTAGCACTCATGTCTGTAGCCATGAAGTGCTTTGAAAGGCTGGTCATGGCTCACATCAACACCATTATCGCAGAAACCCTAGACCCACTCTAATTTGCATACCGCCCCAACATATCCACAGATGATGATCTCTATTGCGCTCCACACTGCCCTTTCACACCTGGATAAAAGGAACACCTATGTGAGAAGGCTATTCATTAACTACAGCTCAGCGTTCAACACCATAGTGCCCTCAAAGCTCATCACTAAGCTAAGGTCCCTGGGACTAAACACCTCCCTTTGCAACTGGATCCTGGACTTCCTGACGAGCCGCCCCCAGGTGGTAAGGATAGGTAACAAGACATCCGCCACGCTGATCCTGAACACGGGGGGCCCCTCAGGGGTGCGTGCTCAGTCCCCTCCTGTGCTCCCTGTTCACTCATGACTGCATGGCCAGGCACGACTCCAACACCATCATTTAGTTTGCTGATGACACAACAGTGGTAGGCCTGATCACCGACAAAGACGAGACAGCCTATAGGGAGGAGGTCAGAGACCTGGCCGTGTGGTGCCAGGACAACAACCTCTCCCTCAACGTGATCAAGACAAAGGAGATTATTGTGGACTACAGGAAAAAGCAGAGGACCGCACACGCCCTCATTCTCATCGACGGGGCTGTAGTGGAGCAGGTTGAGAGCTTCAAGTTCCTTGGTGACCACATCACCAACAAACTAACATGGTTCAAGCACACCAAGACAGTCGTGAAGAGGGCACGACAAAACCTATTCCCCCTAAGGAGACTGAAAAGATTTGGCATGGGTCCTCAGATCCTCAAAAGGTTCTACAGCTGCACCATCGAGAGCATCCTGACTGGTTGCATCACTGCCTGGTATGGCAACTGCTCGGCCTCCGACCGCAAGGCACTACAGAGGGTAGTACGTACGGCCCAGTACATCACTGGGGCCAAGCTTCCTGCCATCCAGGACCTTTATACCAGGCGGTGTCAGAGGAAGGCCCTAAAAATAGTCAAAGACTCCAGCCACCATAGTCATAGACTGTTCTCTCTGCTACCACACGGCAAGCGGTACCGGAGCACCAGGTCTAGGTCCAAGAGACTTCTAAACAGCTTCTACCCCCAAGCCATAAGACTCCTGAACATCTAATCAAATGGCTACCAAGACTATTGCATTTACACTGCTGCTACTCTCTATTTATCATCTATGCATAGTAATGCATACAGTGGGGGAAAAAAGTATTTAGTCAGCCACCAATTGTGCAAGTTCTCCCACTTAAAAAGATGAGAGAGGCCTGTAATTTTCATCATAGGTACACGTCAACTATGACAGACAAAATGAGAAAAAAAATCCTGAAAATCACATTGTAGGATTTTTAATGAATTTATTTGCAAATTATGGTGGAAAATAAGTATTTGGTCAATAACAAAAGTTTCTCAATACTTTGATATATACCCTTTGTTGGCAATGACACAGGTCAAACGTTTTCTGTAAGTCTTCACAAGGTTTTCACACACTGTTGCTGGTATTTTGGCCCATTCCTCCATGCAGATCTCCTCTAGAGCAGTGATGTTTTGGGGCTGTCGCTGGGCAACATGGACTTTCAACTCCCTCCAAATATTTTCTATGGGGTTGAGATCTGGAGACTGGCTAGGCCACTCCAGGACCTTGAAATGCTTCTTACGAAGCCACTCCTTCGTTGCCCGGGCGGTGTGTTTGGGATCATTGTCATGCTGAAAGACCCAGCCACGTTTCATCTTCAATGCCCTTGCAGATGGAAGGAGGTTTTCACTCAAAATCTCACGATACATGGCCCCATTCATTCTTTCCTTTACACGGATCAGTCGTCCTGGTCCCTTTGCAGAAAAACAGCCCCAAAGCATGATGTTTCCACCCCCATGCTTCACAGTAGGTATGGTGTTCTTTGGATGCAACTCAGCATTATTTGTCCTCCAAACACGACGAGTTGAGTTTTTACCAAAAAGTTCCATTTTGGTTTCATCTGACCATATGACATTCTCCCAATCCTCTTCTGGATCATCCAAATGCACTCTAGCAAACTTCAGACGGGCCTGGACATGTACTGGCTTAAGCAGGGGGACACGTCTGGCACTGCTGGATTTGAGTCCCTGGCGGCGTAGTGTGTTACTGATGGTAGGCTTTGTTACTTTGGTCCCAGCTCTCTGCAGGTCATTCACTAGGTCCCCCTGTGTGGTTCTGGGATTTTTGCTCACCGTTCTTTTGATCAATTTGACCCCACGAGGTGAGATCTTGCGTGGAGACCCAGATCGAGGGAGATTATCAGTGGTCTTGTATGTCTTCCACTTCCTAATAATTGCTCCCACAGTTGATTTCTTCAAACCAAGCTGCTTACCTATTGAAGATTCAGTCTTCCCAGCCTGGTGCAGGTCTACAATTTTGTTTCTGGTGTCCTTTGACAGCTCTTTGGTCTTGGCCATAGTGGAGTTTGGAGTGTGACTGTTTGAGGTTGTGGACAGGTGGCTTTTATACTGATAACAAGTTCAAACAGGTGCCATTAATACAGGTAACGAGTGGAGGACAGAGGAGCCTCTTAAAGAAGAAGTTACAGGTCTGTGAGAGCCAGAAATCTTGCTTGTTTGTAGGTGACGAAATACTTATTTTCCACCATAATTTGCAAATAAATTCATAAAAAATCCTACAATGTGATTTTCTGGAGAAAAAAAATCTCAATTTGTCTGTCATAGTTGACGTGTACCTATGATGAAAAATACAGGCCTCTCTCATCTTTTTAAGTGGGAGAACTTGCACAATTGGTGGCTGACTAAATACTTTTTTTCCCCACTGTATATTACCTCAATTACCTAGACTGGCTGGGCCACTCAAGGACATTCAAAGACTTGTCCCGAAACCACTCCTGCGTTGTCTTGGCTGTGGGCTTAGGGCTGTTGTGCTGTTGGAAGGTGAACCTTTTCCCCAGTCTGAGGTCCTGAGCGCTCTGGAGCAGGTTTTCATCAAGGATCTCTCTGTACTTTGCTCCTTTCATCTTTCCCTCGATCCTGACTAGTCTCCCAGTCCCTGCCGCTGAAAAACATCCCCACAGCATGATGCTGCCACCACCATGCTTCATCGTAGGAATGGTGCCAGGTTTACTCCAGACGTGACGCTTGGCTTTCAGGCCAAAGAGTTCAATCTTGGTTTCATCAGACCAGATAATCTTGTTTCTCATTGTCTGAGTCCTTTAGGTGCCTTTTGGCAAACTTCAAGCTGGCTGTCATGTGCCTTTTACTGAGGAGTGGCTTCCGTCTGGCCACTCTACCATAAAGGCCTGATTGGTCGAGTCCTGCAGAGATGGTTGTCCTTCTGGAAGGTTCTCCCATCTCCACAGAGGAACTCTGGAGCTCTGTCAGAGTGACCATCGGGTTCTTGGTCACCTCACTGACCAAGGCCCTCTTCCCCCGAATGCTCAGTTTGGCCGGGCTGCCAGCTCTAGGAAGAGTCTTCGTGTTTCCAAACTTCTTCCATTTAAGAATGATGGAGGCCACTGTGTTCTTGGGGAACTTCAATGCTGCAGAAACGTTTTGGTACCCTTCCCCAGATCAGTGCCTCGACACAATCCTGTCTCGGAGCTCTACGGACAATTCCTTCGACCTCATGGCTTGTTATTTGCTCTGACATGCACTGTCAACTGTGGGACCTTATATAGACATGTGTGTGCCTTTCCAAATCATGTCCAATCAATTGAATTTACCACAGGTGGACTCCATTCAAGTTGTAGATACATCTCAATGGATCAATGGAAACAGGATGCACCTGAGCTCAATTTTGAGTCTCATAGCAAAGGGTCTGAATACCTAGGTAAATAAGGTATTTCTGTTTAGTTTTTTATTATTATTATGGGGTATTGTGTGTAGATTGATGAGGATTTTTATTTTTTGAATCCATTTAAGAATAAGGCTGTAAAGTAACAAAATGTGGAAAAAGTCAAGGGTCTGAATACTTTCCGAATGCACTGTATACATTTTGCAATGAGGTTCAGAGAATTTTGGATTTAAAGCTAATTTCCTGGTATTCTACACATTTTGCCATGAGGCTGAGAGAAAATGTGTAGTGCATTTGAGGTTTAAAATGGCTTCTGACGTTTGAATTAATTATAGTCCACATAATTCACAATTCCTGTTGCTGCAAGATTATTTTCCTTCTGTAGCAAACTGGCTCAAATTATAATCCTACATCCGTAGGCGGTTCATTGAAAGTGTTACTGCTCAGTCTATTAAATCAAGTTATGTGTAGCAGTGTGAGACTCCTAAACCTCTGCTACAAATCTGTGTGTGGCCCACAACGAAGAAGAAGTAAAGGAAAACTTCGAACCTGTTCTTCTCTCCTTAATCAATATTACTTTCCCTCTGGCTGAGTTTAAGAAAAAGGTTTGTGAAAGTCTTACAAATTCAATTTTAAATTGAATTGTTGTTCTCCCGGGCAGGTGCCTTTTGTCATATGTTAAAATTGTGTCACTGATGCAATCTTGACAGTTTCCTTTGGCATTACTCCGATGGCGGTTATTAATACACACAAGGAATACAATCCATATTCCACGACTTGTTGTTTGTCAGTTGTCAGCATTAATAACATTGTCAGCCCGCAGGATACGTGGCAATTACTCCCAGAATCTCAATTAATGAGCTTTCTGAAAATGGTATTATCACTGTTACAGAGCTTTATCAAAAGCCAGACTTCACCTCTCTTTCTACTTTTCAAACAGACACCAGTAGAGTCGTTTGGGCCAAGGATGCATTAGCTATAGCTTTGAAAGTAAAGGAAATTATTTAAGCATTTGTCATCAGAATGGTCTGCTTTGAGTTGGAAACCCATTTGTAACGTGTTAATTACAATCAAAGTGGTGCCAATGAAACAGAATGCCTTCTAAGGAAAATATGCTGAAGTGATGAAAATGTGGTTGAAAAGAGCACATTGTGAGGAATAAAGCGGGTCGTTATGAATGTGTGGTTGTGGTAGGCCACAATTGCTTTATGTCGTTACCTTCAGACGAGTCCCGTGACACTTGTGGGGGTCATAGAGCAAAACGCAGAACATCATCTTGTTTGTGTGAGTCTCCCCTTTCCATAGAGTGGTCAGTTATTAGTTTGTTTCTCAAACCGTTCGGACGCTACAGATGTTTTCATGAGAAGACCGATTTTTGGGGATATCTCATGGTCTGACAAACACCGCTGTGGGCTTGTAAGTAAGCATTTCACTGTTGTATTCGGTGCATGTGACAAATAGAATTTGGTTTGATTTGATTTGATTTGTAGCTCAGCACATCCACCGCAGATGCGGAAGGCCGACATAGGCAGATGAGGTGGATTGAGAAACAGATATCTCTAGCTTAAACTGACAATTTTGATAGGTTGTTTATTATGTTATTTAGATTGATGCACGGGTGACAAAATACGTCGTCGTCGGGTGAGGTTGTGAGGTTGTGTCTCTCTCTGGCGGGAGGTAAGCTTGGCTTATATGGCTTATATGGTGTTGAGTAAAGCTTAAACCAAGTATTTAGATTGTAGTTACTGTAGGTATTGTAGGTAGTTATCGTAGGTTATTGTAGTTATCGTAGGTTATTGTATGTAATTATTGTAGGTAAGTATTGTATTCGTCTGAGCCCGGTGAAGCACGAGGCCTGCTAACCCACTACCTGGACTAGCTAGCGGGTAGCTACTGGTAACTATTAGCAACTGTGGATAGTTGTTTCACGCTTGAGAGTACCTGTAATTACGCCAGCTAGCTGCCTACCATTCAGCTGTTTTTCTAACCTCATTGTCTGAAGCGTTGGCGTTAGGTAGTTAGTAGCTACTGTGCTCGAAATGTGGATAGCTTGTTGCTACCTGGATAGCTAACTAGACAATAGCTGGAACGACCTAGCGAACAGACGCGAACTGGCTGAGTCGATTCAGTGGCTAGCTTTGCACTTGGCTGGCTAACAGTAGCTGCTAGGGGTAAGTTATAACCTACATTTGTGTTTTTACATAGTGGTAACCAGAGTCATTCAAGGGAATTCGGGACATGGGTGACTAGTTAACGTTAGCTAGGCTCTCTCTGTGTTTGTGCCGTGGGAGGAGGGTTTTTTTCGTTGGCAGAAAGCAATGGCTAGCTAGTATGCTAACTATTCTAGATAGCTAACTGGCTGAATAAGTTGACGACGGACTCGCTCAAGCTGTCGGGACTAACCCAGAACTTTACACAACGTTAGACACGGACACGAATGATCTGCTTGGCGTGTTGACACACTGGTGGTTTGTTGTGGCCGAGTATTGGTGCTAAACCGTGTTGTTGGAGGCTGGCATGCTAGTTGGCTGTGGCGTCATAGGATTCGGTTCCCTGGACGGTTTTCACGGAAGAGTACTGTACCAAGTTAGCTAGCTGAATAAACAAAGTTAGTCTATTCCTAGTAAACATTGAACCGCTGTAGTTTACAACAATTATAGTTTCTGAGGTGGAAGTTGGGAGAGTTATATTTGGGTGTTTCAGTGAAACGTAGTTCATTTCATTCCGATCTCCTTTGCATTATTGTAGCCATTTTCTGTAGCCTGTCAACTATGCGTCTGTCTATCCCTGTTCTCTCCTCTCCGCACAGGCTATACAAACGCCTCACACCGCGTGGCTGCTGCCACTCTAACCTGGTAGTCCCTGCACGCACGACCCACGTGGAGTTCCAGGTCTCCGGCAGCCTCTGGAACTGCCGTTCTGCGGCCAAGAAGGCAGAGTTCATCTCAGCCTATATTACCCTCCAGTCCCTCGACTTCTTGGCGCTGACGGAAACATGGATTACCACTGAAAACACTGCTACTCCTACTGCTCTCTTCTCGTCTGACCATGTGTTCTCGCATACCCCGAGAGCATCTGGTCAGCGGGGTGGTGGCACAGGAATCCTCATCTCTCCCAAGTGGACATTCTCTCTTTCTCCCCTGACCCATCTGTCTATCTCCTCATTTGAATTCCATGCTGTCACAGTCACTAGCCCATTCAAGCTTAACATCCTTAGCATTTATTGCCCTCCAGGTTCCCTTGGAGAGTTCATCAATGAGCTTGACGCCTTGATAAGTTCCTTTCCTGAGGATGGCTCACCCCTCACAGTTCTGGGTGACTTTAACCTCCCTACGTCTACCTTTGACTCATTTCTCTCTGCCTCCTTCTTTCCACTCCTCTCCTCTTTTGACCTCACCCTCTCACCATCCCCCCCTACTCACAAGGCAGGCAATACGATTGACCTCATCTTTACTAGATGCGGTTCTTCAACTAATCTCACTGCAACTCCCCTCCAAGTCTCCGACCACTACTTTATATCCTTTTCTCTCTCGCTCTCCTCCAACACTACTCACTCTGCCCCTACTCAGATGGTAATGCGCCGTAGCAACCTTCGCTCTCTCTCTCCCGCTACTCTCTCCTCTTCCATCCTATCATCTCTTCCCTCTGCTCAATCCTTCTCCCTCCAATCTCCTGATTCTGCCTCCTCAACCCCCCTCTCCTCCCTTTCTGCATCCTTTGACTCTCTATGTCCCCTATCCTCCCGGCCGGCTCGGTCCTCCCCTCCAGCTCCGTGGCTTGATGACTCATTGCGAGCTCACAGAACAGGGCTCCGGGCAGCCGAGCTGAAATGGAGGAAAACTAGACTCCCTGCGGACCTGGCATCTTTTCACTCCCTCCTCTCTACATTTTCTTCATCTGTTTCTGCTGCTAAGGCCACTTTCTACCACTCTAAATTCCAAGCATCTGCCTCTAACCCTAGGAAGCTCTTTGCAACCTTCTCCACCCTGCTGAATCCTCCTCCCCCTCCCCCCCCTCCTCCCTCTCTGTGGATGACTTTGAAAAGAAGGTTGACGACATCCGATCCTCGTTTGTTAAGTCAAATGACACCGCTGGTCCTGCTCACACTGCCCTACCCTATGCTTTGACTTCTTTCTCCCCTCTCTCTCCAGATGAAATCTTGCGACTTGTGACGGCCGGCCGCCAAACAACCTGCCCGCTTGACCCTATCCCCTCCTCTCTTCTCCAGACCATTTCCGGAGACCTTATCCCTTACCTCACCTCACTCATCAACTCATCCTTGACTGCTGGCTATGTCCCTTCCGTCTTCAAGAGAGCGAGAGTTGCACCCCTTCTCAAAAAACCTACACTCGATCCCTCCGATGTCAACAACTACAGACCAGTATCCCTTCTTTCTTTTCTTTCCAAAACTCTTGAGCGTGCCGTCTTTAGCCAACTCTCTTGCTATCTCTCTCAGAATGACCTTCTTGATCCAAACCAGTCAGGTTTCAAGACTGGTCATTCAACTGAGACTGCTCTTCTCTGTGTCACGGAGGCTCTCCGCACTGCTAAAGCTAATGCTCTCTCCTCTGCTCTCATCCTAGACCTATCTGCTGCCTTTGATACTGTGAACCATCAGATCCTCCTCTCCACCCTCTCCGAGTTGGGCATCTCCGGCGCGGCTCACTCTTGGATTGTGTCCTACCTGACAGGTCGCTCCTACCAGGTGGCGTGGCGAGAATCTGCCTCCGCACCACGTGCTCTCACCACTGGTGTCCCCCAGGGCTCAGTTCTAGGCCCTCTCCTATTCTCACTATACACCAAGTCACTTGGCTCTGTCATATCCTCACATGGTCTCTCCTATCATTGCTACGCAGACGACACACAACTAATCTTCTCCTTTCCCACTTCTGATAACCAGGTGGTGAATCGCATCTCTGCATGTCTGGCAGACATATCAGTGTGGATGACGGATCACCACCTCAAGCTGAACCTCGGCAAGACGGAGCTGCTCTTCCTCCTGGGGAAGGACTGCCCGTTCCATGATCTCGCCATCACGGTTGACAACTCCATTGTGTCCTCCTCCGAGAGTGCAAAGAGCCTTGGCGTGACCCTGGACAACACCCTGTCGTTCTACGCTAACATCATGGCGGTGACCCGATCCTGTAGGTTCATGCTCTACAACATTCGGAGAGTACGACCCTGCCTTACACAGGATGCGGCACAGGTCCTAATCCAGGCACCTGTCATCTCCCGTCTGGATTACTGCAACTCGCTGTTGTCTGGGCTCCCTGCCTGTGCCATTAAACCCCTACAACTCATCCAGAATGCCGCAGCCCGTCTGGTGTTCAACCTTCCCAAGTTCTCTCACGTCACCCCGCTCCTCCGCACACTCCACTGGCTTCCAGTTGAAGCTCGCAACTGCTACAAGACCATGGTGCTTGCCTACGGAGCTGCGAGGGGAACGGCACCTCCGTAATTTCAGGCTCTGATCAGTCCCTACACCCAAACGAGGGCATTGCGTTCATCCACCTCTGGCCTGCTGGCCCCCCTACCTCTGCGGAAGCACAGTTCCCGCTCAGCCCAGTCAAAACTGTTCGCTGCTCTGGCACCCCAATAGTGGAACAAGCTCCCTCACGACGCCAGGACAGCGGATTCACTCACCACCTTCCGGAGACACTTGAAACCACACCTCTTTAAGGAATACCTGGGATAGGATAAAGTAATCCTTCTACCCCCCCCCCCCCCCCCCCCCCCCCCAAAAAAAAAAAAATACATATTGTAAAGTGGTTATCCCACTGGCTATTAGGT
This sequence comes from Coregonus lavaretus, assembly GCF_964263955.1. Taxonomy (NCBI): domain Eukaryota; kingdom Metazoa; phylum Chordata; class Actinopteri; order Salmoniformes; family Salmonidae; genus Coregonus; species Coregonus lavaretus. Next base: position 38,565,065 of record NC_139995.1, read on the forward strand.
GAATGCACCAATTTGTAAGTCACTCTGGATAAAAGCGTCTGCTAAATGACGTACATGTAAATGTAAATGTAATGTAAATGGGTGCGTCAATAGACTCTTTTAAAAAGTAACTCATTGGGGAACAGAGAATTGCCTATGCAATCCACCAATATTTTGGAAGAAGAGTTTAAATCAAGGATGCGTGATATGTAGTTCTGCAATACATAGTATTATATTACAATAAAAGCATTGCCATCTATAAAACTAAGGTATATATTTGTTTTTAAAGAGAAAATCAATTTCACGCCCGTCAATATTGGCACTACCCCCAACTGCAACTGTCAGCGAACAGGAACATACCCATGGGAAGCTCTAGCGGGCATGCTTTCTTGAATGCGTAGCTAATGGCTAAGGATAAACAGTCTATCAATTTTATTTACAATGGCTGAATATGGAGAGGAAGAGGTTGCCTGTAGACAATGGTTTATTTGCTGATACATTTTCGGATGATAGCGTGTACCAAGTATGGGTGCTGAGGGTGCTATAAATAAAATTATT